>NC_084755.1:9718164-9735664 GCF_033978785.1 Entelurus aequoreus
TTCGACAATTTCGCGTTTGTTCACCAAGTGGTAAACCTCGCCCCATCCTTGTTTGTGAATGACTGAGCATTTCATGGAAGCTGCTTTTATACCCAATCATGGCACCCACCTGTTCCCAATGAGCCTGTTCACCTGTGGGATGTTCCAAATAAGTGTTTGATGAGCATTCCTCTACTTTCTCAGTCTTTTTTGCTACTTGTGCCAGCTTTTTTGAAACATGTCGCAGGCATCAAATTCCAAATGAGCTAATATTTGCAAAAAAATAACAAAGTTTTCCAGTTGGAACGTTAAATATCTTGTCTTTGCAGTCTATTCAATTGAATATAGGATTTGCAAATTATTCTGTTTTTATTGACCGTTTACAGAACGTGACTGTATCTCACGGCCGCGGCACAGTGGTTGAAAAACACTGCTCTAAGCTATTGTTGGACGCTAACTTGAAAGTCAAGCTGTAAAAAAGTGTGTTGACATGTATTCACCCTGTCATCTGAGCGCAGCATGCCGACCTACGGCCCCCACTAACCCTTCAATTTGGTGTCCTGGAAGCCTGTGAATAATGGAATAATAAGAAGGTGTTGGAGTACAGTGCTGATCTGAAGTCATGGTGTGCACTTCATGCAGTAACACCAGCTGGTGGAGCGACATGCTAACTTTAAAAACCCAATTGATTGTGTAAAAAGGTAAACAGTGGCGCCACCAAACCCTAGAGCAGGGGTCACCAACCTTTTTGAAACCAAGAGCTACTTCTTGGGTACTGATTAATGCGAAGGGCTACCAGTTTGATACACACTTAAATAAATTGCCAGAAATAGCCAATTTGCTCAATTTACCTTTAACTCTATGTTATTTTTAATAATGAATGATATTTACACTTAATTGAACGGTTTAAAAGAGGAGAAACCACGAAAAAAATGACAATTAAATTTTGAAACATAGTTTATCTTCAATTTCGACTCTTTAAAATTCAAAATTCAACCGAAAAAAAGAAGAGAAAAACTTAAAAAAAGAATTTATGGAACATCATTAGTAATTTTTCCTGATTAAGATTAATTTTAGAATTGTGATGACATGTTTTAAATAGGTTAAAATCCAATCTACAATTTGTTAGAATATATAACAAATTGGACCAAGCTGTATTTCTAACAAAGACAAATCATTATTTCTTCTAGATTTTCCAGAACAAACATTTTAAAATAAATTCAAAAGACTTTGAAATAAGATTCACATTTGATTCTACAGATTTTCTAGATTTGCCAGAATAATTTTTTTGAATTTTAATCATAATACGTTTGAAGAAATATTTCACAAATATTCTTCGTCGAAAAAACAGAAGGTAACATGAAGAATTAAATTAAAATGTATTTATTATTCTTTACAATAAAATAAAAAAAAAACTTGAACATTGATTTAAATTGTCAGGAAAGAAAAGGAAGGAATTTAAAAGGTAAAAAGGTATATGTGTTTAAAAAGGTTGTATTTTTTCTCTAAAATTGTCTTTCTGAAAGTTATAAGAAGCAAAGTAATACAATTAATGAATTTATTTAAACAAGTGAAGACCAAGTCTTTAAAATATTTTCTTGGATTTTCAAATTCTATTTGAGTTTTGTCTCTCTTAGAATTAAAAATGTTGGGCAAAGCGAGACCAGCTTGCTAGTAAATAAATAAAATTAAAAAAATAGATGCAGCTCACTGGTAAGTGCTGCTATTCGAGCTATTTTTAGAACAGGCCGGCGGGCTACTCATCTGGTCCTTACGGGCGACCTGGTGCCCGCGGGCACCGCGTTGGTGACCCCTGCCCTAGAGTGTCCTCTTTTTTTTCTCTGTAGAAAAACAGGCTAAAAGCTTTAAAAGCCTGTTGACCTGACAGGCACATAAAGCCATGCCTGTCTTAGCCGCTCACCTATGACACACACTAATTACTACACGGGGAGGTTGCAGTCATAAAGCTCTACGGACGTCTTAAGTGACTCGAAAAAAAAAGGAAGGTAGATCCTTATCGCGCCGCTTTTTATTGGCTGCTTTAGTGCTTGTCCTGTCTGGGATTCACATACTTGTGTGGTGATGGTGTGCTGCAGGAAGGTGCATGAGTGGAGTCTAGTTCAGGGTCAAGGCTTGTGTGTGTTTTTGAGTCTGGTGTGGTCCTCACTCATCGGGAATGCATCCAGGTAATGCACTCATGAGGTTTGGAAAAACAAGCTCAAAGAAAAAAAACATCTCGCTTTGTGTCACCCTTGGTCGGTGCTCACCCACCCATCCATTTTCCAGCGATGTTGTGAAATGTTTGCCGCATATCCTCGATCGTGTGTCATAGGGGCTGTAAAAAGGTGTGTGGCTTGGTTGTCACTTATACGGTCGTGGTCAAATGTTTACATACACTTGTAAAGAACATGATGTCATGGCTGTCTTGAGTTTACAATCATTTTTACAACTCTTTTCTACAAATTTGGCTTGTCAAGACTTTCCAAAACAAGTACAATAAAGATGCAAGCAGCGATGGATGGGACCGTCTTTGAGGGCTCATAAAATCCAAACCGGAGCAGTAATTAAAACTCTTTTATCAACTTTTAATCAGAAGGGTTCAATCTCTCTCCTGTGCTTTTTTTGTTTTATGTCTCTGCGACATTCCTACTGGGAGTTACAGGCAGTTTTGTCGGTGTTTTCTTCCTAGGGGGCGCTAGAGCGCAATTTTGAGTTTTGGGGTTTGATTTTTTTGATTAGATCGCAATTTTCGCCAGTCCTAATGTGTGTGTCCAATTTGGTGAGTTTTGAAGCATGTTAAGGGGGTCAAATTACAGCTCAAAGAGGCAGCGGTATAATAATAAAACGCTAGAAATTCAATAGGGTCCCTAATAAAGCTGCAAGCAGCGATGGACGGGACCGACTTTGAGGGCTCATAAAATCCAAACCGGAGCCGTAATTAAAACTCTTTCATCAACTTTTAATCAGAAGGGTTCAATCTCTCTCCTGTGCTAATTTGAAGCCGACACGACAAACGCGCTCAGAGGAGATAATGTTTGAAAAAAGGTGACTGTTTTTACACCACTTTTGTTTTGAAGGGAGAATTGCAAACTTCCTGTTGATTTTTGCTGGGGGTTGTCAGTGTATGAAATCTAGGTCTAAGTGAGACCTACATAGAGGTTTTTGTTTCATGTCTCTACGACATTCCTACTCAGGCATGTGATTTTTCCGTCTAAAGTCGGAATTCCGTCTTTTTTAATCTCGGGGAAAAAAATAATTATCTCCCGTTTTTCCGGTTTTTTTTTCCGACCCTAAATCAAGATTCGAGGCGTAGTTTATATTACGCCATAGTTGATTGGTCGAAATGTTCCTTGTGACCAATCAGGACATCTGTTATGAATGATGACGTTAATAACGCCATCATTCATAATGGTTATTACCGCCATTTTCCATATGTAAACGATGTCGGTTCTCGAGAGAAAGGACGCTTTACGAGTAAAATAATTTGATAAACATGTCAAAAATAAGTTTCGATGGGACTGGATGGAAAGGGAAATCACTGATACCGTTCGGGAAGAAGGAAGTTACGACTTTGTTCGGTGATTTTATTCGGAAAATCGATCGTCCCGGAAAGGTTTTGTGCACGTGGTGTCATGATAATATTGACTATGGATCACTTTGAGGGCTCATAAAATCCAAACCGGAGCAGTAATTAAAACTCTTTCATCAACTTTTAATCAGAAGGGTTCAATCTCTCTCCTGTGCTAATTTGAAGCCGACACGACAAACGCGCTCAGAGGAGATAATGTTTGAAAAAAGGTGACTGTTTTTACACAACTTTTGTTTTGAAGGGGGAATTGCCAACTTCCTGTTGATTTTTGCTGGGGGTTGTCAGTGTATGAAATGTAGGTCTAAGTGAGACCTACATAGAGGTTTTTGTTTTATGTCTCTACGACATTCCTACTGGGAGTTACAGGCAGTTTTGTCTGTGTTTTCTTCCTAGGAGCAGTTTTGTCTGTGTTTTCTTCCTAGGGGGCGCTAGAGCGCAATTTTGAGTTTTGGGGTTTGGTTTTTTGATTAGATTGCAATTTTCGCCAATCCTAATGTGTGTGTCCAATTTGGTGAATTTTGAAGCATGTTAAGGGGGTCAAATTACAGCTCAAAGAGGCGGCGGTATGATAATAAAATGCTAGAAATACAATAGGGTCCTCTGTCCCAAAGGGACTCGGTCCCTAATAAAGCTGCAAGCAGCGATGGACGGGACCGACTTTGAGGGCTCATAAAATCCAAACCGGAGCCGTAATTAAAACTCTTTCATCAACTTTTAATCAGAAGGGTTCAATCTCTCTCCTGTGCTAATTTGAAGCCGACATGACAAACGCGCTCAGAGGAGATAATGTTTGAAAAAAGGTGACTGTTTTTACTCAACTTTTGTTTTGAAGGGGGAATTGCAAACTTCCTGTTGATTTTTGCTGGGGGTTGTCAGTGTGTATGAAATCTAGGTCTAAGTGAGACCTACATAGAGGTTTTTGTTTCATGTCTCTACGACATTCCTACTGGGAGTTACAGGCAGTTTTGTTTGTGTTTTCTTCCTAGGGGGCGCTAGAGCGCAATTTTGAGTTTTGGGGTTTGGTTTTTTGATTAGATCGCAATTTTCGCCAGTCCTAATATGTGTGTCCAATTTGGTGAGTTTTGAAGCATGTTAAGGGGGTCAAATTACAGCTCAAAGAGGCAGCCGTATAATAATAAAACGCTAGAAATACAATAGGGTCCTCTGTCCCAAAGGGACTCTGTCCCTACTAAAGCTGCAAGCAGCGATGGACGGGACCGACTTTGAGGGCTCATAAAATCCAAACCGGAGCAGTAATTAAAACACTTTTATCAACTTTTAATCAGAAGGGTTCAATCTCTCTCCTGTGCTAATTTGAAGCCGACACGACAAACGCGCTCAGAGGAGATAATGTTTGAAAAAAGGTGACTGTTTTTACACAACTTTTGTTTTGAAGGGGGAATTGCCAACTTCCTGTTGATTTTTGCTGGGGGTTGTCAGTGTATGAAATGTAGGTCTAAGTGAGACCTACATAGAGGTTTTTGTTTTATGTCTCTACGACATTCCTACTGGGAGTTACAGGCAGTTTTGTCTGTGTTTTCTTCCTAGGAGCAGTTTTGTCTGTGTTTTCTTCCTAGGGGGCGCTAGAGCGCAATTTTGAGTTTTGGGGTTTGGTTTTTTGATTAGATTGCAATTTTCGCCAATCCTAATGTGTGTGTCCAATTTGGTGAATTTTGAAGCATGTTAAGGGGGTCAAATTACAGCTCAAAGAGGCGGCGGTATGATAATAAAATGCTAGAAATACAATAGGGTCCTCTGTCCCAAAGGGACTCGGTCCCTAATAAAGCTGCAAGCAGCGATGGACGGGACCGACTTTGAGGGCTCATAAAATCCAAACCGGAGCCGTAATTAAAACTCTTTCATCAACTTTTAATCAGAAGGGTTCAATCTCTCTCCTGTGCTAATTTGAAGCCGACATGACAAACGCGCTCAGAGGAGATAATGTTTGAAAAAAGGTGACTGTTTTTACTCAACTTTTGTTTTGAAGGGGGAATTGCAAACTTCCTGTTGATTTTTGCTGGGGGTTGTCAGTGTGTATGAAATCTAGGTCTAAGTGAGACCTACATAGAGGTTTTTGTTTCATGTCTCTACGACATTCCTACTGGGAGTTACAGGCAGTTTTGTTTGTGTTTTCTTCCTAGGGGGCGCTAGAGCGCAATTTTGAGTTTTGGGGTTTGGTTTTTTGATTAGATCGCAATTTTCGCCAGTCCTAATATGTGTGTCCAATTTGGTGAGTTTTGAAGCATGTTAAGGGGGTCAAATTACAGCTCAAAGAGGCAGCCGTATAATAATAAAACGCTAGAAATACAATAGGGTCCTCTGTCCCAAAGGGACTCTGTCCCTACTAAAGCTGCAAGCAGCGATGGACGGGACCGACTTTGAGGGCTCATAAAATCCAAACCGGAGCAGTAATTAAAACACTTTTATCAACTTTTAATCAGAAGGGTTCAATCTCTCTCCTGTGCTAATTTGAAGCCGACACGACAAACGCGCTCAGAGGAGATAATGTTTGAAAAAAGGTGACTGTTTTTACACCACTTTTCTTTTGAAGGGGAATTGCAAACTTCCTGTTGATTTTTGCTGGGGGTTGTCAGTGTGTATGAAATCTAGGTCTAAGTGAGACCTACATAGAGGTTTTTGTTTCATGTCTCTACGACATTCCTACTGGGAGTTACAGGCAGTTTTGTTTGTGTTTTCTTCCTAGGGGGCGCTAGAGCGCAATTTTGAGTTTTGGGGTTTGGTTTTTTGATTAGATCGCAATTTTCGCCAGTCCTAATGTGTGTGTCCAATTTGGTGAGTTTTGAAGCATGTTAAGGGGGTCAAATTACAGCTCAAAGAGGCGGCCGTATAATAATAAAACGCTAGAAATACAATAGGGTCCTCTGTCCCAAAGGGACTCTGTCCCTAATAAAGCTGCAAGCAGCGATGGACGGGACCGACTTTGAGGGCTCATAAAATCCAAACCGGAGCAGTAATTAAAACTCTTTCATCAACTTTTAATCAGAAGGGTTCAATCTCTCTCCTGTGCTAATTTGAAGCCGACACGACAAACGCGCTCAGAGGAGATAATGTTTGAAAAAAGGCGACTGTTTTTACACCACTTTTGTTTTGAAGGGGGAATTGCAAACTTCCTGTTGATTTTTGCTGGGGGTTGTCAGTGTGTATGAAATCTAGGTCTAAGTGAGACCTACATAGAGGTTTTTGTTTTATGTCTCTACGACATTCCTACTGGGAGTTACAGGCAGTTTTGTTTGTGTTTTCTTCCTAGTGGGCGTTAGAGCGCATTTTTGAGTTTTGGGGTTTGGTTTTTTGATTAGATCGCAATTTTCGCCAGTCCTAATGTTTGTGTCCAATTTGGTGAGTTTTGAAGCATGTTAAGGGGGTCAAATTACAGCTCAAAGAGGCGGCCGTATAATAATAAAACGCTAGAAATACAATAGGGTCCTCTGTCCCAAAGGGACTCTGTCCCTAATAAAGCTGCAAGCAGCGATGGACGGGACCGACTTTGAGGGCTCATAAAATCCAAACCGGAGCAGTAATTAAAACTCTTTCATCAACTTTTAATCAGAAGGGTTCAATCTCTCTCCTGTGCTAATTTGAAGCCGACACGACAAACGCGCTCAGAGGAGATAATGTTTGAAAAAAGGCGACTGTTTTTACACCACTTTTGTTTTGAAGGGGGAATTGCAAACTTCCTGTTGATTTTTGCTGGGGGTTGTCAGTGTATGAAATATAGGTCTAAGCTCAGGCCCAGCGAAGCAGACGGCGTTTCCGGGTGTTGTTGATAAACGGTTTTCGCCTTGCATAGGAGAGTTTTAACTTGCACTTACAGATGTAGCGACCAACTGTAGTTACTGACAGTGGGTTTCTGAAGTGTTCCTGAGCCTATGTGGTGATATCCTTTACACGCTGAATTTCCCAACTCATATGGAAACGGGGTTTGTATTTTTGACAACTTTCTGTATGGTTACTAGAACATTTTGTTTGCCATTCTTTTCCTAGAAGTATATACTACGCTGTGGCAAAAATGAGTGAAGAAAGCAAAGAAAAGATGACAAACTGACAATTAAATCCTTTTAAAAGCTACGAGTGTGTGGAGCGGAAATAGAAATAAAACCTCAGTTGAAAATAGACAGCGTGTGCAGTCGTGTTGTTTGCTTTGGGATACACTCCACCTTTCTTTGCTGCAAGCCCCCATTCATAACTTCAACATGCGTGTGTGTGTGTGTGCGTGCACGTGTGTGTGTGTGTGTGTGTGTGTGTGTGTGTGTGTGTGTGTGTGTGTGTGTGTGTGTGTGTGTAGGGGAGGTCTTTTGTGTTTCAAGTGTGTATAAGTGCTGCAACTCCTCCCCTTTGTTTACCTTCACTAGTCATCTGAGGCCAATCACTAAGCAGTCGACATGTTTGCCCAAGCATAGCCGTGCACTTGACCGCTCATGTTATACACACACACACACACACACACACACACACACACACACACACACACACACACACACACACACACACACACACACACACACACACACACACACACACACACACACACACACACACACACACACTCTTGTATTTGTTACCTTCTTGAGACCTCTGAAAAATGCCTACCTCTTTAGGACCAGCCTTTCTAGATATATAAAGATGTGTATTTACAACATTAATAATATATACATACTATGCAAATATAAAAAAGCCTGTTGTGAAAAATGAGATGGAATTTCACAAGAAAAACTTTTGGCAGTGTTATAATAAAAGTCGTCATTTTACTCAACGCAAGTCAAAATTTGACAAGAAAAACTGAACATTTGTGCAATGTTACGATAAAAGTTGGAATTTTACTCAATAACAGTCGCAATTTTACAAGAAAAGCTTAAAATTCTAGCAATTTTATGAAAAGAGTCGTAATTTTACTCGGCAAAAGTCCGAATTTTATCAGAAAACTTAAAATTTTGGGCAATATTATAAAAAAACAATCGGAATTTTACTTGGCAAAATTATGACAAAAGTCACAATTTTACTTAAAAAATGTCACTATTTTACAAGAACCACAAGAAAATTGGCAATGTTGTGATAAAAGTCAGAATTTTATATGACAAATGTCACCGTTTTGCATTAAAAAGTAAGAATTTTGCATAAAAGTAAGAATTTTACCAGAAAAAATTGCAATATTACAGAAATAATATGAAAAATTGTTCCCAATTTTATAAGAAAAAAGGTGACACAATGTGAGAAAAAAATTGCTTTTATTTAATTTTTATTTTTTAAATTTTCTGTTTGTAATTGGTTTGTAATCTTCATTATTTACTTCAAGTTATTAAAGTATGTCTCTATATACATATTTATTTATTTATTTTTAATAAATTTTGGCCAAGGGGGGTGCACTTCAAATTTTTACTCACACTTGTTATTTTATATATTGACCAGAGAGGGAGCACTTTTAAAACCGACACACAGTCAATTAGAAAAATCCCTCCTTTTTAGGACCACCCTCATTTTGATAGATTTCACCACCAGGGGGTGCAAATGAGACATTCTCTATTAGATGCAATTGTTTTCTGTATTGGGACCATGATTTATGTCATCACTTGTTCCCACCTCCTCATATGGAAGCTACTTTTCCTTGTTGGTGTCTCAAGAAGAGTAGAAATACAAGAACACACACACACACACACACACACACACACACACACACACACACACACACACACACACACACACACACACACACACACACACACACACACACACATACACACATTCTTGTATTTGTCACCTTCTTCAAACCTCTGAAAAATGCCTACCTCTTTAGGACCACCCTTTCTAGATATATAAAGATGTGTATTTACAACATTAATAATATATACATACTATGCAAATATAAAAAAGCTTGTTGTGAAAAATGAGTTGGAATTTCACAAGAAAAACCTTTGGCAGTGTTATAATAAAAGTCGTAATTTTACTCAACGCAAGTCCAAATTTTACAAGAAAAACTGAACATTTGTGCAATATTACGATAAAAGTTGGAATTTTACTCAATAACAGTCGCAATTTTACAAGAAAAGCTTAAAATTCTAGCAATTTTATGAAAAGAGTCGTAATTTTACTCGGCAAAAGTCCGAATTTTATCAGAAAACTTAAAATTTTGGGCAATATTATAAAAAAACAATCGGAATTTTACTTGGCAAAATTATGACAGAAGTCACAATTTTACTCAAAAAATGTCACTATTTTACAAGAACCACAAGAAAATTGGCAATGTTGTGATAAAAGTCAGAATTTTATACGACAAATGTCACCGTTTTGCATTAAAAAGTAAGAATTTTGCATAAAAGTAAGAATTTTACCAGAAAAAATTGCAATATTACAGAAAGAATATGAAAAATTGTTCCCAATTTTATAAGAAAAAAGTTGACACAATGTGAGAAAAAAATTGCTTTTATTTAATTTTAATTTTTTTTAATTTTCTGTTTGTAATTGGTTTGTAATCTTCATTATTTACTTCAAGTTATTAAAGTATGTCTCTATATACATATTTATTTATTTATTTTTAATACATTTTGGCCAAAGGGGGCGCACTTCAAATTTTTACACACACTTGTTATTTTATATATTGACCTGAGGGTGAGCACTTTTAAAAGCGACACACAGTCAATTTGAAAAATCCCTCCTTTTTTGGGACCACCCTCATTTTGATAGATTTCACCACCAGGGGGTGCAAATGAGACATTCTCTATTAGATGCAATGGTTTTCTGTATTGGGACCATGATTTATGTCATCACTTGTTCACACCTCCTCATATGGAAGCTACTTTTCCTTGTTGGTGTCTCAAGAAGGGTAGAAATACAAGAACACACACACACACACGCAAATACACATTCTTGTATTTGTTACCTTCTTGAGACCTCTGAAAAATACCCTACCTCTTTAGGACCACCCTTTCTAGACATATAAAGATGTGTATTTACAACATGAATAATATATACATACTATGCAAATATAAAAAAGGTCCGCTTTTAGGTCCGTGTTCCTTCTGTTCATTCTATTTCCAATTCTGAAACGCAAATCAAAAAGCAAAGTGAGGGCCGTTTTTTACTATACATGGCAGATTTGAAAACAAACATAAAAGGACTGATTTAGATTTTCATTAAAATATTGCCATAAAATTTGACTTTGTGCTGTTTTCCTTTTATGGATTTGTATTTTTCCAAATAAACACAAAAATCCAATTCTTGTTCATCCAAAATGCAAAAATGCGTGTGTGGAGGTCTTGCTCCTCCGGGTTCTTTGGACCACCAAGTATGGACATGACAGCCTCGTTCATCGTTGTGAACAATAGTTTATTTTTTCAATAAACGGTGTTTGTTCGCCATCAGTTTCTCGCAGTTGTTGCGCTCCCTCTCGCTCGTGCTCCAACTTCGCTCTCCGCCATCAACAACTCTCTCTCTCCTTCCCGACTGCTGCCTTTAACAGAGCGACAAACACTCCCAGGTGGGTCATCTACGCACCTCTCGCTGATCTTGAAGCCGGTCCTGGCAAACCCCGCTTCGCTGCAGGTCTGCAGGCCACGCCCCCCCACACAGCGTGTTTATCTGTGTGATGACAAATTGAACCTGAAGCAGTATTTTAGCTTTTCCTTCGCGTTTTGCATATTTTTAGCATAACGCTAACACCTTTGGTCCGTGTACCTTCCGTTCATTTTATTTCCAAATGCAAATCAAAAAAACACATTTCGGACACTTTTTTCTTCTTTCATTTCTGAAACCAAAGTTATTTGAGGACACTTTTTTCAAACGACAATATGACGCCTGCTGAACAAATATGTTAGCGTTATGCTAAAAACATGCTAAACGCAAGGGAAAAGCTAAAATACTTTCACATCTTTCTTTTTTTAGATTCAAATAAAAAAATATATTTTTTTCAGGTTCACACTTTTGGCCTTTTCTTCCGTGGAAGTGCTGTGAGGGGCGTGGCCTCATGACAGACCAATCGGCAAAAGCATAAGAGGCGTCCTCCTTACGTTGCCTTGGCGGAACATGGAAACTAGTTCACCTTGTACAGGTCACAGCATGCGTTTGTCAGAGAAACAAACGAGGGCGGTGAGACGTGAAGGCTGCTTTAAACAGCACCCATGACAAATTGCAGAAAATAGCCCGACAAATCGTGCCGTATTATGCCTTTCCACAGCCAAGCATTACATTCCCATTTTTGCATCGCACCTAAAATGCAGCGCGTTGTGCCGCTAATGCGCAATGATCCAATTTTGCCTATCGTTCACAATCATTATGAAAGTCATGACGACGGATCGATTTTTTTTAATGCATTCTAAATATTAAAAGTAAATATAAGTCAGCTACAATGGAGTCAATGGGAGCTCCACTATCCCGCCCATAAAATCCGATAAATAACCATTTAAAAACCGCAAACTACACTCCATTTACATTTCATGACTTCAATATTAACCAAGTATTAGTGATGTTGTTATTATAAGTGCTAATACAGACGAACTATCTATCCTGTTACATCATCCAATTGCATACTTGCCAACCTTGAGACCTCCGATACCGGGAGATGGGGGGTGGGGGGCGTGGTCGGGGGTGGGGCGGGGGCGTGGTTGCGGGCGTGGTTAAGAGGGGAATATATTTAAGCTAGAATTTACCAACTCAAGTATTTTATATATATACACTACCGTTCAAAAGTTTGGGGTCACCCAAACAATTTAGTGGAATAGCCTTCATTTCCAAGAACAAGAATAGACTGTCGAGTTTCAGATGAAAGTTCTCTTTTTCTGGCCATTTTGAGCGTTTAATTGACCCCACAAATGTGATGCTCCAGAAACTCAATCTGCTCAAAGGAAGGTCAGTTTTGTAGCTTCTGTAACGAGCTAAACTGTTTTCAGATGTGTGAACATGATTGCACAAGGGTTTTCTAATCATCAATTAGCCTTCTGAGCCAATGAGCAAACACATTGTACCATTAGAACACTGGAGTGATAGTTGCTGGAAATGGGCCTCTATACACCTTTGTAGATATTGCACCAAAAACCAGACATTTGCAGCTAGAATAGTCATTTACCACATTAGCAATGTATAGAGTGTATTTCTTTAAAGTTAAGACTAGTTTAAAGTTATCTTCATTGAAAAGTACAGTGCTTTTCCTTAAAAAATAAGGACATTTCAATGTGACCCCAAACTATTGAACGGTAGTGTATATATATATATATATATATATATATATATATATATATATATATATATATATATATATATATATAGCTAGAATTCACTGAAAGTCAAGTATTTCATACATATATATATATATATATATATATATATATATATATATATATATGAAATACTTGACTTTCAGTGAATTCTAGCTATATATATATATATATATATATATATATATATATATATATATATATATATAGCTAGAATTCACTGAAAGTCAAGTATTTCATACATATATATATATATATATATATATATATATATATATATATATATATATATATATATATATATATATAACAGAAAGAAGCAACCCTTTTGTGTGAATGAGTGTAAATGGGGGAGGGCGGTTTTTTGGGTTGGTGCACTACTTGTAAGTGTATCTTGTGTTTTTATGTTGATTTAATTAAAAAACAAAACAAACACAAAAAAAACCCCGATACCGATAATAAAAAAAACGATATCGATCATTTCCGATTAGAGATGTCCGATAATATCGGTCTGCCGATATTATCGGCCGATAAATGCGTTAAAATGTAATATCGGAAATTATCGGTATCGTTTTTTTTTTTATTATCAGTATCGTTTTTTTTATTTTTATTTTTATTTATTTTTTGGTTTTTTTTGATTAAATCCACATAAAAAACACAAGATACACTTACAATCAGTACACCAACCCAAAAAACTTCCCTCCCCCATTTACACTCATTCACACAAAAGGGTTGTTTCTGTGAGGAACTCGCATGGCTGCCGTTTGTGTGTCCCCAGGATGCAAGAACCAGGAGGAGGAATAGCAGGTAAAATGATTTTAATGATCGTAAACAGAAAATAAAGCAGTCTTGCATAAAAAAGTTCCAAACGTATAGAGTCTATCATCGAGCACTGAGGAGTGCCCGAGAGAAAACATAAATAGACATATGCTGATTGGCAGCAGGTGTGGACCGGCTGCCAATCAACGGCAGGTGAAGAGAAAACAGTGCTCCGCGGAACAGGAAATTTAACAAAATAAGAGCACTGACCGGAAGTAATACAAAAACCAAGGAGACAAACAGAAATGAAGTGACCGATCGTCACAGTTTCTTTCTGTTATTAATATTCTGGTTCCTACATTATATATCAATATATATCAATACAGTCTGCAAGGGATACAGTCCGTAAGCACACATGATTGTGCGTGCTGCTGGTCCACTAATAGTACTAACCTTTAACAGTTAATTTTACTAATTTTCATTCATTACTAGTTTCTATGTAACTGTTTTTATATTGTTTTACTTTCTTTTTTATTCAAGAAAATGTTTTTAATTTATTTATCTTATTTTATTTGATTCATTTTTTTAAAAAGTACCTTATCTTCACCATACCTGGTTGTCCAAATTAGACATAATAATGTGTTAATTCCACGACTGTATATATCGGTTGATATCGGTATCGGTTGATATCGGTATCGGTAATTAAAGAGTTGGACAATATCGGCATATCGGATATCGGCAAAAAGCCATTATCGGACATCCCTATTTCCGATATTACATTTTAAAGCATCTTTCGGCCGATAATATCGGCTGGCCTTGCTCGATCGAGTTCATTGAGAAGTGTTGTAGTGTTTTTCCACTAACACTGCCTCCATTCTTTTGGTGAATCATGTGCCTCCTGTGACCTCCACGCTGCATAACCTTGTCAACCACCACAGGGACGTGTACACATACCATACCCACCTTTACACATCCCCTTCAAGGCTATCAAGACTTCTAGAAGATTAACATGGAAGTAGTGCTAGATGCGTGTGTGTGTGCTTGGGGATGAGAGTGTGTTTGTGTGGCCTGGGACAAGACTGAGCAAGCCAGTGAAGTCTATAAAAACACACACACGCGCGCACACACACACACACACACACACACACACACACACACACACACACACACACACACACACACACACACACACACACACACACGCACGCGCACTCTTGTATTTTTTACCTTCTTGAGACCTGAGACAAATGCCTACCTCTTTAGGACCACCCTTTCTAGATATATGAAGATGTGTATTTACAACATTAATAATATATACATACTATGCAAATATAAAAAAGCTTGTTGGGAAAAATGAGTTGGAATTTCACAAGAAAAAGGTCACAATTTCACAAGAAAAACTTATTATGATAAAAGTCATAATTTTACTCAACGCAAGTCAAAATTTTGCAAGAAAAACTGAACATTTGTGCAATGTTATGATACAAGTTGGAATTTTACTCAATAACAATTTTACAAGAAAAGCTTAAAATCTTGGCAATTTTATGAAAAGAGTCGTAATTTTACTCGACAAAAGTCACAATTTTACAAGAAAACGTAAAAATTTTGGCAATATAATAATAATAATCGGAATTTTCCTATGCAAAATGATGACAAAAGTCATGATTTTACTCCAAAAATGTCACTGTTTTACAAGAACAACACAAACATTGGCAATATTGTGATAAAAGTCCGAATTTTATATGACAAATGTCACCGTTTTGCATTAGAAAGTAATAATTTTACTTTAAAAGTAATAATTTTACATAAAAAAAATTAATAATTTTACGAGAAAATATTGCAATATTACAGAAACAGAAAGAATATGAAAAAATGTTCCCAATTTTATAAGAAAAAAGTCTGCTTTAAGTTATTTTTTTTGTTGGTAATTGGTTTTTAATCTTCATTATTTATTACAGTATGTCTCTATATACATATTTATTATATATATTTTTTAAATTAATTTTGGCCAATGGGGGTGCATTTCAATTTCTTCACACACTTGTTATTTCATATGTTGATACAGAAAGATTTGTATTTAAAACATTAATAATATATACATACTGTGCAAATATAAAAAAGCTTGTTGTGAAAAATGAGTTGGAATTTCACAAAAAAAAGGTCACAATTTCACAAGAAAAACTTACAATTTTGGCAGTATTATAAAATAAGTCGTCATTTTACTCAACGCAAGTCAAAATTTTACAAGAAAAACCGAACATTTGTGCAATGTTATGATACAAGTTGGACTTTTACTCAATAACAGTCGCAATTTTACAAGAAAAGCTTAAAATCTTGGCAATTTTATGAAAAGAGTCGTAATTTTACTCGACAAAAGTCACAATTTTACAAGAAAACGTAAAAATGTTGGCAATATTATAATAATAATCGGAATTTTACTATGCAAAATGATGACAAAAGTCATGATTTTACTCCAAAAATGTCACTGTTTTACAAGAACAACACAAACATTGGCAATATTGTGATAAAAGTCTGAATTTTATATGACAAATGTCACCGTTTTGCATTAGAAAGTAATAATTTTACTTTAAAAGTAATAATTTTACATAAAAACAATTAATAATTTTATGAGAAAATATTGCAATATTACAGAAACAGAAAGAATATGAATTTTTTTCCCCAATTTTATAAGAAAAAAGTCTGCTTTAAGTTTTTTTTTGTTTGTTGGTAATTGGTTTTTAATCTTCATTATTTATTACAGTATGTCTCTATATACATATTTATTATAGATAAAAAAAAATTATTTTGGCCAATGGGGGTGCATTTCAATTTCTTACACACACTTGTTATTTCATATGTTGATACAGAAAGATTTGTATTTAAAACATTAATAATATATACATACTATGCAAATATAAAAAAGTTTGTTGTGAAAAATGAGTTGGAATTTCACAAAAAAAAGGTCACAATTTCACAAGAAAAACGTACAATTTTGGCAGTATTATAAAACAAGTCGTCATTTTACTCAACGCAAGTCAAAATTTTGCAAGAAAAACTGAACATTTGTGCAATGTTATGATACAAGTTGGAATTTTACTCAATAACAGTCGCAATTTTACAAGAAAAGCTTAAAATCTTGGCAATTTTATGAAAAGAGTCGTAATTTTACTCGACAAAAGTCACAACTTTACAAGAAAACGTAACGATTTTGGCAATATTATAATAACAATCAGAATTTTACTATGCAAAATTATGACAAAAGTCAGGATTTTACTCAAAAAATGTCACTATTTTACAAGAACAACACAAACATCGGCAATATTGTGATAAAAGTCTGAATTTTATCTGACAAATGTCACCATTTTGCATTAAAAAGTTATCATTTTACTTTAAAAAGTAATAATTTTACATAAAAAAAAGTAATAATTTTACGAGAAAATATTGCAATACTACAGAAACAGAAAGAATATGAAAACATTTTCCCAATTTATGAGAAAAAAGTCGACACATTGTGAAAAAAATACTGCTTTTAGTTTTTTTTTGTTTTTTTTTGGTAATTGGTTTTTAATCTTCATTATTTATTACAGTATGTCTCTATATACATATTTATTATATATGTTTGAAATTAATTTTGGCCAATGGGGGTGCATTTCAATTTCTTGCACACACTTGTTGTTACATATGTTGGCCAGAGGGGGAGCACTTCAAATGTTTAAACACACTTGTTATTTCATATGTTGATACAGAAAGATTTGTATTTACAACATTAATAATATATACATACTATGCAGATATAAAAAAGCTTGTTGTGAAAAATGAGTTGGAACTTCACAAGAAAAAGGTCACAATTTCACAAGTAAACTTAAAATGTTTGCAGTATCATGGTAAATGTCATAATTTTACTCAACGCGAGTCAAAATTTTACAAGAAAAACCGAACATTTGTGCAATAT
>NC_084755.1:9740664-9890664 GCF_033978785.1 Entelurus aequoreus
AAATATGTATATAGAGACATACCATAATAACTTGAAGTAAATAATGAAGATTAAAAACAAATTTCAAACAAAAAATTTCCCCCCCAAAAATGAACAAAAAGCTTACCTTTTTATATTTGCATAGTATGTATATATTATTAATGTTGTTAATACAAATCTTTATATATCTAGAAAGGGTGGTCCTAAAGAGGGAGGCTTTTTTCGGAGGTCTCAAGAAGGTAAGAAATACAAGAATGTGTGTGTGTGTGTGTGTGTGTGTGTGTGTGTGTGTGTGTGTGTGTGTGTGTGTGTGTGTGTGTGTGTGTGTGTGTGTGTGTGTGTGTGTGTGTGCGTGCGTGCGTGCGTGTGTGTGTGTGTGTGTGTGTTTTCTTGTATTTCTACCGTTCTTGAGAAATCAACAACGAAAAGTAGCTTCCATATGAGGAGGTGTGAACAAGTGATGACATAAATCATGGTCCCAATAACATTGCATCTAATAGAAGAATGTCTCATTTGCACCCCCTGGTGGTGAAATCTATCAAAATGAGGGTGGTCCCAAAAAGGAGGGATTTTTCTAATTTACTGTGTGTCGGTTTTAAAAGTGCTCCCCCTCTGGTCAACATATGAAATAACAAGTGTGTGTAAGAAATGGAAATGTGCCCCCTTTGGCCAAAATGTATTAAAAAAAATAAATAAATATGTATATAGAGACATACTGTAATAACTTGAAATAAGTAATGAAGCTTAAAAACCAATTACAAACAAACAAACGAAAAGAAGCAATTAAATAAAAGTTTACCTTTTTTATATTTGCATAGTATGTAAATATTATTAATGTTTTAAATACAAATCTTTATGTATCAACATATGAAATAACAAGTGTGTGTAAAAATTTGAAGTGCTCCCCCTCTGGCCAACATATGTAATAACAAGTGTGTGTAAGAAATTGAAATGCACCCCCACTGGACAAAATTAATTAAAAAATATATAATAAATATAGAGACATAATGTAATAGATAATGAAGATTAAAAAACAATTACCAACAAAAAATTAGAAAAATAAATAACTAAAAGCAGTCTTTTTCTCGAAATGTGTCGACTTTTTTCTTATAAAATTGGGAACAATTTTTCATATTCTTTCTGTTTCTGTAATATTGCAATATTTTCTCATAAAATTATTATTTTTTTAATGTAAAATGATTACTTTTTTAAAGTAAAATAATAACTTTTTAATGCAAAATGGTGACATTTGTCATATAAAATTCTGACTTTTATCACAATATTGCCGATGTTTGTGTTGTTCTTGTAAAATAGTGACATTTTTGAAGTAAAATCATGACTTTTGTCATAATTTTGCATAGTAAAATTCAGATTATTATTATAGGATTGCCAACATTTTAAAATTTTCTCGTAAAATTATAACTTTTGTCAAGTAAAATTACGACTCTTTCATAAAATTGCCAAGATTTTAAGCTTTTCTTGTAAAATTGCGACTGTTATTGAGTAAAATTCCAACTTGTATCATAATATTGCACAAATATTCAGTTTTTCTTGTAAAATTTTGACTTGCGTTTAGTAAAATGACGACTTTTATGATAATACCGCCAAAATACTAAGTTTTTCTTGTGAAATTGTGACCTTTTTCTTGTGAAATTCCAACTCATTTTTCACAACAACCTTTTTTATATCTGCATAGTATGTATATATTATTAATGTTTTAAATACAAATCTTTCTGTATCAACATATGAAATAACAAGTGTGTGTAAACATTTGAAGTGCTCCCACTCTGGCCAACATATGTAATAACAAGTGTGTGTAAGAAATTGAAATCCACCCCCTTTGGCCAAAATAAAATAAATAATGTATATAGAGACATACTGTAATAAATAATGAACCAATTACCAACAAAAAATAAAAAAATAAATAACTAAAAGCAGTCTTTTTCTCACAATGTGTCGACTTTTTTCTTAAAAAATTGGGAACAATTTTTCATATTCTTTCTGTTTCTGTAATATTGCAATATTTTCTCATAAAATTATTATTTTTTTAATGTAAAATGATTACTTTTTTAAAGTAAAATAATAACTTTTTAATGCAAAATGGTGACATTTGTCATATAAAATTCGGACTTGTATCACAATATTGCCAATGTTTGTGTTGTTCTTGTAAAACAGTGACATTTTTGGAGTAAAATCATGACTTTTGTCATAATTTTGCCAAGCAAAATTCCGATTATTATTATAAGATTGCCTAAATGTTTAAGTTTTCTTGTAAAATTGTGACTTTTGTCGAGTAAAATTACGACTCTTTTCATAAAATCGCCAAAACGTTTTTAAGCTTTTCTTGTAAAACTGCAACTGTTATTGAGTAAAATTCCAACTTTTATCATAATATTGCACAAATGTTCAGTTTTTCTTGTAAAATTTTGACTTGCGTTGAGTAAAATGACGACTTTTATTATAATACTGCCAAAATACTAAATTTTTCTTGTGAAATTGTGACCTTTTTCTTGTGAAATTCCAACTCATTTTTCACAACAATCTTTTTTATATCTGCATAGTATGTATATATTATTAATGTTTTAAATACAAATCTTTCTGTATCAACATATGAAATAACAAGTGTGTGTAAACATTTGAAGTGCTCCCACTCTGGCCAACATATGAAATAACAAGTGTGTGTAAGAAATTGAAATGCACCCCCATTGGCCAAAATTAATTAAAAGAAAATAATAATAAATATGTATATAGAGACATACTGTAATAAATAATGAACATTAAAAACCAATTACCAACAAAAAAAATACTATAGTAATAACTAAAAGCAGTCTTTTTCTCACAATGTGTCGACTTTTTTCTTATAAAATTGGGAAAAAAAATTCATATTCTTTCTGTTTCTGTAATATTGCAATATTTTCTCGTAAAATTATTATCTTTTTTAATGTAAAATGATTATTTTTTAAAGTAAAATGATAACTTTTTAATGCAAAATGGTGACATTTGTCATATAAAATTCGGACTTTTATCACAATATTGCCAATGTTTGTGTTCTTGTAAAATAGTGAAATATTTGAGTAAAATCATGACTTTTGTCATAATTTTGCATAGTAAAATTCAGATTATTATTATAATATTACCAACATTTTTAAGTTTTTTTGTAAAACTGTGACTTTTGTGGAGTAAAATTACGACTCTTTTCATAAAATCGCCAAAACGTTAAGCTTTTCTTGTAAAACTGCGACTGTTATTGAGTAAAATTCCAACTTTTATCATAATATTGCACAAATGTTCAGTTTTTCTTGTAAAAATTTGACTTGCGTTGAGTATAATGACGACTTTTATCATAATACTTCACAAATGTTCAGTTTTTCTTGTAAAATTTTGACTTGCGTTGAGTAAAATGACTTTTATTATAATACCGCCAAAATACTAAATTTTTCCTGTGAAATTGTGACCTTTTTCTTGTGAAATTCGAACTCATTTTTCACAACAATCTTTTTTATATCTGCATAGTATGTATATATTATTAATGTTTTAAATACAAATCTTTCTGTATCAACATATGAAATAACAAGTGTGTGTAAACATTTGAAGTGCTCCCACTCTGGCCAACATATGTAATAACAAGTGTGTGTAAGAAATTGAAATGCACCCCCTTTGGCTAAAATTAATTTCAAAAAATATAATAAATATGTATATAGAGACATACTGTAATAAATAATGAACCAATTACCAACAAAAATTTTTAAAAATAAATAACTAAAAGCAGTCTTTTTCTCACAATGTGTCGACTTTTTTCTTAAAAAATTGGGAATTTTTTTTTCATATTCTTTCTGTTTCTGTAATATTGCAATATTTTTTCGTAAAATTATTACTTTTTAAAGTAAAACGATAACTTTTTAATGCAAAACGGGGACATTTGTCATATAAAATTCGGACTTTGATCACAATATTGCCAATGTTTGTGTTCTTTAAAATAGTGAAATATTTGAGTAAAATCATGACTTTTGTCATAATTTTGCATAGTAAAATTCAGATTATTATTATAATATTGCCAACATTTTTCCTTTTTTTTGTAAAATTGTGACTTTAGTCGAGTAAAATTACGACTCTTTTCATAAAATCGCTAAAACGTTAAGCTTTTCTTGTAAAACTGCGACTGTTATTGAGTAAAATTCCAACTTTTATCATAATATTGCACAAATGTTCAGTTTTTCTTGTAAAATTTGACTTGCGTTGAGTATAATGACGACTTTTATCATAATACTTCACAAATGTTCAGTTTTTCTTGTCAAATTTTGACTTGCGTTGAGTAAAATGATGACTTTTATTATAATACTGCCAAAATACTACATTTTTCTTGTGAAATTGTGACCTTTTTCTTGTGAAATTCCAACTCATTTTTCACAACAATCTTTTTTATATCTGCATAGTATGCATATATTATTAATGTTTTAAATACAAATCTTTCTGTATCAACATATAAAATAACAAGTGTGTGTAAACATTTGAAGTTCTCCCACTCTGGCCAACATATGTAATAACAAGTGTGTGTAAGAAATTGAAATGCACCCCTTTTGGCTAAAATTAATTTAAAAAAATATAATAAATATGTATATAGAGACATACTGTAATAAATAATGAACCAATTACCAACAAAAAATTAAAAAATAAATAACTAAAAGCAGTCTTTTTCTCACAATGTGTCGACTTTTTTCTTAAAAAATTGGGAATTTTTTTTTCATATTCTTTCTGTTTCTGTAATATTGCAATATTTTTTCGTAAAATTATTATTTTTTTTAATATAAAATTATTACTTTTTAAAGTAAAACGATAACTTTTTAATGCAAAACGGGGACATTTGTCATATAAAATTCGGACTTTGATCACAATATTGCCAATGTTTGTGTTCTTTTATAATAGTGAAATATTTGAGTAAAATCATGACTTTTGTCATAATTTTGCATAGTAAAATTCCAATTATTATTATAATATTGCCAACATTTTTCCTTTTTTTTGTAAAATTGTGACTTTAGTCGAGTAAAATTACGACTCTTTTCATAAAATCGCTAAAACGTTAAGCTTTTCTTGTAAAACTGCGACTGTTATTGAGTAAAATTCCAACTTTTATCATAATATTGCACAAATGTTCAGTTTTTCTTGTAAAATTTTGACTTGCGTTGAGTAAAATGACGACTTTTATCATAATACCGCCAAAATACCAAGTTTTTCTTGTGAAATTGTGACCTTTTTCTTGTGAAATTCCAACTCATTTTTCACAACAAGCTTTTTTATACCTGCATAGTATGTATATATTATTAATGTTGTAAATACACATCTTTATATATCTAGAAAGGGTGGTCCTAAAGAGGTAGGCACTATTCGGAGGTCTCAAGAAGGTAACAAATTCATGAAAGCGTGTGTGTGTGTGTGTGTTTGTGTGTGTGTGTGTACGTGTGATTGTACACGCGTGCACAGTATTGGCACATAGCCTGACTATATAGCTATGCTCACTGCCAAGGCAAGTCCTCTTTGTACATAAAGCAAATATTTTCTGCAGAATCAGCACAAAAACAAGAGAGCGAGTGAGAGAGAGCGAGAGAGAGAGAGAGGAAGGACACACACACACACACACACACACACACACACACACACACACACACACACACACACACACACACACACACACACACACACTGAGTGTTGTGCAGGATGTGAAGTCATCCAGTTAACACTGTGACTCGACAGTTAATGAGACAACTCACACATTATTACTGTAAGAGAGTTTATTGTGTCCTGGAGGGCCGTTAGTTGCAGGTGGTGTCCACCAGAGGTCGCCAAAGTGCATATTAACCTCCTTTTGACAAAGGGGCGTCAAACATGTCTTTTTTGGGGCTGTCACTGTGTACAATGTGTCATCTAGTCATTATATAACATGACCACATGACACAGTTGCATCTGATTATTATCCATTTTTTAAAACAAATTGATCGATGACTTTGACTTTGTTTAATCATCAGAAGTCAAGGAAAAAATGTGGAAAGTACACACCTGTTGTACAATTGCTGTAAAGTGGCCATTTATCTAGATATTTACAGTCGTGGTCAAAAGTGTATATACACTTGTAAAGAACATCATGTCATGGCTGTCTTGAGTTTCCAATCATTTCTACAACTCTTTTTTTTTTGTGATCATCCTGTCATACAGAGAGGATCTTTGATTTGTGTTTCTGCAATAGGTATTTAAAAACAGCAGAGCAGTCCTGTCGTATAGAGGATCTTTGATTTGTGTTTCTGCAATAGGTATTGCAATATGTATTTAAAAACAGCAGAGCAGTCCTGTCGTATAGAGGATCTTTGATTTGTGTTCTGCAATAGTTGTTTAAAAACAGCAGAGCAGTCCTGTCATATAGAGGATCTTTGATTTGTTTTTCTGCAATAGGTATTGCAATATGTATTTAAAAACAACAGAGCAGTCCTGTCATATAGAGGATCTTTGACAGTTTTTTTTAGTAGGTAAGTATTGTGCCTTAATGAGTAGTCCTGCGCAATAAAGGATCTTGATTTGTGTTTCTGTAATAGGTATTTAAAAAACAGAGTGACAAGTTTTTTTTATTTATTTATCATAGGTCCTCAACAACAGCAAAGTGCTTCTGTTTTATGGAGGATCTTTGACTGGTGATATTTCAGTGCAAACATGCTTACAAACAGCACAGCGCCCCTTTCATGTAGAGGATCTTTGACTAGTGTTTTTGCAGCAGGCCCTTAAAAACAGCAGAGTACAGACATGTAGAGGATCTTTGACAAGTCTATCATAGGTCCTCAACAACAGCAAAGTGCTTTATTGCATGGAGGATCTTTGACTGGTGATATTTCAGTGCAAACATGATTACAAACAGCAGCCCCTGTCATGTAGAGGATCTTTGACTAGATTTTTTTAATCATAGGTCCTCAACAACAGCAAAGTGCTTCTGTTGTATGGAGGATCTTTGACTAGTGATATTTCAGTGCAAACATGCTTACAAACAGCACAGCGCCCCTGTCATGTAGAGGATCTTTGACTAGCATTTTTGCAGCAGGCCCTCAAAACAGCAGAGTACAGACATGTAGAGGATCTTTGACAAGTCTTTTGTTTTTATCATAGGTCCTCAACAACAGCAAAGTGCTTTATTGCATGGAGGATCTTTGACTGGTGATATTTCAGTGCAAACATGATTACAAACAGCAGAGCGCCCCTGTCATGTAGAGGATCTTTGACTGGATTTTTTTAATCATAGGTCCTCAACAACAACAAAGTGCTTCTGTTGTATGGAGGATCTTTGACTGGTGATATTTCAGTGCAAACATGCTTACAAACAGCAGAGCGCCCCTGTCATGTAGAGGATCTTTGACTAGCATTTTTGCAGTAGGCCCTTAAAACAGCAGAGTGCGGACATGTAGAGGATCTTTGTAGTGTTCTGTGGTAGATCCTCAAAAACAGCAGAGCACTTCAGTCACATAGAGCAGTGATTTTCAAACGGTGGTACGCAGGCTCCGAAGAATCACTTGCTTAAAGTACAGTGTTTTATTTACCTATATTCCAACTAGTGTTGTCCCGATACCAATATTTTGGTACTTTTTAGAGGCGGTATAGTACCGAATGTGATTCATTAGTATCGCAGTACTATGGTTCAAACTGTGTGTAATGTTACAGTGGCAAAAAATATCCAATATACTTGTTGAATAAATCCTCTGCCTTGTTTTTGATAAATACTTAGGCCTACTACGCTACTGTACTTTAAAGCTAGCCCTTCCACTGATATAGTGTTTTTTGTTGTTTTGTGTTGTTTCATGCCACAGTTTCAAGTTTGTTTCTTGCTATGCCATAGTTTATGCTCGTTGTTTCATGCCACAGTTTCATGTTTGTTTCTTGCTATGCCATAGTTTATGCTCGTTGTTTCATGCCACAGTTTCATGTTTGTTTCTTGCTATGCCATAGTTTATGCTAGTTGTTTCATGCCACAGTTTCATGTTTGTTTCTTGCTATGCCATAGTTTATGCTAGTTGTTTCATGCCACAGTTTCATGTTTGTTTCTTGCTATGCCACAGTTTATGCTCGTTGTTTTATGCCACAGTTTCATGTTTGTTTCTTGCTATGCCGTAGTTTATGCTCGTTGTTTCATGCCACAGTTTCATGTTTGTTTCTTGCTATGCCACAGTTTATGCTAGCCACAGTTTCATGTTTGTTTCTTGCTATGCCATAGTTTATGCTCGTTGTTTCATGCCACAGTTTCATGTTTGTTTCTTGTTGTGCCATCGTCTATGCTAAGCATTTACTTTAACTCCAAGCGCGATCAGCCTTGTTTTCCGTTTTTGTACCTTTTTGAGTGAAGATTATTAAATATGTTCCTACCTGCAAGCCTTGTCCGGAATAGTCCGTTTGCATCCCGGGAGAACAAACCTCGCAGTAATCTGCGAAAACCATGTCGTGACAGTTTTACTGTTCAAACTGTGGCAAACAATATTCAATATACTTGTTGAATAAATCCTCTGCCTTGTTTTTGATAAATACTTAGGCCTACTACGGTACTGTACTTTAAAGTTAGCCCTCCCCTGATATAGTGTTTTTTGCTGTAAGTTCTTCCAAACAGCACTATAGAGGATCTTTGTCTTTTAAAAACTGCTAACATATTATTGCAGTTTTGCTCGTGTCCCGTATTGTTTGCACGGGCAGAACTGTATGGGATCCATCCCAGGTAAGTGTCTTCTTTGAATGTCGGTACTATACCTTTTTAGAGGCGGTATAGTACCGAATATGATTCATTAGTATCGCGGTACTATACTAATACCGGTATACCGTACTACCCTAATTCAAACACATTTTTTGTCATGATCCGTGTTCCGGTTCATGTTTTTGTTATGTTCTGTTAGTTTTGGACTCTTTTAGTTCCTGTTTGACACCTGAGTTTGGTTTGGTTGCCATAGCTACTTAATATTTTCACCTGCCTCTGGTTAGTGGTCCCACGCTCAGCTGCGGTCAACCACTAATCAGAGAGCTATTTAGTCACCTCAGCCTGGCGTCATTAGTTGTTTCATGCCACAGTTTCATGTTTGTTTCCTGCTATGCCATAGTTTATGCTAGTTGTTTCATGCCACAGTTTCATGTTTGTTACTTGCTATGCCATAGTTCATGCTAGTTGTTTCATGCCACGGTTTCATGTTTGTTTCTTGCTATGCCATAGTTTATGCTAGTTGTTTCATGTTTGTTTTTTGTTATGCCATAGTTTATGCTAGTTGTTTCATGCCACAGTTTCATGTTTGTTTCTTGCTATGCCACAGTTTATGCTAGTTGTTTCATGCCACAGTTTCATGTTTGTTTCTTGCTATGCCATAGTTTATGCTAGTTGTTTCATGTCACAGTTTCATGTTTGTTTCTTGCTATGCCATAGTCTATGCTATGTATTTACTTTAACTCCAAGTGCGATCAGCCTTCTTTTCCGTTTTTGTACCTTTTTGAGTGAAGATTATTAAATATGTTCCTACCTGCAAGCCTTGTCCGGAATAGTCCGTATGCATCCCGGGAGAACAAACCTCGCAGTAGGCTGCGAAAACCATGTCGTGACAGTTTTACTGTTCAAACTGTGGCAAACAATATTCAATATACTTGTTGAATAAATCCTCTGCCTTGTTTTTGATAAATACTTAGGCCTACTACGCTACTGTACTTTAAAGCTAGCCCTTCCACTGATATAGTGTTTTTTGCTGTAAGTTCTTCCAAACAGCAGTATAGAGGATCTTTGTCTTTTAAAAACTGCTAACATATTATTGCAGTTTTGCTCGTGTCCCGTATTGTTTGCACGGGCAGAACTGTATGGGATCCATGCCATGGAAGTGTCTTCTTTGACTGTCGCTACTATACCTTTTTAGAGGCGGTATAGTACCGAATATGATTCATTAGTATCGCGGTACTATACTAATACCGGTATACCGCACAACCCTAATTCAAACACAGTTTTTGTTATGCTCCGTGGTCCGGTTCATGTTTTTGTTATGTTCTGTTAGTTTTGGACTCTTTTAGTTCCTGTTTGACACCTGAGTTTGGTTTGGTTGCCACAGCTACTTATTATTTTCACCTGCCTCTGGTTAGTGGTCCAACGCTCAGCTGCGGTCAACCACTAATCAGAGAGCTATTTAGTCACCTCAGCCTGGCGTCATTAGTTGTTTCATGCCACAGTTTCATGTTTGTTTCTTGCTATGCCATAGTTTATGCTCGTTGTTTCATGCCACAGTTTCATGTTTGTTTCTTGCTATGCCATAGTTTATGCTCGTTGTTTCATGCCACAGTTTCATGTTTGTTTCTTGCTATGCCATAGTTTATGCTCGTTGTTTCATGCCACAGTTTCATGTTTGTTTCTTGCTATGCCAGAGTTTATGCTCGTTGTTTCATGCCACAGTTTCATGTTTGTTTCTTGCTATGCCATAGTTTATGCTAGTTGTTTCATGCCACAGTTTCATGTTTGTTTCTTGCTATGCCACAGTTTATGCTAGTTGTTTCATGCCACAGTTTCATGTTTGTTTCTTGCTATGCCATAGTCTATGCTAGTTGTTTCATGCCACAGTTTCATGTTTGTTTCTTGCTATGCCATAGTTTATGCTAGTTGTTTCATGTCACAGTTTCATGTTTGTTTCTTGCTATGCCATAGTCTATGCTAGTTGTTTCATGCCACAGTTTCATGTTTGTTTCTTGCTATGCCATAGTCTATGCTAGTTGTTTCATGCCACAGTTTCATGTTTGTTTCTTGCTATGCCATAGTTTATGCTAGTTGTTTCATGCCACAGTTTCATGTTTGTTTCTTGCTATGCCATAGTTTATGCTCGTTGTTTCATGCCACAGTTTCATGTTTGTTTCTTGCTATGCCATAGTTTATGCTCGTTGTTTCATGCCACAGTTTCATGTTTGTTTCTTGCTATGCCATAGTTTATGCTAGTTGTTTCATGCCACAGTTTCATGTTTGTTTCTTGCTATGCCATAGTTTATGCTAGTTGTTTCATGCCACAGTTTCATGTTTGTTTCTTGCTATGCCATAGTTTATGCTAGTTGTTTCATGCCACAGTTTCATGTTTGTTTCTTGCTATGCCTCAGTTTATGCTCGTTGTTTCATGCCACAGTTTCATGTTTGTTTCTTGCTATGCCAGAGTTTATGCTCGTTGTTTCATGCCACAGTTTCATGTTTGTTTCTTGCTATGCCATAGTTTATGCTAGTTGTTTCATGCCACAGTTTCATGTTTGTTTCTTGCTATGCCATAGTTTATGCTCGTTGTTTCATGCCACAGTTTCATGTTTGTTTCTTGCTATGCCATAGTTTATGCTACTTGTTTCATGCCACAGTTTCATGTTTGTTTCTTGCTATGCCATAGTCTGTGCTCATTGTGTCATGCCACAGTTTCATGTTTGTTTCTTGCTATGCCATAGTCTATGCTAGTTGCTTCATGTTTGTTTCTTGCTATGCCACAGTTTATGCTAGTTGTTTCATGCCACAGTTTCATGTTTGTTTCTTGCTATGCCATAGTTTATGCTCGTTGTTTCATGCCACAGTTTCATGTTTGTTTCTTGCTATGCCATAGTCTATGCTATGTATTTACTTTAACTCCAAGTGCGATCAGCCTTCTTTTCCGTTTTTGTACCTTTTTGAGTGAAGATTATTAAATATGTTCCTACCTGCAAGCCTTGTCCGGAATAGTCCGTTTGCATCCCGGGAGAACAAACCTCGCAGTAGGCTGCGAAAACCATGTCGTGACAGTTTTACTGTTCAAACTGTGGCAAACAATATTCAATATACTTGTTGAATAAATCCTCTGCCTTGTTTTTGATAAATACTTAGGCCTACTACGCTACTGTACTTTAAAGTTAGCCCTCCACTGATATAGTGTTTTTTGCTGTGAGTTCTTCCAAACAGCAGTATAGAGGATCTTTGTTTTTGAAAACTGCTAACATATTATTGCAGTTTTGCTCGTGTCCCGTATTGTTTGCCCGGGCAGAACTGTATGGGATCCATCCCAGGGAAGTGTCTCCTCCACTGGGCGTGAGCGGATCCAAAATAGCCGGTGTCACAAGCTGGCGTCTTACGCTAGATAGTACAATGCCGCCTCAGTCTCGACGGAGACCGCGGGCTGCAACATATGACCTGCACATGGCCGTGGCGTCATGGCGCCCTCATTAGCGGGACACACTGAAGGAATCAAGGCAGGGAGGAGAGGAGGACGGGCAGCAGGGGGGAGGAAGTGAAGTCCAGAAAAAGTCAGGCGGGGAGGGAGCGGGCGAGGGAGAGGGAGCGAGAGAGAGAGAGAGTGAAGAGTCAAAGTGCAGACGCTACATGTGGCGCTGGAGGGAGTGATCTGGTTATGGAGGGGGACAAATTCTCAGGTAAGACCCACTGGTGGGACACATGTGCTTCTTCAATAAGTGAGCTCTTTCACAGAATGGCTTTTTTTGTGGAGCGGCCTGCCTCCAGTTTTGGTATTTTCCACTCTCTCATTCTGTGCTCTTTGCTGACTGCACGTTTTCTTTTTTTGGGGGGGGGGGGAGAGAGAGGAGGTTCAGTTCTGCAGTTGTTATCTGCTCGCACATGATCTTTTTTGCCCTCCATATCAAGAAGTGGAGTCACGCCACAAACTGCTTCTTGTTTGGTGTGAAAACAGGAAAAGAGCCGAGAGTGTTTGAACAATACTACTTTTGTCCCTCGTGGCTCCGCACGGCTCGCTCACACAGGATGTAGAATGTAGCCTGCGCTTATGACAAAGACTGGACTTGGTGTGGAGTCATCAGTGACTCACTGTAGTGAGCAACCTGGGATAGGCTCCAGCACCCCCTTGCCACCCCGATAGGGACAAGCGGCAGAAAATGGATGGATATTGTGGAGAATGCATATATTTTTAAGTGTTCTTTCTGTATCCATAGTCATGTTTAAAGCAGCTAATATTGCTGCTATTATCGCATTGTCAGGGTTGGTCTCCTAAAGCTTTAGTAAAACTTGGTAATATTGCTATTCTGTCTTGCTGGTCCTTCTTACTCAACGTATACAGTATGTCATCCGAAAGAATTTGGGATTGACCAGTGTCTTTTATTCCCTGAGAGGAAGACCGGTTGGACGCAACAATATACATTACAGGCCAAAAGTTTGGACACACCTTCTCATTCAATGCGTTTTCTTTATTTTCATGACTATTTACATCAGGGGTCCCCAAACTTTTTGACTCCGGGGCCGCATTGCGGTAAAACAATTTGGCTGGGGGCCACGCTATATATATATATATATATATATATATATATATATATATATATATATATATATATATATATATATATATATATATATATATATATATATATATATATTAATATTTATATATATATATATATATATATATATATATATATATATATATATATATATATATATATATATATATATATATATATATATATATATATATATATATATTCCTCGCGCACTAATTGACTTAAAGAGCGCACTTGCTGCATGTCACGTTATCGATGGTAAAATGCATTTTTAGACAATATGATTTGCCTGAGTGGCTAGGAGACGGTAGAAAATGGACTAGTAAGGACAAATAAAAAATAAATAAAAAATAAATAAATAAATAATACTTTTTTTATTTTATTTATTTTTTTAACTTGGGACTTCCCGCGGGCCGTATTTTGGACGCTGGGGGGCCGTATCCGACCCGCGGGCCGTAGTTTGGGGACCCTTGATTTACATTGTAGATGCAATCATCATGCAACATCCTTTTATAATTTTATAGCTGCTTGCGGGGTGACTTAAGTTAAGGGGCTGATTATAGGAAATTAAATTGACGTATTTTGGTGCCCTTTCATATTTTTAATTCCTTTTTCACATAGGTTGTATATTATTAACTAGAGATGCTTTAAAATGTAATATCGGAAATGATCGGTATCGTTTTTTTTATTATCGGTATCGTTTTTTTTTTGTTTTTTTTTATTAAATCAACATAAAAAACACAAGAAAGATTTACAATTAGTGCACCAACCCAAAAAACCTCCCTCCCCCATTTACACTCATTCACACAAAAGGGTTGTTTCTTTCTGTTATTAATATTGTGGTTCCTACATTATATATCAATATATATCAATACAGTCTGCAAGGGATACAGTCCGTAAGCACACATGATTGTGCGTGCTGCTGGTCCACTAATAGTACTAACCTTTAACAGTTAATTTGACTCATTTTCATTCATTACTAGTTTCTATGTAACTGTTTTTATATTGTTTTACTTTCTTTTTTATTCAAGAAAATGTTTTTAATGTATTTTATCTTATTTTATTTTACCTGGTTGTCCAAATTAGGCATAATAATGTGTTAATTCCACGACTGCATATATCGGTATCGGTTGATATCGGTATCGGTAATTAAGAGTTGGACAATATCGGAATATCGGATACCGGCAAAAAAGCCATTATCGGACATTGTGGAGAATGTATATATTTTGAAGTGTTCTTTCTTTATCCATAGTCATGTTTAAAGCAGCTAATGTTGCTACTGTTATCGCATTGTAAGGGCTGGTCTCCTAAAGCTTTAGTAAAACTTGGTAATATTGCTATTCTGTCTTGCTGGTCCTTCTTACTCAACATATATGTCATCCGAAAGAACTTGGGATTGACCAGTGTCTTTTATTCCCTGAGAGGAAGACCGGTTGGACGCAACAATATACATTACAGGCCAAAAGTTTGGACACACCTTCTCCTCATTCAATGTGTTTTCTTTATTTTCATGACTATTTACATTGTAGATTGTCACTGAAGGCATCAAAACTACGAATGAACACAGTGAGTGTGTAGAATGTAGCCTGCACTTATGACAGAGAGTGGACTTAGTGTGGAGTCATCAGTGACTCACTGTAGTGACCAATCTGGGATAAGCTCCAGCACACCACTGCCGCCCCGAAAGGGACAAGCGTCAGAGAAAATGGATGGATATTGTGAAGAATGCATATATTTTGAAGTGTTCTTTCTTCATTCATAGTCATGTTTAAAGCAGCTAATATTGCTGCTGTTATCGCATTGTAAGGGCTGGTCTCCTAAAGCTTTAGTAAAATCTGGTAATATTGCTATTCTGTCTTGCTGGTCCTTCTTACTCAACATATACACTATACCTTTTCAGAGGCGGTATAGTACAGAATATGATTCATTAGTATCACGGTACTATACTAATACCGGTATACCGTACAACCAACACAGTTTTACTGTTCAAACTGTGATGAAAAATATTCAATATACTTGTTCAATAAATCCTCTGCCTTGTTTTTAATAAATACTTAGGCCTCCTATGCTACTGTACTTTAAAGTTAGTCCTTCCACTGATATAGTGTTTTTGCTGAATGCATATATTTTTAAGTGTTCTTTCTTTATCCATAGTCATGTTTAAAGCAGCTAATATTGCTGCTATTATAGCATTGTAAGGGCTGGTCTCCTAAAGCTTTAGTAAAACTTGGTAATATTGCTATTCTGTCTTGCTGGTCCTCCGTACTCAACATATACACTATACCTTTTTAGAGGCGGTATAGTACCGAATATGATTCATTAGTATCGCGGAACTATACTAATACCGGTATACCGTACAACCCTAATTCAAACACAGTTTTACTGTTCAAACTGTGACAAAAAAATATTCAATATATTTGTTGAATAAATCCTCTGCCTTGTTTTTAATAAATACTTAGGCCTCCTACGCTACTGTACTTTAAAGTTAGTCCTTCCACTGATATAGTGTTCTTTCTTTATCCATAGTCATGTTTAAAGCAGCTAATATTGCTGCTGTTATTGCATTGTCAGGGCTGGTCTCCTAAAGCTTTAGTAAAACTTGGTAATATTGCTATTCTGTCTTGCTGGTCCTTCTTACTCAACATATATACTATATTGCCAAAAGTGTTTGGCCACCTGCCTTGACTCACATATGAACTTGAAGTGCCATCCCATTCCTAACCCATAGGGTTCAATGTGATGTGGGTCCACCTTTTGCAGCTATTACAGCTTCAACTCTTCTGGGAAGGCTGTCCACAAGGTTGCGGAGTGTGTTTATAGGAATTTCCCACCATTCTTCTCCAAAAGCGCATGGGTGAGGTCACACACTGATGTTGGTGGAGAAGGCCTGGCTCTCAGTCTCCGTTTTAATTCATCCCAAAGGTGTTCTATCGGGTTCAGGTCAGGACTCAAGTTCATCCACACCAGACTCTGTCATCCATGTCTTTATGGACCTTGCTGTGTGCACAGGTGCACAGTCACTGAGCTCCTGAAATCGGCCCATTCTTTCACAAATGTTTGTAGAAAATTGGTGCAGTTCCGCTAAATATGTTGGTTTTCTGACATGGACTTGTTTCTTCAGCATTGTCCACATGTTTAAGTCAGGACTTCAGGAAGGCCATTCTAAAACCTTAATTCTAACCTGATTTAGCCATTCCTTTACCACTTTTGACGTGTGTTTGGGGGTCATTGTCCTGTTGGAACACCCAACTGCGCCCAAGACCCAACCTCCGGGCTGATGATTTGAGGTTGTCCTGAAGAATTTGGAGGTAATCCTCCTTTTACATTGTCTCATTTAAAGCACCAGTCCCATTGGCAGCAAAACAGGCTCCAGAGCATAATACTACCACCACCATGCTTGACGGTAGGCATGGTGTTCCTGGGATTAAAGGCCTCACCTTTTCTCCTCCAAACATATTGCTGGGTATTGTGGCCAAACAGCTCAATTTTTTGTTGCTTCTGACCACAGAACTTTCCTCCAGAAGGTCTCATCTTTGTCGAGTGAAACAAAAACTAAAATTGAGCTGTTTGGCCTTTTTCATTGATATATAATCTAGAGCAGGGGTCACCAACCTTTTTGAAACCAAGAGCTACTTCTTGGGTACTGATTAACGCGAAGGGCTACCAGTTTGATACACACTTAAATAAATTGCCAGAAATAGCCAATTTGCTCAATTTACCTTTAACTCTATGTTATTATTAATAATTAATGATATTTACACTTAATTGAACGGTTTAAAAGAGGAGAAAACACGAAAAAAAATGACAATTAAATTTTGAAACATAGTTTATCTTCAATTTCGACTCTTTAAAATTCAAAATTCAACCGAAAAAAAGAAGAGAAAAACTAGCTAATTCGAATCTTTTTGAAAAAATTCAAAAAATAATTTATGGAACATCATTAGTAATTTTTCCTGATTAAGATTAATTTTAGAATTTTGATGACATGTTTTAAATAGGTTAAAATCCAATCTGCACTTTGTTAGAATATATAACAAATTGGATCAAGCTATATTTCTAACAAAGACAAATCATTATTTCTTCTAGATTTTCCAGAACAAAACAAAAAAAAAAGACTTTGAAATAAGATTTAAATTTGATTCTACAGATTTTCTAGATTTGCCAGAATAATTTTTTTGAATTTTAATCATAATAAGTTTGAAGAAATATTTCACAAATATTCTTTATCGAAAATACAGAAGCTAAAATGAAGAATTAAATTAAAATACATTTATTATTCTTTACAATAAAAAAAAAATAATACTTGAACATTGATTTAAATTGTCAAGAAAGAAGAGGAAGGAATTTAAAAGGTAAAAAGGTATATGTGTTTAAAAATCCTAAAATCATTTTTAAGGTTGTATTTTTTCTCTAAAATTGTCTTTCTAAAAGCAAAGTAAAAAAATTAATGAATTTATTTAAACAAGTGAAGACAAAGTCTTTAAAATATTTTCTTGGATTTTCAAATTCTATTTGAGTTTTGTCTCTCTTAGAATTAAAAATGTCGAGCAAAGCGAGACCAGCTTGCTAGTAAATAAATAAAATTTAAAAAATAGAGGCAGCTCACTGGTAAGTGCTGCTATTTGAGCTATTTTTAGAACAGGCCAGCGGGCTACTCATCTGGTCCTTACGGGGTACCTGGTGCCTGCGGGCACCGCGTTGGTGACCCCTGATCTAGACTATCGGGGCGAGATTAGTTCCCAGGCGTTAATGGAGATGAACAAAACATAAGAGATGATGTAATTCTCCACCTGGGCAGACATGTGACCTCAGATGACCGCTCCAAGTTTGACAGAGTGCAATATGTCAATTTTCCATCCCATCATTTGGCAAGTGTTATTAAGTATGATTTCAACATATGCATATGCTCTTTAGATATCCAGACAATGATTGATTTGGCCTTATTGTTTATCCTCCCTTTTTTTTCTCTCCCTCAATTCTGCTCCTTCCCTCGGCCAAAATCTCTTCCGGCTAATCTGCTTCTTGCTTAGAAGTGGTGTGCTTTTATTCCACAGCAGTCCACAGAGATGATGCTGATGATGGAGGCTGCAGATGAGCTCTTCCATTTACTGTACAGCTCAGCTGCTGACACATTCGCACCGACCGTTTAGCGCGGGGTCGAAGGTCACGCTAAGCGACGAGGGTCAGAAAATGACACCTTTCCAAGCTATCCAGGAGGAAATGTAATAATTAGCGGGTCACTTACAGCTCCTACTTTTGGTCATAAATACATTTAATTTTGAAGTAAAAGTATACTATTAAAATTAGGGATGTCCGATAATGGCTTTTTGCCGATATCCGATATTCCGATATTGTCCAACTCTTTAATTACCGATACCGATATCAACCGATATATGCAGTCGTGGAATTAACACATTATTATGCCTAATTTGGACAACCAGGTATGGTGAAGATAAGGTACTTTTTAAAAATAATAATAAAATAAGATAACTAAATTAAAAACATTTTCTTGAATAAAAAAGAAAGTAAAACAATATAAAAACAGTGACATAGAAACTAGTAATTAATGAAAATGAGTAAAATTAACTGTTAAAGGTTAGTACTATTAGTGGACCAGCAGCACGCACAATCATGTGTGCTTACGGACTGTATCCCTTGCAGACTGTATTGATATATATTGATATATAATGTAGGAACCAGAATATTGATAACAGAAAGAAATGGGGGGAGGGAGTTTTTTTGGGTTGGTGCACTAATTGTAAGTGTATCTTGTGTTTTTTATGTTAATTTAATAAAAAAAAAAATTAATAAAAAAAAAACCGATACATATAATAAAAAAACCGATACCGATAATTTCCGATATTACATTTTAACGCATTTATCGGCCGATAATATCGGTCTGCCAATATTATCGGACATCCCTAATTAAAATGTGTATTTATTATTATTATTATTATTATAATAAAGTAATAATTTGTAGTATTATTATCATTATTATAATTATAATACAATGCACTACAAAAAAAAAATAAAAATAAAAAATAAATAATACATTGCACTATAGTACTGCAAATTTACATGCCTTCTACAAACCACGTTTCCATATGAGTTGGGAAATTGTGTTAGATGTAAATATAAACGGAATACAATGATTTGCAAATCCTTTTCAACCCATATTCAATTGAATGCACTACAAAGACAACATATTTGATGTTCAAACTCATAAACTTTATTTTTTTTTGCAAATAATAATTAACTTAATAATTAACGTGGCTGTAACACGTGTTGCAGCCACGTGTTACATGGCAGCAACACGTGCCAAAGTAGTTGGGAAAGGGCATGTTCACCACTGTGTTACATGGCCTTTCCTTTTAACAACACTCAATAAAGGATTGGGAACTGAGGAAACTAATTGTTGAAGCTTTGAAAGTGGAATTCTTTCCCGTTCTTGTTTTATGTAGAGCTTCATTAGTTCAACAGTCCGGGGGTCTCCATTGTGGTATTTTACGCTTCATAATGCGCCACACATTTTCGATGGGGGACAGGTCTGGACTGCAGGCGGGCCAGGAAAGTACCCGCACTCTTTTTTTTACGAAGCCACGCTGTTGTAACACATGCTGAATGTGGCTTGGCATTGTCTTGCTGAAATAAGCAGGGGCGTCCATGAAAAAGACGGTTAGATCGCAGCATATGTTGTTCCAAAACCTGTATGTACCTTTCAGCATTAATGGTGCCTTCACAGATGTGTAAGTTACCCATGCCTTGGGCACTAATACACCCCCATACCATCACACATGCTGGCTTTTCAACTTTGCGTCGATTACAGTCTGGATGGTTCGCTTCCTCTTTGGTCCGGATGACACGATGTCGAATATTTCCAAAAACAATTTGAAATGTGGACTCGTCAGACCACAGTGAAGACGGCGGTGTTTCTGGGTGTTGTTGATAAAATGGCTTTGGCTTTGCATAGTAGAGTTTTAACTTGCACTTACAGATGTAGCGACCAACTGTAGTTACTGACAGTGGCTTTCTGAAGTGTTCCATGGGGTGATATCCTTTACACACCGATGTCGCTTTTTGACGCAGTACCGCCTGAGGGATGGAAGGTCCGTAATATCGTCGCTTACGTGCAGTGATTTCTCCAGATTCTCCGAACCTTTTGATGATATTACGGACCGTAGATGGTGAAATCCCTAAATTCCTTGCAATAGCTGGTTGAGAAATGTTGTTCTTAAACTGTTCGACAATTTTCTCACGCATTTGTTGACAAAGTGGTGACCCTCGCCCCGTCCTTGTTTGTGAATGACTGAGCATTTCACGGAAGCTGCTTTGATACCCAATCATGGCACCCACCTGTTCCCAATTAGCCTGTTCACCTGTGGGATGTTCCAAATAAGTGTTTGATGAGCACTCCTCAACTTTCTCAGTCTTTTTTACCACTTGTGCCAGCCTTTTTTTAAACATATTGCAGGCATCAAATTCCAAATGAGCTAATATTTGCCAAAAATAACAAGTTTGAACGTTAAGTATCCTGTCTTTGTAGTCTATTCAATTGAATATAAGTTGAAAAGGATTTGAAAATCATTGTATTCTGTTTTTATTTACCATTTACACAACGTGACAACTTCACTGGTTTGGGGGGTTTGTAAATAGTTGTTGTAGTAATAGTCCAAGTTGTTGCAATTAGAACCATTATAGGATTGTAGGTAGTAGTGGTTGTACTATTCTTAATATTGATAATAATAATAATATTATTAAAACAATGCAGCACTGTTGTAGCTCAAGGGCTCATAAGTAATGCTTAGTATCACCACCAGATGGGGATGCTGAGTTAAATGCTTAAAAAAACATGCATTATATTTTATTGTTCAGTCATCTTATTTTTAATACTGCTGTAAAAAAAATATGTTGGGCGGGGGGGCAAAAGGACATGTGAAACCTGCAGCCATGTTTCCTCCTGGACTACATAGATGTGTGTTTTGCTCGTCGCCATGGAAACGTGCTGAGCAGAACAATATGCAAGGTCAATGAGAAACCATAACGCTGTCTCGTTGAATTGGTCAAAGTAAGACGTTATCCAGCGGAGAGAAGAAGGACTATTGATAAACCATCTCCATGGTACACACACTCACACACACACACACACACACACACACACACACACACACACACACACACACACACACACACACACACACACACACACACACACACACACACACACACACACACACACACACACACACATAGACAAATTAGAATCATGTTGCCAACAGGTGCTGCATTGAAGCAGTATGTGCAAAGCTGCAGAGCTATAGGCCGTGTGCTGTCATTACATTTGGCCAAAAGGCAGCTGTGCATGTACTCATGCGCGTACACGTACTTATGCGTGTGCATGTACTCATGCATGTACATGCATTCATGCGTGTGCATGTACTCGTGCGTGTACATGTGGGTATTTGGGGCAGTCTGCGGTCGTCATCGCAATACTTTCCACTGCTCACGTTCAGCTGGAAACGGACAGTATTTTGGTGCATGCACTGCAAAAAGTGAAATCTAAGTAGGATTAAATATCTCAAATAAGGGTGATGTTTGCTTATTTTCTGTCTGATAAGATAATTCTTCTCACTGAGCTGATTTTAATGTTAAAGTGTTTTACTTGTTTTAAGTGTTTTGGTCCTAAATGATCCCAGTAAGATATTACAACTTGTTGCTGAGATTTGATGACCTATATTGAGTAAAACATGCTTGAAACTAGAATATCTATATATATTCTAACAGTGAATACTATTATGACACTATTTTTTAATGCATTTTATTAGTAGATTTTTTTTAAAGTAAAATGTAAAAAAAAAAAATATGGTAAGTTGCAATAATTTCACCTCAAAATGTAGTGTATATTACTGTAAATGGAAAAACAGTACTGCTGTTTTTATGGTAAAAAAAAAGGCAGCTCGGTTGCTAGATTTTTACTGTAAAATTGACATTTGTTTTTTTACTGGAAATAAAAAAACCCAGCAATTTTACAGTAAAATGTAAAAAAATTGTTTTACTTTAAATTAAAAAAAACTGCAATTTTACAGTAAAATGTGGGCACCTGAGCTGCCAGTTTGTTTGTTTAAAAGTAAAATTTAAAAAATATATATGGTAAGTTGCAATAATTTCACCTCAAAATGAAGTGTATTTTACTGTAAATGGAAAAAGAAGTACTGCTGTTTTTATGGTAAAAAAAAAAAGGCAGCTCAGTTGCCAGAATTTTACTGTAAAATTTATATTTGTTTTTTTACTGTAAATAAAAAACCCTGCAATTTTACAGGGAAATTTAAATTTGTTTTTTTTACTGTAAATAAAAAAAACCTGCAATTTTACAGTACAATTTAAATGTGTTTTTTTTTTACTGTAAATAAAAAAAACTGCAATTTTACAGTAACATTTTGGCACCTGAGCTGCCAGTTTGTTTGTTTTTACCACAAATCAACAACTGTAGATTTTTCGGTGTATTACTGTAAATGCCAAAAATACACCACAGTTTATTACAGTAAAAAAAAAGTATTGTTATTTTAATTTACAGAAAAATGCTGTAAAAACACAGTAAATTTCACAATTTTACTTTGAAATCTATTGCTACTTTTACATTGCACTATTTGATGGATAACTTCCTTTGAAATCATTATTATGAGTATTTATTTTTATTGAAAAAATGGTTTGATAATATATTTTTGCACAATTAGACGATATTTAAGTTAATTTGTGATTACATGGAGTACAGATATGTTTTTTCTTTTTATGGTTGGCCCCAGAGGGCCGCTTCTAACAGTGAATACTATTATTACACCATTTTTTTATGCATTTTATTAGTAGATTTTTTTAAAACTAAAATGTAAAAAAAAAAAATGGTAAATTGCAAGAATTTCACCTCAAAATGTAGTGTATTTTACTGTAAATGGAAAAAAAAATACTGCTGTTTTTATGGTTAAAAAAGGTGGCTCAGTTGCTAGAATTTTACTGTAAGATTTGTTTTTTTTGCTGTAAATAAAAAAAACCCTGCAATTTTAAAGAAACATTTACATTTGTTTTTCTACTGTAAATAAAAAAAACTGCAATTTTACAGTAAAATTTACATTTGTTTTTTTACTGTTAATAAAAAAAACTGCAATTTTACAGTAACACTTACATTTGTTTTTTTACTGTAAATAAAAAAAACCCTGCAATTTATAGTAAAATTTGCATTTGTTTTTTTTACTGTTATAAAAAAAACAACGCAATTTTACAGTAACATTTTGGCACCTGAGCTGCCAGTTTTTTTTGGTTTTTTTTTACCACAAATCAACAACTGTAGATTTTTCAGTGTATTACTGGAAATGCCAAAAATACACCACAGTTTATTACAGTAAAAAAAAAAGTATTGTTATTTTAATTTACAGAAAAATGCTGTAAAAACCACAGTAAATGTCACAATTTTACCATGAAATCTATTGCTACTTTAACATTGCACAATTTGATGGATAACTTGCTTTGAAATCATTATTATGAGTATTTATTTTTATTGAAAAAATGGTTTGATAATATATTTTTGCACAATTAGACAATATTTAAGTTAATGTGTGATTACATGGAGTACATATATGTTTTTTCTCCCAAATAGAAAGAAATAATACATTTAGTAAGAAAAGTTGCAGTACTTTATTGATACTGATTATTTTCACTGAGGGCCATGTCGCAGTTATGGTTGGCCCCAGAGGGCCGCTTCTAACAGTGAATACTATTATTACACCATTTTTTAATGCATTTTATTAGTAGATTTTTTTAAAACTAAAATGTAAAAAAAAAATATGGTAAATTGCAAGAATTTCACCTCAAAATGTAGTGTATTTTACTGTAAATGGAAAAAAAAATACTGCTGTTTTTATGGTTAAAAAAGGTGGCTCAGTTGCTAGAATTTTACTGTAAAATTTGTTTTTTCTACTGTACATAAAAAAACCCTGCAATTTTAAAGAAACATTGACATTTGTTTTTCTACTGTAAATAAAAAAACCTGCAATTTTACAGTAAAATTTACATTTGTTTTTTTACTGTAAATAAAAAACCCCTGCAATTTATAGTAAAATTTGCATTTGTTTTTTTACTGTAAATTTAAAAAAAACGCAATTTTACAGTAAAATTTTGGCACCTGAGCTGCCAGTTTGTTTGTTTTTTACCACAAATCAACAACTGTAGATTTTTCGGTGTATTACTGTAAATGCCAAAAATACACCACAGTTTATTACAGTAAAAAAAAAAGTATTGTTATTTTAATTTACAGAAAAATGCTGTAAAAACCACAGTAAATTTCACAATTTTACCATGAAATCTATTGCTACTTTTACATTGCACAATTTGATGTATAACTTCCTTTGAAATCATTATTATGAGTATTTTTTTTTATTTAAAAAATGGTTTGATAATATATTTTTGCACAATTAGACAATATTTAAGTTAATTTGCTATTACATGGAGTACAGATATGTTTTTCTTCCCAAAATAGAAAGAAATAATACATTTAGTAAGAAAAGTTGCAGTACTTTATTGATGCATATTATTTCCAGGCTTTCGAGGGCCAAATAAAATGAAGTGGCGGGCCACATCTGGCCCCCGGGCCTTGAGTTTGACACCTGTGCTCTAGGAGTAGGAGTCGTAATAGTTTAGTTTTAGTGGCAATGGTATTAGTCTAGAAGTATATCAAGAAGTATCTATTGCTACTCTCTTTACAGTAATACTGCAGTATTGTACTGTACTCGATAGGTTGTTTACTTTTGAGCAGAGGGTGTTCTCACACTTGTCTCTTTGTACTCATTCATTCATCCTCTGGAGGCAGTTATTACGCTGCGTTGCCGTGACGACCAAAACAATAAGCACACCTCACATGGAATTCATCATTGCAGCTTGTGTTCATTTGGGATCAACTTCTCATTGTCATCACCGTTTCCATCTCGGATTACACACAAATACAACTACTTCTGTGAATATCATATGGTAAACTGCTGTTGTGTGTGTGTGTGTGTGTGTGTGTGTGTGTGTGTGTGTGTGCCTGTGTGTGTGTGCGTGTGTGTTTGAAAAAAAAAACAGAATACAATGATTTGCAAATCCTTTTCAACTTATATTCAATTGAATAGACTGCAAAGACAAGATATTTAATGTTCAAACTGAGAAACTTAACTTTTTTTTGGCAAATAATCATTAACTTAGAATTTAATGGCAGCAACTCATTGCAAAAAAGTTGTCACAGGGGCATTTTTACCACTGTGTTACATGGCCTTTCCTTTTAACAACACTCAGTAAAGGTTTGGGAACTGAGGAGACACATTTTTGAAGCTTCTTAGGTGGAATTCTTTCCCATTCTTGCTTGATGTACAGCTTAAGTTGTTCAACAGTCCGGGGGTCTCCCTTGTGCTATTTTAGGCTTCATAATGCACCACACATTTTCAATGGGAGTCAGGTCTGGACTACAGGCAGGCCAGTCTAGTACCCGCACTCTTTTACTATGAAGCCACGCTGTTGTAACACATGGTTTGGCATTGTCTTGCTGAAATAAGCAGGGGCGTCCATGATAACGTTGCTTGGATGGCAACATATGTTGCTCCAAAACCTGTATGTACCTTTCAGCATTAATGGTGCCTTCACAGATGTGTAAGTTACCCATGTCTTGGGCACTAATACACCCCCATACCATCACACATGCTGGCTTTTCCACTTTGCGCCTATAACAATCCGAATGGTTCTTTTCCTCTTTATTCTGGAGGGCACGACGTCCACAGTTTCCAAAAACAATTTGAAATGTGGACCCGTCAGACCACGGAACACTTTTCCACTTTGCATCAGTCCATCTCAGATGAGCTCGGGCCTAGCGAAGCCGGCGGCGTTTCTGGGTGTTGTTGATAAATGGCTTTCGCTTTGCATAGTAGAGTTTTAACTTGCCCTTACAGATGTAGCAACCAACTGTAGTTACTGACAGTGGTTTTCTGAAGTGTTCCTGAGCCCATGTGGTGATATCCTTTACACACTGATGTGGCTTTTTCATGCAGTACCGCCTGAGGGATGGAAGGTCCGTAATATCACCGCTTACGTGCAGTGATTTCTCCAGATTCTCTGAACATTTTGATGGTGAAATCTCTAACTTCCTGGCAATCACTGCATGTAAGCGATGATGTTACGGACCTTCCGTCCCTCAGGCGGTACTGCATTAAAAAGCGACATTGGTGTGTAAAGGATATCACCACATGGGCTCAGGAACTCTTCAGAAAATCACCGTCAGTAACTACAGTTGGTCGCTACATCTGTAAGTGCAAGTTAAAACTCTACAATGCGGAGCCGAAGACATTTATCAACAACACCCAGAAAAAAAAAAAAAAGTGTTTCTCAGTTGGAACATTAAATATCTTGTCTTTGCAGTCTACTCGATTGAATATAAGTTGAAAAGGATTTGCAAATCATTGTATTCTGTTTTTATTGCCAACGTCACTGCTTTTAGGGTTTGTAGATGTTCTCATTCATGCATTCTGCAGCCTGTGGAGCATGACTCTACCACAGCAGCCCTGGCAGCCATTAATAGAAGATGTCCTCTTGTCTCTGAGGAGTGCCGGGGGTCTCTGTTGCATTCTAGTGGTGTTCCAAAGTGACAGTTGTTCCAACAGATTGGATTAGCTCGGTCTGGGCTTGCAAGGACATGCCGTGGAAGGAAGTGGACTTGTCACACACACTTGTGTCTCTGTGTGTGTGTGTGTGTGTGTGTGTGTGTGTGTGTGTGTGTGTGTGTGTGTGTGTGTGTGTGTGTGTGTGTGTGTGTGTGTGTGTGTGTGTGTGTGTGTGTGTGTGTGTGTGTGTGTGTGTTTGTATAATAATAAGGGTGGGTTACCGGCTTGAGTGCATGCATCTGTTCCCCCCCCCTAATGTTCATATTTGTGCATACATTTGCCGTGTGTGAGTGGAATGGAATTGCTCTCATGTGTCGGACAGCACACACTTTAGCGGGAATGCGGGTGTGTCCCCGGAGTGGGATTGTCCACATGTCGCCATCTTAATAACACCGTACTGTACACTGCAGATCACTTTACTGTAAACTCTGTGGCCCATGCACACATGCTTCTATTTGTAAGGTGCAGGCCTGACCCCTGCTGGGGGAAAGAAGCATTAACTAGAAGAGGCAATTCCTGAAGGAAATGCTCCAATGTTGAAGTTGAACTGAATGTAGTATGAATGTAAGAATAGTTTGAATGTTGGAATGTTGAAGAGCTGACGCTGAACTGAAATATGCTGATGGAATGTAGGGTGAATGTAGAATTCGTTTGAACGCTGAAATGGTTTGAATGTTGAAGAAAACCGGAATTTGGTTCCGGAACATGTTTGAATGTCCAGGATGAGTGGAATGTGTTGATGTTGGAATGGTTTGAATAGGTTGAAAAATGTGGCAATTGTGCAACTTTAGAGTGTCCGCCCTGAGATGGGTAGGTTGGGAGTTCAAACCCCGGCCGAGTCATACCAAAGACTATAAAAAATGGGAGCCATTACCTCCCTGCTTGGCACTCAGCATCAAGGGTTGGAATTGGGGGTTAAAATCAACAAAAATGATTCCCGGGCGTGGCCACCGCTGCTGCTCACTGCTCCCCTCACCCCCCAGGGGGTGATCAAGGGTGATGGGTCAAATGCGGAGAATAATTTCGCCACACCTCGTGTGTGTGTGTGACAATCATTGGTACTTTAACTTGAACTTAACTTGGAAAAATGTCCCATTCATTTCAATGGGAACTTCCTGGAAATTTGGGAGTTTTGGGAAAAGCGGGATTTTTTGGGGAAATGATTAGGAGCGTGAATGTCCTGAATGAGCTGAATTGGTTGATGTTAGAATTGTTTAAATCGGTCATTAAATATGGAATTAGTAAAAAAAAAAAAAGTTCTAGTTCCTTAACCAACTTGGTTTTTGTCCTGAATATGAGGAGTAGAGTAGTAGTAGTTGTTGTGGTGGTAGTAGTAGGATTTGTAGTAGTTTTAGTAGTGGTATTGATAAAGAGGATATTATTGTAGTTGTTGTGGTGGTAGTTGTAGGATTTGTAGTAGTTTTAGTAGTGGTATTGATAAAGAGGATATTATTGTAGTTGTTGTGGTGGTAGTTGTAGGATTTGTAGTAGTTTTAGTAGTGGTATTGATAAAGAGGATATTATTGTATTTGTTGTGGTGGTAGTTGTAGGATTTGTAGTAGTTTTAGTAGTGGTATTGATAAAGAGGATATTATTGTAGTTGTTGTGGTGGTAGTTGTAGGATTTGTAGTAGTTTTAGTAGTGGTATTGATAAAGAGGATATTATTGTAGTTGTTGTGGTGGTAGTTGTAAGATTTGTAATAGTTTTAGTAGTGGTATTGATAAAGAGGATATTATTGTAGTTGTTGTGGTGGTAGTTGTAGGATTTGTAGTAGTTTTAGTAGTGGTATTGATAAAGAGGATACTATTTCAGTTGTTGTGGTGGTAGTAGTAGTAGGATTCGTAGTAGTTTTAGTAGTGGTATTAATAAAGAGAATGTTAGTGTAGTTGTTGTGGTGGTAGTAGTAAGATTTGTAGTAGTTTTAGTAGTGGTATTAATAAAGAGAATATTAGTGTAGTTGTTGTGGTAGTAGTTGTAGGATTTGTAGTAGTTTTAGTAGTGGTATTAATAAAGAGAATACTATTTCAGTTGTTGTGGTGGTAGTAGTAGTAGGATTTGTAGTAGTTTTAGTAGTGGTATTAATAAAGATAATATTATTGTAGTTGTTGTGGTGGTAGCCGTAGGATTTGTAGTAGTTTCAGTAGTGCTGTTGCTAAAGAGAGTAGTAGTAGTTGTTGTTGTGGTGGTAGTAGTAATATTTGTAGTAGTTTTAGAAGTGGTATTAATAAAGAGAATATTATTGTAGTTGTTGTGGTGGTAGTTGTAGGATTTGTAGTAGTTTTAATAGTGGTATTGATAAAGAGGATATTATTGTAGTTGTTGTGGTGGTAGTTGTGGGATTTGTAGTAGTTTTAGTAGTGGTAATAATAAAGAGAATATTAGTGTAGTTGTTGTGGTGGTAGTAGTAAGATTTGTAGTAGTTTTAGTAGTGGTATTGATAAAGAGGATATTATTGTAGTTGTTGTGGTAGTAGTTGTAGGATCTGTAGTAGTTTTAGTAGTGATAATAATAAAGAGAATACTATTTCAGTTGTTGTGGTGGTAGTAGTAGTAGGATTCGTAGTAGTTTTAGTAGTGGTAGTAATAAAGATAATATTATTGTAGTTGTTGTGGTGGTAGCCGTAGGATTTGTAGTAGTTTTAGTAGTGCTGTTGATAAAGAGAGTAGTAGTAGTTGTTGTTGTGGTGGTAGTAGTAATATTTGTAGTAGTTTTAGAAGTGGTATTAATAAAGAGAATATTATTGTAGTTGTTGTGGTGGTAGTTGTAGGATTTGTAGTAGTTTTAGTAGTGGTATTGATAAAGAGGATATTATTGTAGTTGTTGTGGTAGTAGTTGTAGGATCTGTAGTAGTTTTAGTAGTGGTAATAATAAAGAGAATACTATTTCAGTTGTTGTGGTGGTAGTAGTAGTAGGATTCGTAGTAGTTTTAGTAGTGGTAGTAATAAAGATAATATTATTGTAGTTGTTGTGGTGGTAGCCGTAGGATTTGTAGTAGTTTTAGTAGTGCTGTTGATAAAGAGAGTAGTAGTAGTTGTTGTTGTGGTGGTAGTAGTAATATTTGTAGTAGTTTTAGAAGTGGTATTAATAAAGAGAATATTATTGTAGTTGTTGTGGTGGTAGTTGTAGGATTTGTAGTAGTTTTAGTAGTGGTATTGATAAAGAGGATATTATTGTAGTTGTTGTGGTGGTAGTTGTGGGATTTGTAGTAGTTTTAGTAGTGGTAATAATAAAGAGAATATTAGTGTAGTTGTTGTGGTGGTAGTAGTAAGATTTGTAGTAGTTTTAGTAGTGGTATTGATAAAGAGGATATTATTGTAGTTGTTGTGGTAGTAGTTGTAGGATCTGTAGTAGTTTTAGTAGTGATAATAATAAAGAGAATACTATTTCAGTTGTTGTGGTGGTAGTAGTAGTAGGATTCGTAGTAGTTTTAGTAGTGGTAGTAATAAAGATAATATTATTGTAGTTGTTGTGGTGGTAGCCGTAGGATTTGTAGTAGTTTTAGTAGTGCTGTTGATAAAGAGAGTAGTAGTAGTTGTTGTTGTGGTGGTAGTAGTAATATTTGTAGTAGTTTTAGAAGTGGTATTAATAAAGAGAATATTATTGTAGTTGTTGTGGTGGTAGTTGTAGGATTTGTAGTAGTTTTAGTAGTGGTATTGATAAAGAGGATATTATTGTAGTTGTTGTGGTGGTAGTTGTGGGATTTGTAGTAGTTTTAGTAGTGGTAATAATAAAGAGAATATTAGTGTAGTTGTTGTGGTGGTAGTAGTAAGATTTGTAGTAGTTTTAGTAGTGGTATTGATAAAGAGGATATTATTGTAGTTGTTGTGGTAGTAGTTGTAGGATCTGTAGTAGTTTTAGTAGTGATAATAATAAAGAGAATACTATTTCAGTTGTTGTGGTGGTAGTAGTAGTAGGATTCGTAGTAGTTTTAGTAGTGGTAGTAATAAAGATAATATTATTGTAGTTGTTGTGGTGGTAGTTGTAGGATTTGTAGTAGTTTTAGTAGTGGTATTGATAAAGAGGATATTATTGTAGTTGTTGTGGTAGTAGTTGTAGGATCTGTAGTAGTTTTAGTAGTGGTAATAATAAAGAGAATACTATTTCAGTTGTTGTGGTGGTAGTAGTAGTAGGATTCGTAGTAGTTTTAGTAGTGGTAGTAATAAAGATAATATTATTGTAGTTGTTGTGGTGGTAGCCGTAGGATTTGTAGTAGTTTTAGTAGTGCTGTTGATAAAGAGAGTAGTAGTAGTTGTTGTTGTGGTGGTAGTAGTAATATTTGTAGTAGTTTTAGAAGTGGTATTAATAAAGAGAATATTATTGTAGTTGTTGTGGTGGTAGTTGTAGGATTTGTAGTAGTTTTAGTAGTGGTATTGATAAAGAGGATATTATTGTAGTTGTTGTGGTGGTAGTTGTAGGATTTGTAGTAGTTTTAGTAGTGGTATTGATAAAGAGGATATTATTGTAGTTGTTGTGGTGGTAGTTGTAAGATTTGTAATAGTTTTAGTAGTGGTATTGATAAAGAGGATATTATTGTAGTTGTTGTGGTGGTAGTTGTAGGATTTGTAGTAGTTTTAGTAGTGGTATTGATCAAGAGGATATTATTGTAGTTGTTGTGGTGGTAGTTGTAGGATTTGTAGTAGTTTTAGTAGTGGTATTGATAAAGAGGATATTATTGTAGTTGTTGTGGTAGTAGTTGTAGGATTTGTAGTAGTTTTAGTGGTGGTATTGATAAAGAGGATATTATTGTAGTTGTTGTGGTGGTAGTTGTAGGATTTGTAGTAGTTTTAGTAGTGGTAATAATAAAGAGAATACTATTTCAGTTGTTGTGGTGGTAGTAGTAGTAGGATTCGTAGTAGTTTTAGTAGTGGTATTAATAAAGAGAATATTAGTGTAGTTGTTGTGGTGGTAGTAGTAATATTTGTAGTAGTTTTAGCAGTGGTAGTAATAAAGAGAATATTATTGTAGTTGTTGTGGTAGTAGTTGTAGGATTTGTAGTAGTTTTAGTAGTGGTATTAATAAAGAGAACATTGCTGTTGTTGTATTGGTAGTAGTAGGGTTTGTAGTAGTTTTAGTAGTGGTATTAATAAAGAGAATATTAGTGTAGTTGTTGTGGTGGTAGTTGTAGGATTTGTAGTAGTTTTAGTAGTGGTATTGATAAAGAGGATATTATTGTAGTTGTTGTGGTGGTAGTTGTAGGATTTGTAGTAGTTTTAGTAGTGGTATTGATAAAGAGGATATTATTGTAGTTGTTGTGGTGGTAGTTGTAGGATTTGTAGTAGTTTTAGTAGTGGTATTGATAAAGAGGATATTATTGTAGTTGTTGTGGTGGTAGTTGTAAGATTTGTAATAGTTTTAGTAGTGGTATTGATAAAGAGGATATTATTGTAGTTGTTGTGGTGGTAGTTGTAGGATTTGTAGTAGTTTTAGTAGTGGTATTGATAAAGAGGATATTATTGTAGTTGTTGTGGTGGTAGTTGTAGGATTTGTAGTAGTTTTAGTAGTGGTATTGATAAAGAGGATATTATTGTAGTTGTTGTGGTGGTAGTTGTAGGATTTGTAGTAGTTTTAGTAGTGGTATTGATAAAGAGGATATTATTGTAGTTGTTGTGGTGGTAGTTGTAAGATTTGTAATAGTTTTAGTAGTGGTATTGATAAAGAGGATATTATTGTAGTTGTTGTGGTGGTAGTTGTAGGATTTGTAGTAGTTTTAGTAGTGGTATTGATAAAGAGGATATTATTGTAGTTGTTGTGGTGGTAGTTGTAGGATTTGTAGTAGTTTTAGTAGTGGTATTGATAAAGAGGATATTATTGTAGTTGTTGTGGTGGTAGTTGTAGGATTTGTAGTCGTTTTAGTAGTGGTATTGATAAAGAGGATATTATTGTAGTTGTTGTGGTGGTAGTTGTAGGATTTGTAGTAGTTTTAGTGGTGGTATTGATAAAGAGGATATTATTGTAGTTGTTGTGGTGGTAGTTGTAGGATTTGTAGTAGTTTTAGTAGTGGTAATAATAAAGAGAATACTATTTCAGTTGTTGTGGTGGTAGTAGTAGTAGGATTCGTAGTAGTTTTAGTAGTGGTATTAATAAAGAGAATATTAGTGTAGTTGTTGTGGTGGTAGTAGTAATATTTGTAGTAGTTTTAGCAGTGGTAGTAATAAAGAGAATATTATTGTAGTTGTTGTGGTAGTAGTTGTAGGATTTGTAGTAGTTTTAGTAGTGGTATTAATAAAGAGAACATTGCTGTTGTTGTATTGGTAGTAGTAGGGTTTGTAGTAGTTTTAGTAGTGGTATTAATAAAGAGAATATTAGTGTAGTTGTTGTGGTGGTAGTTGTAGGATTTGTAGTAGTTTTAGTAGTGGTATTGATAAAGAGGATATTATTGTAGTTGTTGTGGTGGTAGTTGTAGGATTTGTAGTAGTTTTAGTAGTGGTATTGATAAAGAGGATATTATTGTAGTTGTTGTGGTGGTAGTTGTAGGATTTGTAGTAGTTTTAGTAGTGGTATTGATAAAGAGGATATTATTGTAGTTGTTGTGGTGGTAGTTGTAAGATTTGTAATAGTTTTAGTAGTGGTATTGATAAAGAGGATATTATTGTAGTTGTTGTGGTGGTAGTTGTAGGATTTGTAGTAGTTTTAGTAGTGGTATTGATAAAGAGGATATTATTGTAGTTGTTGTGGTGGTAGTTGTGGGATTTGTAGTAGTTTTAGTAGTGGTATTGATAAAGAGGATATTATTGTAGTTGTTGTGGTGGTAGTTGTAGGATTTGTAGTAGTTTTAGTAGTGGTATTGATAAAGAGGATATTATTGTAGTTGTTGTGGTGGTAGTTGTAGGATTTGTAGTAGTTTTAGTAGTGGTATTGATAAAGAGAATATTAGTGTAGTTGTTGTGGTGGTAGTTGTAGGATTTGTAGTAGTTTTAGTAGTGGTATTGATAAAGAGGATATTATTGTAGTTGTTGTGGTGGTAGTTGTAGGATTTGTAGTAGTTTTAGTAGTGGTATTGATAAAGAGGATATTATTGTAGTTGTTGTGGTGGTAGTTGTAGGATTTGTAGTAGTTTTAGTAGTGGTATTGATAAAGAGGATATTATTGTAGTTGTTGTGGTGGTAGTTGTAAGATTTGTAATAGTTTTAGTAGTGGTATTGATAAAGAGGATATTATTGTAGTTGTTGTGGTGGTAGTTGTAGGATTTGTAGTAGTTTTAGTAGTGGTATTGATAAAGAGGATATTATTGTAGTTGTTGTGGTGGTAGTTGTGGGATTTGTAGTAGTTTTAGTAGTGGTATTGATAAAGAGGATATTATTGTAGTTGTTGTGGTGGTAGTTGTAGGATTTGTAGTAGTTTTAGTAGTGGTATTGATAAAGAGGATATTATTGTAGTTGTTGTGGTGGTAGTTGTAGGATTTGTAGTAGTTTTAGTAGTGGTATTGATAAAGAGGATATTATTGTAGTTGTTGTGGTGGTAGTTGTAGGATTTGTAGTAGTTTTAGTAGTGGTATTGATAAAGAGGATATTATTGTAGTTGTAGTGGTAGTTGTAGGATTTGTAGTAGTTTCAGTAGTGCTATTGATAAAGAGAGTAGTAGTAGTTGTAGTAGTTTTAGTAGTAGTATTAAGAAATAGTGTAGTACTACTATTAACTAATAATACAGGTATTAGGGTAAAGTTGCATAACTTGTAATGGTACAGTAGGTGGTTTTATACAGTACATAGTCATGTTAGTAGTGGTGTTAACGAAGAGAATTGTAGTAGTTGTTGTGGGGCAGTAGTATGATTTGTTGTAGTTTTAGTAGTGGTATTAAGAAAGAGAGTAGTAGTAGTAGTTGTGATGGTAGTAATCAACAATTAAGAGAATAGTAGTAGTTGTTGTGGTGATAGTGTCATAGCATCTGAAGTAGTATTTTAATATCAGCAGAGTAATAGTTGTAGTTGTCACAGTTCTAGTAGTAAGTGTTCTACATAGTAGTTTTACTAGTGGTAGTGATAGCAATAAAGAAAAAAATATACTAGTTTTGGTGGTGGTACTATTGATAGTTGTAGTGAGGATGGTAGCAGGAGTTGGTGTGGTGGTAGTTTTAGTATTTGTAGTAATAAATGGTAGTAGTTGGAGCACTACAATATACAGTGTATTATTGTAAAAAGTACATTATATGTGATATATTTCCATGCAGCTCACCTAATGTGCGTCTTTCTGCTCAGCATATTTATTTCCCTTTTTCTCTTTGGCTCAGTGGCAAATAAGCAACATGGTTGCTGCAGTCCAGACTTATTTGTCATGAATCACAGTGTTGCTGTTTGTCTAACCTGTGGACATCTGTGTTTAGGATTAGTAGATACTTCAATCCACCCACAAAGTACACATGCACGTCCAATATAAGCAATTGTTGGCAGAAAAACATCTTTTTTTTTTTATTCTAACCTTTTTCATTTCATACCTAATTCAGGGCCCTGAGCAAAATGTTATTTTGAGGCCCCCAGGCCCCCATTTCAACATTTTTTCCACACTTTTGTATTAATGTGAAACTAGTTTTCTACTTTTTTATTCTATTTAGTTTGTTGCATGTTTACTAAAACCGAGGAATGGGAAAGAAACTGTTCAATATAAAAAAAACTGTGTGCAAAATAACAGATTTTAAATGATAAAACAATTAGGGATGTCCGATAATATCGTCCTGCCGATATTATCGGCCGATAAATGCGTTAAAATGTAATATCGGAAATGATCGGTATCGTTTTTTTAATTATCTGTATCGTTTTTTTTGTTTGTTTTTTTTTGTGTTTTTTTTATTAAATCAACATAAAAAACACAAGATACACTTACAATTAGTGCACCAACCCAAAAAACCTCCCTCCCCCATTTCTTTCTGTTATCAATATTCTGGTTCCTACATTATATATCAATATATATCAATACAGTCTGCAAGGGATACAGTCCGTAAGCACACATGACTGTGCGTGCTGCTGGTCCACTAATAGTACTAACCTTTAACAGTTAATTTTACTCATTTTCATTAATTACTAGTTTCTATGTAACTGTTTTTATATTGTTTTACTTTCTTTTTTATTCAAGAAAATGTTTTTAATTTAGTTATCTTATTTTATTATTATTTTTAAAAAGTACCTTATCTTCACCATACATGGTTGTCCAAATTAGGCATAATAATGTGTTAATTCCACGACTGCATATATCGGTTGATATCGGTATCGGTTGATATCGGTATCGGTAATTAAAGAGTTGGACAATATCGGAATATCGGATATCGGCAAAAAGCCATTATCGGACATCCCTAAAAACAATCAATTTGCAAAACAAGTTGGCACGTTGTGTAAATGGTAAATAAAAACAGAATACAATGATTTGCAAATCCTTTTCAATTTATATTCAATTGAATAGACTGCAAAGACAAGATATTTAATGTTCCAACTGGAAAACGTTGTTATTTTTTGCAAATATTAGCTCATTTGGAATTTGATGCCTGCAACATGTTTCAAAAAAGCTGGCACAAGTGGCAAAAAAGACTGACAAAGTTGAGGAATGCTCATCAAACACTTATTTGGAACATCCCACAGGTGAACAGGCTGATTGGGAACAGGTGGGTGCCATGATTGGGTATAAAAGCAGCTTCCATGAAATGCTCAGTCATTCACAAACAAAGATGGGGGGCGAGGGTCACCACGTTGTGAACAAATGCGTCTAAGAACAACATTTCTCAACGAGCTATTGCAAGGAATTTGGGTATCTCACCATCTACGGTTCGTAATATCATTGTGGAGGGGGGCGTGGCCTGCGGGCCTGCTGCGGAACGGGGTGTGCGAGGACCGGCCTCGAAGACAGCGACAGGTGAGTAGATGACCCAGGTGAGCCTTGTTATATAATCACATGTCGCCTTTATTAGCAGCAGCCGGAACGAGACACGTTGTTGGAGTTGGAGTGGGAGCCAGAGAGAGGGAGAGAGACACGGACTCTGAAAAGAAGACATTTTGCTGGAAAGCAAAAGCCGAGCAATCTTTATGAAAATAAAACAGTGTTGTACCCTGAAATCCGGGCTCTCCTGGCAGTGTGTGGTGGTCCGAGGAACCCACGAGAGGGCAACCTCTACAATCATCAAAAGGTTCAGAGAATCTGGAGAAATCACTGCACGTGAGCGATGATATTACGGACCTTCCATCCCTCAGGCGGTACTGCATCAAAAAGCGACATAAGTGTGTAAAGGATATCACCACATGGACTCAGGAACACTTCAGAAAACCACTGTCAGTAACTACAGTTTGTCGCTACATCTGTAAGTGCAAGTTAAAACTCTACTATGCAAAGCCAAAGCCATTTATCAACAACACCCAGAAACGCCGCCGACTTCGCTGGGCCCGAGCTCGTCTAAGACGGACTGACGCAAAGTGGAAAAGTGTTCTGTGGTCTGACGAGTCCACATTTCAAATTGTTTTTGGAAACTGTGGACGTTGTGTGCTCCGGAACAAAGAGGAAAATAATAATTCGGATTGTTCTAGGTGCAAAGTTGAAAAGCCAGCATGTGTGATGGTATGGGGGTGTATTAGTGCCCAAGACATGGGTAACTTACACATCTGTGAAGGCACCATTAATGCTGAAAGGTACATACAGGTTTTGGAGCAACATATGTTGTTATCATGGACGCCCCTGCTTATTTCAGCAAGACAATGCCAAGCCAGGTGTTACAACAACATGGCTTCATAGTAAAAGAGTGCGGGTACTAGACTGGCCTGCCTGTAGTCCAGACCTGTCTCCCATTGAGAATGTGTGGCGCATTATGAAGCCTAAAATACCACAACGGAGACCCCCGGACTGTTGAACAACTTAAGCTGTACATCAAGCAAGAATGGGAAAGAATTCCACTTCAAAAATGTGTCTCCTCAGTTCCCAAACGTTTACTGAGTGTTGTTAAAAGGAAAGGCCATGTAACACAGTGGTAAAAAATGCCCCTGTGACAACTTTTTTGCAATGTGTTGCTGCCATTAAATTCTAAGTTAATGATTATTTGCAAAAAAAACCAAGTTTCTCAGTTGGAACATTAAAGGCCTACTGAAACCCACTACTACCGACCACGCAGTCTGATAGTTTATATATCAATGATGAAATCTTAACATTATAACACATGCCAATACGGCCGGGTTAACTTATAAAGTGACATTTTAAATTTGCCGCTAAACTTCCGGTTCGAAACGCCTCTGAGGATGACGTATGCGCGTGACGTAGCCCGACGAACACGGGTATGCCTTCCACATTGAAGCCGGTACGAAAAAGCTCTGTTTTCATTTCATAATTCCACAGTATTCTGGACATCTGTGTTCGTGAATCTGTTTCAATCATGTTCATTGCATTATGGAGAAGGAAGCCAAGCAAGCAAAGAAGAAAGTTGTCGGTGCGAAATGGACGTATTTTTCGAACGTAGTCAGCCACAACAGTACACAGCCGGCGCTTCTTTGTTTACATTCCCGAAAGATGCAGTCAAGATGGAAGAACTCGGATAACAGAGACTCTAACCAGGAGGACTTTTGATTTGGATACACAGACGCCTGTAGAGAACTGGGACAACACAGACTCTTACCAGGATTACTTTGATTTGGATGACAAAGACGCAGACGTGCTACTGTGAGTATGCAGCTTTGGCTTTTTTTTGCGTATGTACGTAACTTTTTTAAAATATATAAGCTTTATGAACCTTGGGTTAGGTGAACGGTCTTTTGGGCTGAGTGATTGTGTGTGTTGATCATGTGTTTGAATTGTATTGGCGTGTTCTATGGAGCTAGGAGCTAGCAGAGGAGCTAGGAGCTAGCATAACACGTACCGTACCGTAAGTGCGCGTCACGTACGTAACTTTTTAAAAATATATAAGCTTTATGAACCTTGGGTTAGGTGAACGGTCTTTTGGGCTGAGTGATTGTGTGTGTTGATCGGGTGTTTGAATTGTATTGGCGTGTTCTATGGAGCTAGGAGCTAGCAGAGGAGCTAGGAGCTAGCATAACAAACACGCAGGTGTTATTATGCAGGATTAATTTGTGGCATATTAAATATAAGCCTGGTTGTGTTGTGGCTAATAGAGTATATATATGTCTTGTGTTTATTTACTGTTGTAGTCATTCCCAGCTGAATATCAGGTACCGTGAGTATGCAGCCTTGGCTGCTAAACATTCGATAACTTGACCGTATGTGCGCGTCACGTACGTAACTTTTTAAAAATATATAAGCTTTATGAACCTTGGGTTAGGTAAACGGTCTTTTGGGCTGAGTGATTGTGTGTGTTGATCAGGTGTTTGAATTGTATTGGCGTGTTCTATGGAGCTAGGAGCTAGCAGAGGAGCTAGGAGCTAGCATAACAAACACGCAGGTGTTTTTATGCAGGATTAATTTGTGGCATATTAAATATAAGCCTGGTTGTGTTGTGGCTAATAGAGTATATATATGTCTTGTGTTTATTTACTGTTGTAGTCATTCCCAGCTGAATATCAGGTCACCCCCGGCTCTCACAGCATCTTCCCTATCTGAATAGCTTCAACTCCCCACTAGTCCTTCACTTGCACTTTACTCATCCACAAATCTTTCATCCTCGCTCAAATTAATGGGGAAATTGTCGCTTTCTCGGTCCGAATCTCTCTCACTTCATGCGGCCATCATTGTAAACAATAGGGAACTTTGCGTATATGTTCAACTGACTACGTCACGCTACTTCCGGTAGGTGCAAGCCTTTTTTTTATCAGATACCAAAAGTTGCAATCTTTATCGTCGTTGTTCTATACTAAATCCTTTCAGCAAAAATATGGCAATATCGCGAAATGATCAAGTATGACACATAGAATAGATCTGCTATCCCCGTTTAAATAAAAAAAATTCATTTCAGTAGGCCTTTAAATATCTTGTCTTTGCAGTCTATTCAATTGAATATAAGTTGAAAAGGATTTGCAAATCATTGTATTCTGTTTTTATTTACCATTTACACAACGTGCCAACTTCACTGGTTTTGGGGTTTTGTAGTAGTAGCACTTGTATTAGTTAAAGAAGTAGATTGCTATAGTTGTATAGTGGTAGCTGATGTAGTAGTAAATGTAGTACTGTAGTTCAAGTTGTACTAGTTCTGGAAGTATTTGTAGTAGTTTTTGTAGTCGTCATAAAACTGTCATAGGATGTATGAGGATGATCTTCTCTCTGTGTGCATAATAGACACTGAGAGCACAGACAAAAAGCCCCCAGTAACAACAACAAATGCTTTTGCTCCGTCAGCTGACAGCAGCTTAGTCATGTGACAAGAGATGTGGCGTTTGTGACCGAGTCGAGCCTTTTGGACGTCTCATTTAGGAGAAGGGCGAGAACCATTCTAATTGTGTGATCCTTTTTAATATAGTGTTATTAGTATACTATTATAAACACATATAATCTTCATATGTTTTATGTATTGTTAAAATGATATTTTGTGAACATGCATGGAAGTATTATGTAGCCACAATAGGATTGTACGGTATACCGGTATTAGTATAGTACTGCGATACTAATGAATCATATTCTGTACTATACCACCTCTAAAAAGTACCGGTCCGCCATCCCCCCGCGCCCCCGTCGTCGTCACGTCGTGTCATTGCTGGTTTAAGAGCAGCGGAGCATGTTCGGCAGCGCACAATCACAGAGTACTTACAAGCAGACACAGCGTGTAGACAGAAAAGGGAGAACGGACGCATTTTGGCTTAAAAACTAACGATAAAGGCGAAGTTATAACACTGAAACATTAATCCTCGCCTCCGTGGCGACAAATAAAGTAAGTTTCTTACAAGTATTATTATCACTGGAGGACGAGGAATAGCTAAACATGCTTCACTACACATGCCAGCAGTTAACAAGAGTCACATACCAAGTTATATTACTTTAAGGTGTATGGCTATGGAATTAGAGAAAAAAAAGTACAATTAGCTAAAAAAAAAAGTTAGCACGTTAATGTTAGCATACTAACATGAGCATGCTAGTGTCACATACCAAGTTGGGTTACTCTAAGGTGTATGGCTATGTAATTAGAAAAGAAAAAAAAGTACAATTAGCTAAAGAAAAAGTTAGCATGTTTATGTTAGCATGCTAACATGAGCATGCTAGCAGTTAACAAGTGTCCCATACCAAGTTATATTACTCTAAGGTGTATGGGACGAAGCCCCTAAAGGGACATGGGGGAAAACATTTTTTTATTATTTATTTATTTATTTATTTATTTATTTTTCGACATGTATCTCGTGCGCACGAGAACCTTTTTATAAAGTTATAAAAAAAATGTAAAAAAAATTATTATTATTATTATTTTTAGACATGTATCTCGTGCACACGAGAAACTTTTTTATAAAGTTATAAAAAAAAAAAATGTTTTTAATTATTATTTTTTTTAGACATGTATCTCGTGCGCACAAGATAGTTTCTCGTACATGTCTAAAAAAAAAATTTTTTTTTTACATTTTTTTTTATAACTTTATAAAGATTCTCGTGCGCATGTCTAAAAAAAAAATTATAATTTTTTTTTTTTTTTTTTTTATAACTTTATAAAAAGTTTCTCGTGCGCACGAGTACATGTCTAAAAAAAAAAAAAAAAATTGTAATTATCAATTTTTTCCCCCCTTATTTTTAGACATGTATCTCGTGCACACGAGAAACTTTTTTATAAAGTTATAAAAAAAAAAAATGTTTTTAATTATTATTTTTTTTAGACATGTATCTCGTGCGCACAAGATAGTTTCTCGTACATGTCTAAAAAAAAAATTTTTTTTTTACATTTTTTTTTTATAACTTTATAAAGATTCTCGTGCGCATGTCTAAAAAAAAAAATTATAATTTTTTTTTTTATTTTTTTATAACTTTATAAAAAGTTTCTCGTGCGCACGAGTACATGTCTAAAAAAAAAAAAAAAAATTGTAATTATCAATTTTTTTCCCCCTTATGTCCCTTTAGGGGCTCTGTAGTATGGCTATGGTATTAGAGATAATAATAAAAAAGTACAATTAGCTAATAAAAAGTTAGCACGTTAATGTTAGCATGCTAACATGAGCATGCTAGTGTCACATACCAAGTTATATTACTCCAAGGTAAACGGTTGCAAAATTAGCACAAAAAAACAAAACGAGCAATACAGCAACGAGCCGGTCTTTAGAGTGGCTCTTTAAAAGGGAACCATTCAAAGAGCCATGAAGCCCATCTCCACATGTGACTGCACAGGAAGTGGGCTTGTGAAGGCAAAACGAGAGCGTGCGAGAGAGAGAGAGAGAGAGAGCTCCCACACAGGACAGCTGTGGAAGTGGGAGGGAAGTGGATGTAGTGAGGAGGGGGAGGGAAGATAAGGAGGAAAAAGAGGCAAAGTTGTAAAAAGTGGGAAGAGTCGGAGACTTGAGTTTGGATCCACTCTCCCGTTTTTCTTCTCCTCCTCCCTCTTCTGCCGGACTCCTAATTTGGGATTTGTTTAAAAATCGGGACTGCTCTCCTTGGACGGCGTTTCCTTGCTGGGTGAAAGGGAACTCAAACACATTTGTCCCCCCCACCCCACCCTTAAAAACAAAACAAAAATGTCTGATTCCAGTGTCAACGCTCACTTGGAGGGGATCATATCAGACTTTGAAGGTTGGTTCCTTCCTTTTTCTTCCCCTGGACAGCCGGAGATGCTTTCCACATGTTAGATTGGAAAAAGTCTGTAAACGTGTGTGTGCTCCAGCTAGGAAGGAGAAAGTTCGGACTGCTTTTGAGACGTGGGTTTGCTAATCATGTTATTACGGGACTAAAAAGGTGCAATCAGCCTTCTTCTCCACAGGAACCTACCTTGGAGCAGGCCCATATGGGTGTGCAACAGACCAGAAAGAAGCTGGTACTGCTTTTTTTTAAAAAAATTTTACCCGTGACACTTGATTGTTGCTGCTTGGGAATGTAAAGATGGCTTGCAATTTGTCTTTCTGACCTGGGAAATGTGTAAACTATTGGTGATGTAGTGGTTCACGTAGCTGTTTGAATGGAAATGCTACATGGATTACCATTATGTAAGTCTGCACCCTTATTTGTGACACCACAATGATTGTAGTTTTGTGGATTTTCCCCATTATTTGGGTTCATACACACAAGTATGCAATAGGTAGAGCTTATATTGGAGTCCAGGAATTACCCTGATTTACCCTTTTTTCTTCTAGTGACGTCTATGATTTCAGTTTTAGTTGGGTTTATGCTAGCACACTACAAAACCCCAAAACCAGTGAAGTTGGCACGTTATAATAATATATTTTATTTGTAAAAAAGCATTTTACATTGAGCAAACAACCATCAAAGTGCTACAGTGTATTAAAAAATAAATACAAAGATAATAAAAATAAATACAAATAAAAACTAGAACAGCCTAATAGCTAGAACTAATATGCATATATCTAAAAAAAAAAAAAGAAGGCTTTTTTAAAAAGAAGGGTTTTTAAGCCTTTTTTAAAAAAAATAGCATTCACAGTCTGTGGTGCCTTCAGGTGGTCAGGGAGAGCGTTCCACAGACTGGGAGCGGCGGAGCAGAAAGCCCGGTCTCCCATTATTCGTAGCTTTGTCCTCGGAGGTTGGAGGAGGTTAGCCTGTCCGGAGCGGAGGTGTCATTGTCGGAGGCATTGTCTTGCTGAAAATAAGCAGGGGCGTCCATGATAATGTTGCTGGGATGGCAACATATGTTGCTCCAAAGCCTGTATGTACCTTTCAGCATTAATGGTGCCTTCACAGATGTGTAAGTTACCCATGTCTTGGGCACTAATACACCCCCATACCATCACAGATGCTGGCTTTTCAACTTTGCGCCTATAACAGTCCGGATAGTTCTTTTCCTCTTTGGTACGGAGGACACAACGTCCACAGTTTCCAAAAATAATTTGAAATGTGGACTCGTCAGAGCACAGAACACTTTTCCACTTTGCATCAGTCCATCTTAGATGAGCGTTTCTGGGTGTTGTTGATAAATGGCTTTCGCTTTGCATAGAGTTTTATCTTGCACTTACAGATGTAGCGACCAACTGTAGTTATTGACAGTGGTTTTCTGAAGTGTTCCTGAGCCCATGTGGTGATATCCTTTACACACTGATGTCACTTGTACTGTCTGAGGGATGGAAGGTCACGGGCATGCTGCTTACGTGCAGTGATTTCTCCAGATTCTCCGAACCTTTTGATGATGTTACGGACCGTAGATGGTGAAATCCCTAAATTCCTTGCAATAGCTGGTTGAGAAATGTTGTTCTTAAACTGTTGGACAATTTGCATTTGTTGACAAAGTGGTGACCCTCGCCCCGTCCTTGTTTGTGAATGACTGAGCATTTCATGGAAGCTGCTTTTATACCCAATCATGGCACCCACCTGTTCCCAATTAGCCTGTCCACCCGTGGGATGTTCCAAATAAGTGTTTGACTCAACTTTCTCAGTCTTTTTTGCCACTTGTGTCAGCTTTTTTGAAACATGTTGCAGGCATCAAATTCCAAATGAGCTAATATTTGCAAAAAATTACCAAGTTTTCCAGTTGGAACATGAAATATCTTGTCTTTGCAGTCTATTCAATTGAATATAAGTTGAAAAGGATTTGCAAATCATTGTATTCTGTTTTTATTTACCATTTACACAACGTGACAACTTCACTGGTTTTGGGGTTTTGTGCAAAATAGCACACTTAACAGAATGAAAGGAATAATTTGACTTTGGTTTTTCAAGATTGCATTAGGATTAAAGGCCTACTGAAAGCCACTACTACCGACCACGCAGTCTGATAGTTTATATATCAATGATGAAATCTTAACATTGCAACACATGCCAATACGGCCGGGTTAACTTATAAAGTGCAATTTTAAAATTCCCGCCACACTTCCGGTTGAAAGACTCCTTTGGATATGATTTATGCGCGTGACGTCACAAAATCCACGGAAGTGGTTGGACCCCATCTGACCCGATATAAAAACCTCTTGTTTTCTTCGACAAAATTCCACAGTATTCTGGACATCTGTGTTGGTGAATCTTTTGCAATTTGTTTAATGAACAATGGAGGCTGCAAAGAAGAACGTTGTAGGTGTGATCGTTCGGTGTATTAGCGGCTAAGTACAATACTTACAGCAACACAACAAGGACTACTTACTACGCCTAGCCCAGGGGTCGGCAACCCGCGGCTCTAGAGCCGCATGCGGCTCTTTAGCGCCGCCCTAGTGGCTCTCTGGAGCTTTTTCAAAAATGTATGAAAAATGGAAAAAGATGAGGGGAAAAAATATATTTTTTGTTTTAATATGGTTTCTGTAGGAGGACAAACATGACACTAATTGTTATAACACACTGTTTATATTAAACATGCTTCACTGATTCGAGTATTTGGCGAGCGCCGTTTTGTCCTACTAATTTTGGCGGTCCTTGAACTCACCTTAGTTTGTTTCCATGTATAACTTTCTCCGGCTTTCTAGGACGTGTTTTATGCCACTTCTTTTTCTGTCTCATTTTGTCCACCCAACTGTTAACGTTGTGCGTGAAGGCACAAAGGTGAGTTTTGTTGATGTTATTGACTTGTGTGGAGTGCTAATCAGACATATTTGGTTACTGCATTAATGCTAGCTAATCGATGCTAACATGCTATTTAGGCTAGCTATATGTACATATTGCATCATTATGCCTCATTTGTAGCTATATTTGAGGTCATTTAGTTTCCTTTAAGTCCTTTAAATGTATATCTCTTGACACACTATCTGTATGTAATATGGCTTTTAATTTTTTGCGGCTCCAGACAGATTTGTTTTTGTATTTTTGGTCCAATATGGCTCTTTCAACATTTTGGGTTGCCGACCCATGGCCTAGCCGATGCTTGCCACCAAACCCACGGATGAAGTCCTTCGTCGCGCCGTCGATCGCTGGAACGCAGGTGAGCACGGCTGTTGATGGGAAGATGAGGGCTGGCTGGCGTAGGTGGAGCGCTAATGTTTTTATCATAGTTCTGTGAGGTCCGGTTGCTAAGTTGCTAAATTAGCCTTAGCGTCGTTAGCAACAGCATTGTTAAGCCTTACCAGGCTGAGAATTTTTAACCGTGTAGCTACATGTACATGGTTTAATAGTATTGTTGATTTTCTATCTATCCTTCCAGTCAGGGGTTTATTTCTTTTGTTTCTATCTTCATTTGAGCACGATGCTATCACGTTAGCTCAGTAGCTAAGTGTGTCACCGATGTATTGTCGTGGAGATAAAAGTCACTTTAAATGTCCATTTCGCGTGCTCGACTCTCATTTTCAAGAGGATATAGTATCCGAGGTGGTTTAAAATACAAATCCGTGATCCACAATAGAAAAAGGAGAGAGTGTGGAATCCAATGAGCCAGCTTGTACCTAAGTTACGGTCAGAGCGAAAAAAGATACGTCCATCACTGCCTCTCCAGTCCTTCACTGTAACGTTCCTCATCTACGAATCTTTCATCCTCGCTCAAATTAATGGGGTAATCGTCGCTTTCTCGCTCCGAATCTCTCTCGCTCCATTGTAAACAACGGGGAATTGTGAGGAATACTAGCTCCTGTGACGTCACGCTACTTCCGGTACAGGCAAGGCTTTTTTTTATCAGCGAGCAAAAGTTGCGAACTTTATCGTCGACTTTCTCTACTAAATCCTTTCAGCAAAAATATGGCAATATCGCGAAATGATCAAGTATGACACATAGAATGGATCTTCTATTCCCGTTTAAATAAAACAAATTCATTTCAGTAGGCCTTTAAGTTAAATGTTGACCTTGAACAAAAGACTGACACTTTCATTGCGGAAAAAACAAACATTTCAACTGCAATTTGTAGTTCTTATTCACTTAGTGCAGTTCTTAGTCAAAAACATCTCCTCCGAGTGATGCGCCGTACTCCGCTTGTTTGGATTTTTTTATTTGTCTTACCTGTTCATACTTCATGTTGCCGTGTGCAGGCCAACTCGCTCTTATCTCGCATCTGACTGATGATCGGTCAGCTGCTGTGTGTCACCTTTAGAAGACGGCAGCCCCGGAAAACCGATCGGTGAGCAATCACGGGCGGTGGACAGGGACAATCTTCTGGTGCCTGGTGCTAGTGTTTGACTTGTCGCCATTCAATAGCGTGACATTATTTTCGGACGCTACAAAGCGCAGGAGACCAAAACTCCCTTTTAGTCTTTGGCCAGAGTCAGAAGTAAACGTTCAAGCAAAGGCTAGTTTCGGTTTCAATGACACTTATATTGGCCGAACGGATATACTCATTCATGAACGGATTGTTTATTTATTAGTGCTGTGAATCTTTGGGTGTCCCACGATTCCATTCAATATCGATTCTTGGGGTCACAATTCGATTCAAAATCGATTTTTTTTCTATTCAACACGATTCCTGATTCAAAAACGGTTTTTTTCCCGATTCAAAAGGATTCTCTATTCATTCAATACATAGATTTCAGCAGGATCTACCCCAGTCTGCTGACATGCAAGCAGAGTAGTAGATTTTTGTAAAAAGCTTTTATAATTGTAAAGGACAATGTTTTATCAACTGATTGCAATAATGTAAATTTGTTTTAACTATTAAATCAGGGGTCACCAACGCGGTGCCCGCGGGCACCAGGTAGCCCGTAAGGACCAGATTAGTAGCCCGCTGGCCTGTTCTAAAAATAGCTCAAATAGCAGCACTTACCAGTGAGCTGCCTCTATTTTTTAAATTTTATTTATTTACTAGCAAGCTGGTCCCGCTTTGCTCTACATTTTTAATTCTAAGAGAGACAAAACTCAAATAGAATTTGAAAATCCAAGAAAATATTTTAAAGACTTGGTCTTCACTTGTTTAAATAAATTCATTAATTTTTTTACTTTGCTTCTTATAACTTTCAGAAAGACAATTTTAGAGAAAAAAATACAACCTTAAAAATGATTTTAGGATTTTTAAACACATATACCTTTTTACCTTTTAAATTCCTTCTTCTTCTTTCGTGACAATTTAAATCAATGTTCAAGTAAATTAATTTTTTTTATTGTAAAGAATAATAAATACATTTTAATTTAATTCTTCATTTTAGCTTCTGTCTTTTCGACGAAGAATATTTGTGTAATATTTCTTCAAACTTATTATGATTAAAATTCAAAAAAATTATTCTGGCAAATCTAGAAAATCTGTAGAATCAAATTTAAATCTTATTTCAAAGTCTTTTGAATTTCTTTTAAAAATTTTGTTCTGGAAAATCTAGAAGAAATAATTATTTGTCTTTGTTAGAAATATAGCTTGGTCCAATTTGTTATATATTCTAACAAAGTGCAGATTGGATTTTAACCTATTTAAAACATGTCATCACAATTCTAAAATTAATCTTAATCAGGAAAAATTACTAATGATGTTCCATAAATTCTTTTTTTAATTTTTTCCAAAAGATTCGAATTAGCTAGTTTTTCTCTTCTTTTTTTCGGTTAAATTTTGAATTTTAAAGAGTCGAAATTGAAGATAAACTATGTTTCAAAATTTAATTGTCATTTTTTTCGTGTTTTCTCCTCTTTTAAACCGTTCAATTAAGTGTAAATATCATTAATTATTAATAATAACATAGAGTTAAAGGTAAATTGAGCAAATTGGCTATTTCTGGCAATTTATTTAAGTATGTATCAAACTGGTAGCCCTTCACATTAATCAGTACCCAAGAAGTAGCTCTTGCTTTCAAAAAGGTTGGTGACCCCTGTATTAAATGAACCAAAAATATGACTTATTTGATCTTTGTGAAAATATTGGACACAGTGTGTTGTCAAGCTTATGAGATGCGATGCGAGTGTAAGCCACTGTGACACTATTGTTCTTTTTTTATTTTTTTTATAAATGTCTAATGATAATGTCAATGAGGGATTTTTAATCACTGCTATGTTGAAATTGTAACTAATATTGATACTGTTGTTGATAATATTCATTTTTGTTTCACTACTTTTGGTTTGTTCTGTGTGGTGTTTGTGTCTCCTCTCAATTGCTCTGTTTATTGCAGTTCTAAGTGTCGCTGGGTCGGGTTTGGTTTTGGAATTGGATTGCATTGTTATGGTGTTGCTGTGTATTGTTTTGTTGGATTGATTAATTTAAAAAATAAATAAAATAAAATAAATTAAATTAAAAATAAAAATTTTAATAAATTAAAAATGAAAAAAAATCGATTAAAAAAAAAAAGAGAATCGATTCTGAATCGCACAACGTGAGAATCGCAATTCGGATTCGAATCGATTTTTCCCCACACCCCTAATATATATATATATATATATATATATATATATATATATATATATATATATATATATATATATATATATATATATATTAGGGGTGTGGGGAAAAATCGATGTGTGGTAAATGACTATTCTAGCTGCAAATGTCTGGTTTTTGGTGCAATATCTACATAGGTGTATAGAGGCCCATTTCCAGCAACTATCACTCCACTGTTCTAATGGTACAATGTGTTTGCTCATTGGCTCAGAAGGCTAATTGATGATTAGAAAACCCTTGTGCAATCATGTTCACACATCTGAAAACAGTTTAGCTCGTTACAGAAGCTACAAAACTGACCTTCCTTTGAGCAGATTGAGTTTGTGGAGCATCACATTTGTGGGGTCAATTAAACGCTCAAAATGGCCAGAGAAAGAGAACTTTCATCTGAAACTCGACAGTCTATTCTTGTTCTTAGAAATGAAGGCTATTCCACAAAATTGTTTGGGTGACCCCAAACTTTTGAACGGTAGTATATATATATATATATATATATATATATATATATATATATATATATATATATATATATATATATATAAAATATACACACCCCCCCTCACAAACACACACACACACACACACACCTCAATACCCTCAAGGTCTCAAGGTTGGCAAGTATGACGGTGGCATTGTTGTGTGTGGACACGGATAAGGTTAGGTGGGGTTTACCCTGGATAACCTTATCCGGCTTAGTGTAGAAGGGGCTTGATATCCCACCTGTAGGAGCAGACATGATGTATTGTACTCCTGTTTTTGACAGCATATGTGGGAACACCTGGCCCACAGCCACTCCCTCCGGCAGGGCTCCTTTTCATCGCTCTGCCCCCCCCCCACCCCCACCCTTCATCCTCCCATTCCATCCCATCGCGTCCCTTCTTCTTCTCTCAGCAGCTCGTCCATCTCTAGCTCCCTCCCCACCCCTCCTGTACTGGTAGAGGATGCAACAGTCGGGGTCGGTGGGGGGGCACAACAAGTCCACATCCCAACACACACACACACACGTGCACACACACACCGCTATTGGGAACGCATCCACACATGTCCATACCGCCTCTTCTGTCAACACGGTGAGCTGGAGTGGTATGCAGGCTGAATCTCCCGCTGGCTCGTTAAGGCCCGAGCAGAGCGATAAACGGCTTTAAGAGGAGAAAAAAAAACATGTTGTTAAAAGTCATGCTTTCTAGTCCCGTGTGGGACACGTCACGGCCCGCTGTTGTTGTGTGCTTGTCCTTTTGGATGGACTTTGGGTGGGGACGCATTCATGGTGCGGCACAATTCACCAAAGGGTGCAGTGGAACACTTGAGAGTAGGGTTGTAACTAGAGAGGTCCGATAATGGCTTTTTTGCAGATGTCCGATATTCCGATATTGTCCGACTCTTAATTACCGATTCCGATATCAACCGATAGCGATATATACAGTTGTGGAATTAACACATTATTATGCCTAATTTTGTTGTGATGCCCCGCTGGATGCATTAAACAATGTAACAAGGTTTTCCAACATAAATCAACTCAAGTTATGGAAAAAGAAATGCCAACATGGCACTGCCATATTTATTATTGAAGTCACAAAGAGCTTTTTTTTTTTTTTAACATGCCTCAAAACAGCAGCTTGGAATTTGGGACATGCTCTCCCTGAGAGAGCATGAGGAGGTTGAGGTGGGCGGGGTGCAGGGTTGTGGGGGGGTATTGTAGCATCCCAGAAGAGTTAGTGCTGCAAGGCGTTCTGGGTATTTGTTATGTTGTGTTTATGTTGTGTTACAGTGCTGATGTTCTCCCGAAATGTGTTTGTCATTCTTGTTTGGTGTGGGTTCACAGTGTGGCGCATATTTGTAACAGTGTTAAAGTTGTTTATACGGCCTCCCTCAGTGTGACCTGTATGGTTGTTGACCAAGTATGCTTTGCATTCACTTATGTGTGTGAAAAGCTGTAGATATTATGTGACTGGAATGGACTTTATTGTCATTATATTTGCATATAACGAGATTAAGGAGTCCAATTTAAGGTGCGGTAGTGGCAACAAATATGGGATGAAAATAAATTACACAAGAAGTAATAAAGATATCCTGTCCAATATACAAAACAATATACAAAATACTGTACAATATACAGAACAAGTGTCCTTACTTTGTGGACGCCGTCTGCTCCACACGCTGTAAGTCTTTGCTGTCGTCCAGCATTCTGTTTTTGTTGGTTTTGCAGCCAGTTCAGTTTTTGTTTCGTTTTGCATAGCCTTCCCTAAGCATCAATGCCTTTTCTTAGTGGCTCTGGCCTTTTGTTTATTTTTGGTTTAAGCATTATATGTGTGCAGTGTTTTAGTTCTTGCCTAATTTGGTGGCTTTTCCTTTTCAGAATAGAATAGAATAGAATGGTCTTTATTGTCATTATATGTGCATTTAACGAGATTAAGGACTCCAATTTAAGGTGCGGTAGTGGGAACAAATATGGGATGAAAATAAATGACACAAGAAGCAATAAAGATAAAACTAAGAATTGAAATAAATAGACTACTATCCAATAAAAAATAATAAGCAATCCTGTGCAATATACAAAACAATATACAAAATACTGTACAATATACAGAACAAAATACTGTACAATATACAGAACAAGTGTCCATACTTTGTGGACGCCATCTGCTCCACACGCTGTAAGTCTTTGCTGTCGTCCAGCATTCTGTTTTTGTAGGTTTTGCAGCCAGTTCATTTTTTGTTTCGTTTTGCATAGCCTTCCCTAAGCTTCAATGCCTTTTCTTAGCGGCTCTCGCCTTTTGTTTATTTTTGGTTTAAGCTTTATATGTGTGCAGTGTTTTAGTTCTTGCCTAATTTGGTGGCTTTTCCTTTTCAGAATAGAATAGAATAGAATGGACTTTATTGTCATTATATGTGCATTTAACGAGATTAAGGACTCCAATTTAAGGTGCGGTAGTGGGAACAAATATGGGATGAAAATAAATTACACAAGAAGCAATAAAGATAAAACTAAGAATTGAAATAAATAGACTACTATCCAATAAAAATAATAAGCAATCCTGTACAATATACAAAACAATATACAAAATACTGTACAATATACAGAACAAAATACTGTACAATATACAGAACAAGTGTCCATACTTTGTGGACGCCGTCTGCTCCACACGCTGTAAGTCTTTGCTGTCGTCCAGCATTCTGTTTTTGTTGGTTTTGCAGCCAGTTCAGTTTTTGTTTCGTTTTGCATAGCCTTCCCTAAGCTTCAATGCCTTTTGTAGCGGCTCTGGCCTTTTGTATATTTTTGGTTTAAGCATTATATGTGTGCAGTGTTTTAGTTCTTGCCTAATTTGGTGGCTTTTCCTTTTCAGAATAGAATAGAATAGAATGGTCTTTATTGTCATTATATGTGCATTTAACGAGATTAAGGACTCCAATTTAAGGTGCGGTAGTGGGAACAAATATGGGATGAAAATAAATTACACAAGAAGCAATAAAGATAAAACTAAGAATTGAAATAAATAGACTACTATCCAATAAAAAATAATAAGCAATCCTGTGCAATATACAAAACAATATACAAAATACTGTACAATATACAGAACAAAATACTGTACAATATACAGAACAAGTGTCCATACTTTGTGGACGCCATCTGCTCCACACGCTGTAAGTCTTTGCTGTCGTCCAGCATTCTGTTTTTGTTGGTTTTGCAGCCAGTTCAGTTTTTGTTTCGTTTTGCATAGCCTTCCCTAAGCTTCAATGACTTTTTTAGCGGCTCTGGCCTTTTGTTTATTTTTGGTTTAAGCATTATGTGTGTGCAGTGTTTTAGTTCTTGCCTAATTTGGTGGCTTTTCCTTTTCAGAATAGAATAGAATAGAATGGTCTTTATTGTCATTATATGTGCATTTAACGAGATTAAGGACTCCAATTTAAGGTGCGGTAGTGGGAACAAATATGGGATGAAAATAAATTACACAAGAAGCAATAAAGATAAAACTAAGAATTGAAATAAATAGACTACTATCCAATAAAAAATAATAAGCAATCCTGTGCAATATACAAAACAATATACAAAATACTGTACAATATACAGAACAAAATACTGTACAATATACAGAACAAGTGTCCATACTTTGTGGACGCCGTCTGCTCCACACGCTGTAAGTCTTTGCTGTCGTCCAGCATTCTGTTTTTGTTGGTTTTGCAGCCAGTTCAGTTTTTGTTTCGTTTTGCATAGCCTTCCCTAAGCTTCAATGACTTTTTTAACGGCTCTGGCCTTTTGTTTATTTTTGGTTTGAGCATTATATGTGTGCAGTGTTTTAGTTCTTGCCTAATTTGGTGGCTTTTCCTTTTCAGAATAGAATAGAATAGAATGGTCTTTATTGTCATTATATGTGCATTTAACGAGATTAAGGACTCCAATTTAAGGTGCGGTAGTGGGAAGAAATATGGGATGAGAATAAATTACACAAGAAGCAATAAAGATAAAACTAAGAATTGAAATAAATAGACTACTATCCAATAAAAAATAATAAGCAATCCTGTACAATATACAAAACAATATACAAAATACTGTACAATATACAGAACAAATTTCCTTACTTTGTGGACGCCATAATATGGGATACAAATAAATTACACGAGAAGTAATAAAGATAAAACTAAGAATTGAAATAAATAAACTACTTTCCAATAAAAATAATAACTAATCCTGTACAATATACAAAATACTGTACAATATACAGAACAAAATACTGTACAATATACAGAACAAGTGTCCTTACTTTGTGGACGCCGTCTGCTCCACACGCTGTAAGTCTTTGCTGTCGTCCAGCATTCTGTTTTTGTTGGTTTTGCAGCCAGTTCAGTTTTTGTTTCGTTTTGCATAACTGTCCCTAAGCTTCAATGCCTTTTCTTAGCGGCTCTGGCCTTTTGTTTATTTTTGGTTTAAGCATTAGATACCTTTTTACCTGCACCCTGCCTCCCGCTGTCGCCTCCATATTGTGATCACGACAAACCATGTTCCCGACATCTACAAAGCATATAGCTACCTGTTGCCACCTACTGACATGGAAGAGTATTACACGGTTACTCTGCCGAGCTCCAGACAGCACCGACACTCAACTACGGCACATTATTTGCAAATTGTAGTTACTGGTTTGCAAAACATTTTTTTTTACCCAAATAGGTGAAATGACATGATCTCCCACGGCACACTAGTGGTTGAAAAACACTTACCTAACAGACGCAATCCACATTTTGTAGATCAGCATTGCGTGTGCCATGATGTTTGCACGTGTTTTAGTACACGCAAACCTTTAGTAAATCAGGCTCTCAATATTATTTTTCCTACTGCGAGCTGAAGGGGAAAAACAGGATATTTGCGTGCAGCGCCAACATATTATACTGTATCTGATAACCCCACCGTGCGGAGCATCTGGCTTCTATTGATTCCTGTGTCGTCGCAGCTGCCACTTATCTCTCTGCTCTCAGTCGACCTCTTTTCCTCCTTCGTTTCTCGCCGTGGTCCAGGCAGACGCTCGGAGAGACTCGCTGGCTCGGGGAGAGGAAATTCCACTGGCGCGGCAAAGATTTCTGCTGCAGGATAACATGGCAGACGAGGCAATAACACAAGTTGTGAATGGAAGTGAGAGGGCCTGCGTCTTGGCCTCGTTTTGCACATGTGGCCACATCATTAGGGACACCTGCACAACTTGACATCAAAGAGCTGCATCAAATATTCAAGATTTTGTAATCCATCAGAAGTATTGATCTTTTGACGACAAAACCCAAAACCGGTGAAGTTGGCATTAATTCGTAAATAAAAACAGAATGAAATGATTTGTAAATCCCTTTTAACTTATATTCAATTGAATAGACTGCAAAGACAAGATATTTCATGTTCACACTGAGAAACTTAGAACATTAAGTTAGAATTTAATGGCAGCAACACATTGCAAAAAAGTTGTCACACGGGCATTTTTACCACTGTGTTACATGGCCTTTCCTTTTAACAACACTCAGTAAACGTTTGGGAACTGAGGAGACACATTTTTGAAGCTTTTTAGGTGGAATTCTTTTCCATTCTTGCTTGATGTACAGCTTAAGTTGTTCAACAGTCCGGGGGTCTCCGATGTGGTATTTTAGGCTTCATAATGCGCCACACATTTTCAATGGGAGACAGGTCTGGACTACAGGCAGGCCAGTCTAGTACTTGCACTCTTTTACTATGAAGCCACGCTGTTGTAACACGTGGCTTGGCATCGTCTTGCTGAAATAAGCAGGGGCGTCCATGATAACGTGGCTTGGATGGCAACATATGTTGCTCCAAAACCTGTATGTACCTTTCAGCATTAATGGTGCCCTCACAGGCCTTGGGCACTAATACACCCCCATACCATCACAGATGCTGGCTTTTACACTTTGCGCCTATAACAGTCCGGATGGTTCTTTTCCTCTTTGGTCCAGAGGACACGACGTCCACAGTTTCCAAAAACAATTTGAAATGTGGACTCGTCAGACCACAGAACACTTTTCCACTTTGCATCAGTCCATCTTAGATGAGCTCGGGCCCAGCGAAGCCGGCGGCGTTTCTGGGTGTTGTTGATAAATGGCTGTGTCTTTGCATAGTAGAGTTTTAACTTGCACTTACAGATGTAGCGACCAACTGTAGTTACTGACAGTGGTTTTCTGAAGTGTTCCAGAGCCCATGTGGTGATATCCTTTAAACACGGATGTCGCTTTTTCATGCAGTAGTATCTTGTCTTTGCAGTCTATTCAATTGAATATAAGTTGAAAAGGATTTGCAAATCATTGTATTTTGTTTTTATTTACCATTTACACAACGTGCCAACTTCACTGGTTTTGGGTTTTGTATATTACCGTAATTTCCGGACTATAAGCCGCACCTGACTATAAGCCGCACCAGCTAAATTTAGGGGAAAATACAGATTGCTCCATATATAAGCCGCACCCGACTATAAGCCGCAGGGTTTTGATGTGTAATTAGCGTAGTATATAGGGGTTCCTGCTACCTCGGAGGGGATTGTCGGGACAGAGATGACTGTTTGGGAACGCAAAGCGTCCCATTTATTAACAATAAATCTTTCATCTTTGACATGGCGAACAGCATTCGTGCAGAGTACAAATAATACAACGGTGCAAAGTAATACAAAGTGCTCGCCTGTACGTTATCAAAATAACCAGCCTACCGGTATATGAAAAGTCAGTCTTTAATCATTGTGTCATCGTCTTCCTCCTGCGTACTAAAACCACCGAAATCCTCTCCGTCGGTGTCGGAGAAGAACAGGCCGTAAATAAGCCGCACCCTTGTATAAGCCGCAGGGACCAGAACAAGGGGAAAAAGTAGCGGCTTATAGTCCGGAAATTACGGTACTTAGAAGGTTTTGTCCCGTGATGGAAGCTCAGTCCTTCAGTGCTACGGGTCGCATTACACTGGCCAGCTAAGACACACAAGTTTCCTGCCGATGACGCCAATCGTGAGAGTGACGCGGGGAAAGCAGCAGAGTTCACTTCTCAGTAGCGAACACACACCAAGTCTTTGTGTGGCTTTGAAAGGGACGCTGTGCTGTTTTTTTCCCCCCATGTTAGACTGGATGAGTGAAACCTGCAAAAAAATGGCAACCTCAGAGTCAATTAACCATTAGTAACAAGTAATTAGGGTTGATTATTTTCCATATAAAGGTGTTGTTTGCAACCTTGACGTGGATACCCAGAGGGCGCTAACTTTCCACTGTGTTTTAAGCATTACTGCTTTTGAGCACGTCATTTTTATTCAATATACAAAACCCAAAACCAGTGAAGTTGGCACGTTGTGTAAATGGTAAATAAAAACAAAATACAATGATTTGCAAATCCTTTTCAACTTATATTCAATTGAATAAACCTGCAAAGACAAGATACTCAACGTTCAAACTGGAACATTTTGTTATTTTTGGCAAATATTAGCTCATTTGGAATTTGATGCCTGCAACATGTTTCAAAAAAGCTGGCACAAGTGGCAAAAAAGACTGAGAAAGTTGAGGAATGCTCGTCAAACACTTATTTGGAACATCCCACAGGTGAACAGGCTAATTGGGAACAGGTGGGTGCCATGATTGGGTATAAAAGCAGCTTCCATGAAATGCTCAGTCATTCACCAACAAGGATGGAGCGAAGGTCACCACTTTGTGAACAAATCCGTGAGCGAATGGTTTAAGAACAACATTTATCAACCAGCTATTGCAAGGAATTTAGGGATTTTACCATCTACGGTCCGTAATATCATCAAAAGGTTCAGAGAATCTGGAGAAATCACTGCACGTAAGCAGCAAGGCTGAAAACCAGCATTGAATGCCCATGACCTTCGATGCCTTAAGCGATACTGCATCAAAAAGCGACATCAGTGTGTAAAGGATATCACCACATAGGCTCAGGAACACTTCAGAAAAGCACTGTCAGTAACTACAGTTCATCACTACATCTGTAAGTGCAAGTTTAATCTCTACTATGCAAAGCAAAAGCCATTTATCAACAACACCCAGAAACGCCACCGGCTTCGCTGGGCCCGAGCTCATCTAAGATGGACTGATGCAAAGTGGAAAAGTGTTCTGTGGTCTGACGAGTCCACATTTCAAATTGTTTTTGGAAACTGTGGACGTCGTGTCCTCCGGAATAAAGAGAAGAAGTTGGCACTGGTTTTAGGTTTTGTAATTATTCAAAGCAATAATGATAACATAAGCTAGTCGGTGTGTTACTGTTACAGTATATTTCATGGTCAAAGAAATATGACTTTGAACAAGTTGCCCTTTAATTAATGTTTTAATTAAGTTTTTTGTTTTTATATATGTCTTTCATATGAATGTTATTTTTTTGTCATTTAATTTACTAAATATTTAACATAAATACATTAATGAAAAATGCTAAGTTGTTATTAGAAATATTCCAAAAAATTATTCATTTATTGTAAAAAAAAATATTGGTTGGTAACCGTCATGTTTTTTTCCTTAAAAAATAATAAAATATATATATATATATATATATATATATATATATATATATATATATATATATATATATATATATATATATATATATATATATATATATATATATATATATATATATATATATATATATATATACCGGTGTATATATATATATATATTTTTTTTAATTTTATTTATTTATTTATTTTTTTAAAAATTTTTTTTATTTATTTATTTTTTATTTTTTTAAATTAATCAGTCCAACAAAATAATACACAATAATACAATAATAATACAATTCCAGCAACATTCAGAATAGCAATCAACAGAGCAATTGAGAGGACCCACAAACATGACACAAAACAATCCAAAAGTAGTCAAACAAAAATGAATAATATCTGCAACAGTATCAATATTAATAAGAATTCCAACATAGCAGTGATTAGAAATCCCTCATTGACATTATCATCACAGCCATTTATACAAAATTAAATAAAAACATTTAAAGAATGAACAATAGTGTCACAGTGACACATTGTGTCTAATATTTTCCACAAAGATAATAAAAGTCATATTTTAGGTTCATTTAATAGTTAAAACACATTTGAATATTATCATATAAATTAAATGCAGTTTTTTCTACTGCATTTCCTACTGATCCTTAAAATAATTTGATAAAAATAATTTTAAAAAATACTGGGTTTTTTTAATTTATTTATTTTTCTTATGACAAACCGCATTTGTATCATTATTTAATGTAATAAACTAGTATAGTATATCAACTCAATCTAAAAAGCTATTTGTTTATTTAGGCTCCAGCCACCCCACAACCCCGAGAGGGACAAGCTGTAGCAAATGGGTAGATAATTTGATGTTTAAATGTGTTGCATGCTTTTATTATGCTAATTACTAAAACATTCCAATAAGCTCCCTTTGAACATTACCCAAATTACTGTTGGTCTTCTCACCCATGTGACCACCGAGAACTGTGTAGCACCCACACATCATGTGATGTTGGGGCATCTCAATCCCCATTTAAGTCCTCATTGCACGTGCAATGTGTTATGTCTTCATTGCACGTGCATTGTGTTAGTGGATAAACCTCACGCTCGGCTGCGGCGACCTCCCTATTTGGTGCCGTCTGCTGGCACGTTTACAGGATACCTCAAGGCTACTGGAGCACACCACACGTTCACACTAACAATGTCAAGAGAAGCCCACAAAGACAAGGTATGGCAGATCTGTTGAGATCATATGATCGTTTTCAGTGTTTGGTGACCCTCCTCTCCTCGTCCTCGTTCATGCACTCACACACACCATGCAAAGCACACAGTGTCGCTTTCCAGCTGTCTTTGATCACACACTGACCAGGCTTTCAGTGTAATAGTTAGCAAGCAAACATGTCATTATGTCGCAGGCATGGTCACACCTAAATACAAACCCTGTTTCCATAAAAGTTGGGAAATTGTGTTAGATGTAACTATAAACGGAATACAATGATTTGCAAACCATTTTCAACCCATATTCAGTTGAATATGCTACAAAGACAACATATTTGATGTTCAAACTGATAAACATTTTTTTTTTTTTGCAAATAATCATTAACTTTAGAATTTGATGCCAGCAACACGTGACAAAGAAGTTAGGAAAGGTGGCAATAAATACTGATAAAGTTGAGGAATGCTCATCAAACACTTATTTGGAACATCCCACAGGTGAACAGGCAAATTGGGAACAGGTGGGTGCCATGATTGGGTATAAAAGTAGCTTCCATGAAATGCTCAGTCATTCACAAACAAGGATGGGGCGAGGGTCACCACTTTGTCAACAAATGCGTGAGCAAATTGTTGAACAGTTGAAGAAAAACCTTTCTCAACCAGCTATTGCAAGGAATTTAGGGATTTCACCATCTACGGTACGTAATATCATCAAAGGGTTCAGAGAATCTGGAGAAATCACTGCATGTAAGCAGCTAAGTCCGTGACCTTCAATCCCTCAGGCTGTACTGTACTGTGTAAAGGATATTACCACATGGGCTCAGGAACACTTCAGAAACCCACTGTCAGTAACTACAGTTCGTCGCTACATCTGTAAGTGCAAGTTAAAACTCTACTATGCAAGGCGAAAACCATTTATCAACAACACCCAGAAACGCCGTCGGCTTCGCTGGGCCTGAGCTCATCTAAGATGGACTGATGCAAAGTGGAAAAGTGTTCTGTGGTCTGACGATTCCACATTTCAAATTGTTTTTGGAAACTGTGGACGTCGTGTCCTCCGGACCAAAGAGGAAAAGAAACATCCGGATTGTTATGGGCGCAAAGTTGAAAAGCCAGCATGTGTGATAGTATGGGGGTGTATTAGTGCCCAAGACATGGGTAACTTACACATCTGTGAAGGCACCATTAATGCTGAAAGGTACATACAGGTTTTGGAGCAACATATGTTGCCATCCAAGCAACATTACCATGGACGCCCCTGCTTATTTCAGCAAGACAATGCCAAGCCATGTGTTACATCAACGTGGCTTCGTAGTAAAAGAGTGCGGGTACTAGACTGGCCTGCCTGTAGTCCAGACCTGTCTCCCATTGAAAATGTGTGGCGCATTATGAAGCCTAAAATAGCACAAGGGAGACCCCCGGACTGTTGAACAACTTAAGCTGTACATCAAGCAAGAATGGGAAAGAATTCCGCCTGAAAAGCTTCAAAAATGTGTCTCCTCAGTTCCCAAGCGTTAGCTGAGTGTTGTTAAAAGGAAAGGCCATGTAACACGGTGGTGAACATGCCCTTTCCCAACTACTTTGGCACGTGTTGCAGCCATGAAATTCTAAGTTAATTATTATTTGCAAAAAAAAATAAAGTTTATGAGTTTGAACATCAAATATCTTGTCTTTGTAGTGCGTGAATATGGGTTGAAAAGGATTTGCAAAGCATTGTATTCCGTTTATATTTACATCTAACACAATTTCCCAACTCATATGGAAACGGGGTTTGTAATCACCTGTCGCCTTTATTAGCAGCAGCCGGGATGAGACACGTTGTTGGAGCTGGAGTGACAGCGAGCGAGAGAAGGACACGAGAAGACAGTTGCTGCATCAAATTCTAAAGTTAATGATTATTTGCACAAAAAAAAATGTTTATCAGTTTGAACATCAAATATGTTGTCTTTGTAGCATATTCAACTGAATATGGGTTGAAAATGATTTTCAAATCATTGTATTCTGTTTATATTTACATCTAACACAATTTCCCAACTCATATGGAAACAGGGTTTATAGATAACAAGGCCCACCTGGGCCATCTACGCACCTGTCGCTGTCTTTGAGGCCGGTCCTGGCACACCCCGTTCCGCGGCAGGCCCGCAGGCCACGCCCCCCTCCACATTCATGTCTAACGTTTCTAACGTGCAGAGTGTGAAATTTGGTGGAGGAGGAATTATGGTGTGGGGTTGTTTTTCAGGAGTTGGGCTTGGCCCCTTAGTTCCAGTGAAAGGAACTTTTAATGCTCCAGGATACCAAAACATTTTGGACAATTCCATGCTCCCAACCTTGTAGGAAAAGTTTGGAGCGGGCCCCTTCCTCTTCCAACATGACTGTGCACCAGTGCACAAAGCAAGGTCCATAAAAACGTGGATGACAGAGTCTGGTGTGGATGAACTTGACTGGCCTGCACAGAGTCCTGACCTGAACCCGATAGAACACCTTTGGGATGAATTAGAACGGAGACTGAGAGCCAGGCCTTCTCGACCAACATCAGTGTGTGACCTCACCAATGTGCTTTTGGAAGAATGGTGGAAAATTCCTTAGAACACACTCTGCAACCTTGTGGACAGCCTTCCCAGAAGAGTTGAAGCTGTAATAGCTGCAAAAGGTGGACCCACATCATATTGAACCCTATGGGTTAGGAATGGGATGGCACTTCAAGTTCATATGTGAGTCAAGGCAGGTGGCCAAATACTTTTGGCAATATAGTATATCTTCTTCCTTCTGGAATTGAAAGTGACAAAGTTGCTGATTCGCACACCTACAGAATTTCTCAGCTGACTTTCTCAATCTGGAAAAACAGTACGTTTCCAGGAATCTTCTCCCATGATGGTGCACGGCCTAAAAGCAGACCAGATGCATGCGTAGGCTGGGTATTTATCTAGGACAGAGACTTTTGGCTGCAGGGTCCTTGGGCCCGTCAGAGGTGAGCCAGGTGTCACCGTCATTGCATCTGTGGCGAAATCAGTGGGATTGTTGTTGTGTTCAGCATGAAATAGCAACACTATGAAATGAGTGATATTTATTTATACATTATGTTTGTTACAGTGGTTGTAGTTTTGCAGCGATGTAGTAATGCAGTACACTGTCATGTGCTTTCATGTTTGTATGTTGTGTATGTTAGCAAACAAGCAAATAATAATACTAGTTTGCATTTACTTTCTTTTCTTTTCTTTGGTTTGTTGAAGAGTGGTAACTTAATGAACGAACTACGTCAACAAACAAACTGATACAGCAGCTATTTAGGCTTCACAAGCAGCCTTTGAATGACAATTTAATTTAAACCATAAGAGCAGAGGCGAGTGTAATCTGTAGAGATGGGATTTATGGCTCTTTGAAGGATCCTGATTTTAAGGAGCCGTTCCTTTAGTTAGTTAGTTTTTTAAAATATATATATTCTTTTTTTATCAAGAAAAAAATAATTAATATCAGTTGTACGATAAGATTTAGATCAGAATAACTTATTTACACAAATATTACTCTCTTAGTGGGAATTATTCTGAAATATTGGCTGTAATTTTATTTGTTGTTGTGTTTTCATTGTAAACATTCCATAAGGCGGTGCCCTATTTTCCATGCTTTGCCAGTGACTTGTATAACATTTCAACAAATAGAAAAAAACTACAGAAATAAGAAATAATAATAAAATGCACTAATGGATGCAGTAAACAGTATAAATAAAACGACTAACTAACTAACATATACCAACTACTGGTGTGTGTATGCTTAGTCTACTACCCTTCAGAATAATGTACCAGAAAAGTGAACTCAAATACAAATGAATAAATAGATAAAATAAAAATAAATAAAATATACAATATATACAAATGTGTATATATATATATATATATACAAATGTGTGTAATATATATATATATATATATATATATATATATATATATATATATATATATATATATATATATATATATATATTATATATATATATATACACACACATATACATACACATATGCATACACATACTGTATATACATATATATATATATATACACACACATATACATACACACATACATACACATGTATACATATATATATATATATATATATACATATATATATATATATATACACACATATACATACAAATATATACATATATATATATACATATATATATATATATGTGTCTGTATATACATATATATATGTGTGTATGTATATATATATATACACACACATTTTTATATATATGTATACATTTGTATATATTGTATATACTATTTATTTTAATTTGATCTATCCATTTTTATTTGAATTCACTTTTCTGGTTCAATAATCTGAAGGGTAGTAGATTAAGCCTACACACATCAGTAGTTAGTATATGTTAGTTAGATAATAGTTATACATATATATATATATATATATATATATATATATATATATATATATATATATATATATATATATATATATATATATATATATATGTATGTATGTATGTATGTATGTATGTATATATATATATATATGTAAGTATATATATATATGTATGTATATATGTATAAGTATAGATATATATATATACATATATATATATGTATAAATATATATATATATATATATATATATATATATATATATACATATATATATATATATATATATATATATATATATATATATATATATATATATATATATATATATATATATATATATATATATATATAAAACTTAAAAAATACAATTAATCCAAATGCTGGTAAATTTACATTTCCTTATGACTCACCCAGTTGCCAGTCGGTGAGTGGGCAATTGAGACGCTAAATTCGCATGTGCATAAAAAAACGGCTCCCAAACAAATGGGTTACAAATGAGATTCGGTTCTCATCGTTCACTTAAAATACCCGTTCAAAAGACTCAGTTTGTTCGCGAACCTCATGTCTCTGGTTCTGCGCATGCGCCAAACCTAACAGGTGTTCTTAATGTCTCCACCCCAAAAAAAGTAAAGATGTTGACCTAATGTATCCCCGTTTACGTCTATATTTATTACACTTGTCAATTTGGTTAGTTTGACGCCGTCGAAGCAACTTTTTAGTGGCAAGTGGACATTATTTTTTCGTGGTGTTTTTCTTCGTCGCTTATCCAACACGATGCTAACACGCTACGTGAAGCGTGTCAAGTCAGGTGAGAAGATAACATTTACTTATGTGATAAATGTGCTTTTTTTATTTGGACAAAGACCTCAAAACGCTGTCTGAGATTGTCACTTGTGGTTCAAAACGAAACCTGGAGGTGCTTCGGTGTGACTAAATGTTTGTGGCTCATACACACGTCTCTTGTTTTAGCATCATGTTGCCCCCGTTTGTGTTTGAGGTCATTTTGTAATGTCTGTCAAACACTAATACAAATAGACGGAATAGAAAGTGAAAGAGTAAATGAAACCACATTTCTAGGTTTAATGATTGATGAAAAAATTAACTGGAAATCTCATGTAAAACATAAAGTAGCAAGAAACACGTCAATAATGATTAAAGCCGCCCGAATGCAGCTGAGATAGGCTCCAAAAGTCATAAATTTTACTTTTTGAAACCGATACCGATAATTTCCAATATTACATTTTAAAGCATTTATCGGCCGATAATATCGGCAGTCCGATATTATCCGACATCTCTAGAATGAAGTAACGTTTATGACAACCTTTTTCCAAAACACAATATAGAATGTGAGATACAACAGGATAATGCATACATTTATCATTTGTTTTCAAAACATTTACAAAAAAAGTGGGACCCCAAAAATGTTCTGTGGGACCCCATTTTTATGACTTGATGGGGTCCATGGGACCCCATTTTGAAGATTTCTAGAGCCAACACTGGAATATATTGTGAATAAATTGAGAACAGGAAGTAGGGCTGGGCGATATGGCTTTTTTTAAATATCTCAATATTTTTAGGCCATGTCACGATACACGATATTAGGGCTGCAACAACTAATCGATTATTAAAATAGTTGCCGATTAATTTAGTCATCGATTTGTTGGATCTATGCTATGCGCATGCGCACAGGTTTTTTTTTTTTTTTATAATTTTTTTTTTTTTTAAATAATCCTTTATTTATTAACTGCAACATGTACAAACAGCTGAGAAACAATAATCAAAATAAGTATGGTGCCAGTATGCTGTTTTTTTTCAATAAAATACTGGATAGGATTCAAATGTAGTTTGTCTCTTTTATCCGATTATTAATCGATTAATCGAAGTAAGAATCGACAGATTAATCGATTATCAAATTAATCGTTAGTTGCAGCCCTACACGATATATATCTCCATATTTTGCCTTAGCCTTGAATGAACACTTGATGCATATAATCACAGCAGTATGATGATTCTATGTGTCTACATTAAAACATTCTTGTTCATACTTCATTAATATATGCTCATTTTAAACTTTCATGCAGAGAGGGAAATCACAACTAAGTCAATTGACCAAAAGTGTATTTATTAAACAGTTATTAAGCAGTGGCACAAACATTCATGTCATTTCCAAACAGAAAGTGCAAGATTGTCAGACATTTTAAAACAAGCTATGAGTGCACTTTTGTGCATGATGTCACTAAGATGACTGATCAAAACAACACCAAATTAAAGTGCACTTTTTGTACAAAACGCCACTACAATAGTTTAAAACAAATAAAGTGCACTTTTGTGCATGATGTCACACAAGATATTTCAATAAATGTCAAAAAAAATGAGCTGCATAATAGGAAATCAAATAGTGTATGTCCTTCACTATGTGGTAGGTTCCTGCGGACGTTATCTCCTTCTGTTGTTGACTAGTTTTTTTTCATACGGTGTTTCATACATTTTTGTTGGTGTGGCACCGAACAGAGATGTTGACATGCGGAGTTTAAAGCACTCCTTATTTTCTAGCGGGTAACTTTTCAAATGATGCTACTATTTAGCAGTAATGCTACTTTTTGTAGCAACGCTTTTGCCGCATATTTGACATATTACGGTTGTCTGTTCGACATCTTCCCGCTTGAAGCCAAACCACCGCCAGACGATGGACCCCCTGCTGTTTTTCTTGGGAATTAATTCTTCCTTCATTTGTTACCAGATTCACACCTTGTCTCTCTCGTATTACCACTCGCACCACAGCTAACGTTACCCATGCCGCGTATTCTTACATACGTATGTGATGTATGTAAGAAGGTGCGCTTGTTTTATGTCTCTGTGAGAAGGAGGGACAAGAAAGAGTGAGAAGAGCCTGTAGTGTAATGCCCGCAGCTAAAAGCAACTGCGTGAGAATGTATACTCGAATATCACCATATAGTCATTTTCTATATCGCACAGAGACAAATCCGCGATATATCGAGTATATCGATATATCGCCCAGCCCTAACAGGAAGTGAACAAAAGTTTTAGCAACTGCTATGTAAAGGAAAAGGGGTATGATTAAATAAGCTCTGCTTCTTCCTACTCGTTTTCGAACATGTTGAATAGAGAAACTGGAAATTGTGACGTATCATGTTGTATGCATCCATGTTCCAAATAAAGTCAAACTCAAACTTGAAGAAGCATGCAGGAATGTGTGTTTATTCACACACACAAAAATGACAGTACAGATTGAAGGAGGCTCAAATACAAGCGTTTCCGGCCCTGCCTAAGTTGTCATTTTTAGACCATGTTTGGTTTTCTTTGTTTTTTTGCATACTTCTGGTAGGATGGGTTGAGGGGGAATAAGGCAAATGTCAATCTCTTGTTTCCTGTCTAACCAGAAGTATTTTGTTTCCCCAGCTCTGAAACGGTCATTTGAAGTGGAGGACACCGATTCATCCACGCACCCATCACCCCTCTCCCGTCGGACCACCAACCCCCTCCGCTCGTCCGTCTCCTCCGCATCCAGCCAGAGGAGTTATGACCTGATCTCCCGCAACTCCGACTACTCCTCCGCCAAATTATCGCCCTCGGATTCCTCCAATCCGCGCTCCCCGAAAACCGGCATGAGGCGCATGGAGCTATCAGGGGCTCGCAATCCCGACGCAGCTTCTTCTCGCCGCACAGAAATTTCCATTGAGGTCTCCTCCAAGCAGATTGACAACTCGCCCAGCGCCGGCATCGCCCGCTTTGGCCTTAAACGACCGGAGGTGAGCCTAGGCAGTCGGAGCACCCCACCCGACGGCTCCCCTAATTCCATCTCAGGCTCCACGAATAGGCGGATGGAACTCGGCGTGACACGGCCGAATGAGCCGCCAGCACCCCCAAGGAGGATGGATGCCCAGCTCTCCTACGCTCCGGTCTCTCGGATCCCTGAGCCTCCTCAGAGAAGAGCGGACCTCCCGCCATCCAACCTGGAGGTAGCGAGGAGGCCGGAGATACCATCATTCCGACAGCCAGATGGTATGGTGCCCGATGCTGCTGTGGAGGACATCAACCACCCGCCTTCTGCACCCAGCGCACCTCTGCCGTCCCTTGCAGAGAGCCGGGTGGAGTGGGTGCAGCCCACTGTCACAGAGACCCCCACGACCACACCCACAGAGAGTGAGTACCTGCTGTTTTAGCACGTTTCCTTTGTATCATGTTGACAGATTTAATTTGAAAAAGCAATGCAGTATATATTTAGTTTTTATTCTGTACAGTGGTATCTGCACTTACCATTGACCCAGCTTATTTTTTTTTTAAAATACGATCTGTCTTTCAGCAAATTTTTCCAAGATTTATTAGAAATTTTGGGGCCTGGAACCAATTAATGGCATTTCACTTAATTTTGATTAGGGAACATTGATTTGAGTTACGCCTATTTACATGTCACAGAACGAATTAAAGGGGAACTGCCTTTTTGGGAATTTTGCCTATCTTTCACAATCCCTGTGTAAGACAAGAACACTTTTTTTTTATACATTGTAATTTGTAATATATGGCAAGTAAAAGGTGGCTGTAACAACTAGAGATGTCCGATAATGGCTTTTTTGCCGATATTCCGATATTGTCCAACTCTTAATTACCAATTCCGATATCAACCGATACCGATATATACAGTCGTGGAATTAACACATTATTATGCCTAATTTTGTTGTGATGCCCCGCTGGATGCATTAAACCAGTGGTCCCAAACCACCGGGCCGCGGATCGATTGGTACCGGGCTGCACAAGAAATAAAAAAATAAAATGTTTTTTTTTAATTTTTTAATTTTTTTAATTAAATCAACATAAAAAACATAATACATACATTATATATCAATATAGATCAATACAGTCTGCAGAGATACAGTCCGTAAGCACACATGATTGTATTTCTTTATGAAAAAAAAAAAAAAAAAAAAAAATTTTTTAAATTTCACCCCCCCCCCCCCCCCCCCCCCCGGTCCGTGGGACAAATTTTCAAGTGTTGACCGGTCCGCAGCTACAAAAAGGTTGGGGACCACTGCATTAAACAATGTGACAAGGTTTTCCAAAATAAATGAACTCAAGTTATGGAAAAAAATGCCAACATGGCACTGCCATATTTATTATTGACGTCACAAAGTGCATTATTTTTTTTTAACATGCCTCAAAACAGCAGCTTGGAATTTGGGACCCTGAGAGAGCATGAGGAGGTTGGGTTGAGGTGGGGGGGTAGGGTGTAGCGGGGGGTGTATATTGTAGCGTCCCGGAAGAGTTAGTGCTGCAAGGGGTTCTGGGTATTTGTTCTGTTGTGTTTATGTTGTGTTACGGTGCGGATGTTCTCCCGAAATGTGTTTGTCATTCTTGTTTGGTGTGGGTTCACAGTGTGTCGCATATTTGTAACAGTGTTAAAGTTGTTTATACGTCCACCCTCAGTGCGACCTGTATGGCTGTTGACCAAGTATGCCTTGCATTCACTTGTGTGTGTGAAAAGCTGTTGATATCATGTGATTGGGCCGGCACGCAAAGGCAGTGCCTTTAAGGTTTATTGGCGCTCTGTACTTCTCCCTACTTTCGTGTACCACTCTGTACAGCGACGTTTTAAAAAGTCATACATTTTACTTTTTGAAACCGATAATTTCCGATATTACATTTTTTTGTCGATAATATCGACATTCCAATATTATCGGACATCTCTATGTCAGAGCATTTATTTCAGTTGTGAGAATTCTTCTCTAGTCTGTTCTCCCATTTTATTTACCATTTTTATCTGGAGATTTTCCATATTTTTCAATGCAAATGTTGGTGCTTGTCTGATCCACAGCATTAGACACACAGAATAAAAGTGTTTGTGAACTCCCGTGACACAGCACAATATGCAGCATCACAAAGTAAAGATATTGCAAAATGAAGCAGGGCTTTTGTGGCGATGTCCGCATAGTCCACCCTGACTTTAATCCAGAATGCAAGGTTAGAAGTTGGTTGAAACATAATTTTAAGGCCACAATCGTTTTGAACTTCCACCAGCTGATCATCTTCTCGCATGTTTAAAGTTGAATCCCTTGTCTTGTTTACACCTGGGTTGCTGATTCATTAAATTCCCGTCCGTAGGACCTTTGTGATTGGGAAGTAAAGCAAACCTAAGACAGGTGATCACTTACCAACTGGGTGAATGAAGCCTCAATCTCTTCCATAGTACCTGCTAATGTGTAAAACATGTCAATACTTCCTGTATTCACTTCACTCTTGAGGATTGTTTTTGGCTTATTTTGTCAGCTTACGTAACCGCGCGCAGGGCTGGAGGAGGCTTGATCAAGTGTGATAGGTTGAATCACGGACAGAAGTAGGAGGTCTTTCAAAATAATACCCGGAATACAAAAAAATGGAAGTGAATTCTTTGCAGCCCATTGGCGGTTGTGGACCACTGGTTTGGAGTACCTAAAAATGGCAATTTATGGTTGTTCATGGGTTCGTCCATTCTGTGGGGGTCTCGGAATGCAGTGAATAGAAACTACTATATTATACATAAATACTATATCACTATAATAATAATACAAATGTTTTAACTAAACAGCTACTAAGATTCTATTCAAATGACATTACAGCAGAACAATTTTGTGGTGGTTTGTGATGTACAAAAATTGAGAGCAGCCAGATAAGGTGGCTCTCACTCAGTAGTTGTTCATGGCCTTGGGAAGACCCACCCTGACACATTTCAGACAGAAAAAGAACGGAAGTCTGGGTTTCTCTGTGTAGTCTGCTGCCCCATGACCCTGGGTAAGCGGAATAAGGCCATGTCCACGCTAACACGGAGAGTTTCAAAAACACATATTGGGGGTTAAAACAATCTCCATCCACACAAGTGTAGTTTCAAAAGTGTCCATGTCTACACACAGACACACACACCTGCTGTCATGCACATTTTGGTCCAATCAGAAAGCCTGAAAAAAGCAGCAATATCTGACTATTACACCTCTATTATGTTTATTTTGATCGACTTTAGACGTACAATGACATGAACATTATCTTTAAAAGCAGCCTGCACGTACACACAGAATCAGGAGAACATTATTAAACAGCGAATGCGTGCCTGTGCTGCTGAAACCCAACACTCATAGAATTAAAACATGTTCAGCAACATGGTGATGAAGCCATGTGCAGTGAAGTGTACATTATTTCTAACATCAGCGCGCACTAACGAAACCCTTTTGCATACTTGAGTGCCTATATAAAGTGCACTGAGGTGCATGTACATCTGCAAAACTCTCATGGAATTATAAAGCATTTAATCATGGATATAGTGATATAGTACATGTGTAATGAAGTGACTTAAACTTAGACAAACTTTAATGATCCACAAGGGAAATTGTTCGACACAGTAACTCAGTCACAAAGAATGGAAAGGATAATGCAGGTATAAAGTAGTAACATTTTTAGTTAAGGGGGCGTCGCCCGGGTAACGCGGCCTGTCGCCATCACGTCTCCACCTCCAGACTCTGGTTACATTGAACAGTGTTTATTAAAAAATAACCAAATAACAATATCTTATAATAAATCAAAATATTGGAGAAATAAAGAAGACTAAAAATGTTCGTTGTTTTCCGCTCCGTTTGCAGAATGGCGATATACGATATATATCAAGATATTTTTTCTGTAAAGTATAAAAAAAAACACAAAACCGTCCTAGTTACCTTCTCTTGTACATCATTGTGCATATCTTTGTCTGTGACCAGGCTGTCAAGGGTGAATGGAGAATCCCAACTCCTGTGGGAGCTTGTGTCAATATCTGATGTTTCTATTCCAAATTGAATGGATGTAGTTGATGGAGAGCCAGTGTTTCCCATAAACTGCCAAGATACCTGTGGCGGCGGGGGCGTGGCTATGGCCGTGGTCACCATGACATCATCGAGTAATTTGCATGATTTACTACAATGATATGATTTTCTCTAAAAAGGCTCAAAAAATGTATACTTACTAATTAATAATAACAGTTTTGTTTCAAACATCCATCCATCCATCCATCCATCCATTTATTTTACAATATAATTACAACACTTTATGTACATATTTATATACAGATTTGAACAATACGTTATTCACCGAAATATATTTATTAATTGTGGTTCTTACAAAAAATATATCTTATAAAATATAAAAGCTAAAATGTCTAATTAGTGCATACTAAATAATTTAACTTTAGCTTACTACTACAACCATATTATTTACCAGCAACATAAAGTGAATCAGAGGCAACAAGAGAAGTATCCTACACTTCTCTTTTGTAAAGTAAATCTGAACAGCCTATATGGGCATCTACATCAACTATATGATTTGCCTGAGAAGCTAAACAGAACAACAACAAAAAAAAAATTATTTTTTATTTTTTTATTATTATTTTTATTTGTGGCGGATGTAATTCTTTCGTGGCGGGCCGCCAAAAATAAATGAATGTGTGGGAAACACTGGAGAACCGCCCCAGATCTGCTGGCGTAGTTGGAAGTACAGCAAAACAACTCTACCGTAACCACTTCTTCCCCCTGCCTCGACTGCTTGTCTGTACTTTCCACGAATTACTTTTATTTTAGTGTTGATAGTTGTTTTTGCGATGTCCTCTTTCCGGTGAGGAAATTCCTCAGATGTCCCTCCAAGTCCGTACCGTTCCAAAATAGGGTAAGAATGTCACCATACTTGGACTGGCAAGTTTCCCAGTCAACACTTTGTTGAGTTTTGTTAACTTTAAACTCCAAAATTATGCTTAAAAGTAGCTCTACTTCTCTGTCAGTCCACATATATAATTTTTTTTTGCCGTGACCCGCAATTTTTGTATATGCCGCCTCCGGAAATGACGTTTTGGATGTTTCTGATTGGCTAAAATGGTCTTAAGTCCTAGGCTACAGCGCCCCCAGTATTTTGGCATGCATATGACACTCAGTGTATGCGTTTGCTTGGGGACAGAGATAGTTTGGCTGGAGATTTTGTTAAGACCTTAGTTTAGGCGGTGGCTCTTTATTGCAGTGGTTAGAGTGTCCGCCCTGAGATCGGTAGGTTGGAGTTCAAATCCCAGCCGAGTCATACCAAAGACTATAAAAATGGGACCCATTACCTCCCTGCTTGGCACTCAGCATCAAGGGTTGGAATTGGGGGTTAAATCACCAAAATGATTCCCGGGCGCGGCGCCGCTGCTGCCCACTGCTCCCCAAGGGGATGGGTCAAATGCAGAGGGCAAATTTCACCACACCTAGTGTGTGTGTGACAATCATTGGTACTTTAACTTTAACTTAACTTAACTAAGGCGGCCGCCTTAGCAACAAAGCGCTGCGGGAAACCCTGCAATACATAACAATTACATGTACAATATTACAGTATATGTAACAGCTGCAGCATAAAATAGAGAGTAGATCCAGCAGAAAATAGACATTATAAACAAAGAGAGGTAGCTAACATAGAAGGTGTCAGGTAATAGACAGATATCATCCATTGCTGTATGGCGAGTGATTATACAGCTGGATGGAATGAAGGAGTTCTTGAATGGAACACTGTGGGAACGAAGCTGAAGGAGCCTGTTGGAGTATGAGCTCCGCTGTCCCTCAATTGTCTGGGGGAGTGGGTGGGCAGGATTGTCCATGATGGCCAGCAGTTTGTCCAGTGTCCTCCTGTCCCTCACTGACACAAACGCCTCCAACTGCGTGCCGATAGTTTGGCCGGCTTTCCGGATCAGTTTGTCAATCCGGTTGAAGTCCCTTTTGCTGGTGCTGCTCCCCCAACAAAGCACTGCAAAGTACAGGGCACTGGCCACAACAGACTGATAAAAGATCTCCAACAGCTTGCTGCACACATTAAAGGACCTAAGATTTCTTGTGTATTGTCTTTAACATCATTACACACCAGGGGGAGGACACAACATTATTTTTTTTAGTTGCTTGGTCGCTTTTTACGGCTCCATCTACAAAAATGGAAGCAAGACACGTAAGTTAACTTCATGATTTGTTGTTAAACAAGGACTAAAAACATAAGATAATGTTGCACCTTTCTTATGACACACAGCAAAAAGTCAAAGTTGTCCCATCAGGTGGAGGTTCCACAGCGATCGAATTCAAAACAGCTGACAGTCATTTGCGCCGGCGGGAGTGTTGCAAAGCCCATTTTGACGTCTTTTTTTATTAATCCATCCATCCATTTTCTACCGCTTGTCCCTTTTGGGGTTGCGGGGGGTGCTGGAGCCTATCTCACCTGCATTCGGGCGGAAGTATAGACAGACAACATTCACACTCACATTCACACACTAGGGCCAATTTAATGTTGCCAATCAACCTATCCCCAGGTGCATGTTTTTGGAGGTGGGGGGAAGCCGGAGTACCCGGAGGGAACCCACGCAGTCACGAGGAAGAAAATGCAAACCCCACACAGAAAGATCCCGAGCCCGGGATTGAATTCAGGACTACTCAGGATCTTCGTATTAATGTTGAGTGAAAATAGCAGCATGTTTACGTTCGAACGTACATTAAGTCCTCTTATAATGTGTTTAAAGGCAGCAAGGCAGTGTTGTTGAGCTTGGATATGGCATCACAAGTCTCCATTTGTGCCGTGTAAGCGGAGAGTTTTGGATCTCTACACTTTGGCCAGCGTTTGTAAAAGTCTGCGTTTTTAAAGACAAAAGTATGCGTCTGTTAAAGTAAAAAGTTAAAGTACCAAGGATTGTCACACACACACACACTAAGTGTGGTGAAATTTGTCCTCTGCATTTGACCCATCCCCTTGTTCACCCCCCTGGGAGGTGAGGGGAGCAGTGAGCAGCAGCGGTGGCCACGCCCGGGAATCATTTTTGGTGATTTAACCCCCAATTCCAACCCTTGATGCTGAGTGCCAAGCAGGGAGGTAATGGGTCCCATTTTTATAGTCTTTGGTATGACTCGGCCGGGGTTTGAACTCACAACCTACCGATCTCAGGGCGGACTCTCTAACCACTAGGCCACTGAGTAGCTGCGTGTGGACAAGAGGCCTAAACGCAGATATAAGTATGCGTTTATTAAGTATCTGTGTTCGTGTGGACATGGCCTAAGATTGAAGAATGGTCGGTCACATTCTAGTAGTTGATGGTGACCCCTTGACCTGTCTCTTATCACCACCTTCAGAAAGAATTATGCACTTTCATGCACATTCCGGGTGTTGTTGACAAGTATTCACCCACACACCTATTTCTTCTTGTTAGTTCCTTGACGAAATAAGTTTGTATTTTTGGGTTTGGTTTGTTTGAGAACAAGTATAAAGCTTTTGTGTTCATTAATTCATGTTCACTGCACTTCCTTTAAGAGTTCCACAACTTTAGTTGATTTGTGCTGTTTCGATCCTCGTTATATTTGACTGAGTCATCTTCTCGTGTGCATGTGCAGCGCTCCTTTCCGGAGACAGCTGGAGCTCACTTGTTGTGTTGTAACAAGGCGAAAGCCGCCAGAAGGTGACACATTCCAAATCTGGAAGCCATAAAACAGTCGGAACGCCTCCAGTTGAACACTGTTATGCCGTTTTCGCCCATCTAGTTTGCAAACAGAATAACAGGGCTGGCTAAATATGTAGGGCTTAGTCGTGAGGATGAAATAAAAAAAATAAAAAAAGTTAGCTCATGTTACTCCCTGCTTGGTTGAGCACAGTGAGGGAAAGAAAGAAATGAAATGGAAAAACATGTGAGAAAATAACTGTTATATCCTGTTTGTAAGTAGAAAACCAAAAACGGCAAACTTTCTGTCACTGTTGGTCGTAAACAACAACATACTTTGGCTGTGTTTCCTCTACAAGTACACATTACTGGCTGTACTTTATTTAGGCAACTCCTTTTGACAGCGCTTTTATTTTTGTCCTCCCAACCAATATGACTTGTAGTATTGTTTGGATGAAAAAAATAAATAAAAAAGCAATGTTTGTTTTTGTTAATTAATGGCCTTGAAATTAATTAATGGCCTTGAAAATGGTCTGATCAAAATGTTGCATAGATTTTGTTGTACAAAGAACCACCATTACGTGTAGAGATAAAGATAAATGCTTTAAAATGTAATATCGGAAATTATCGGTATCGGTTTCAACCTCCCGATTTTCCCAGGAGACTCCCGAATTCCAGCGCCCCTCCCGAAAATCTCCTGGGGCAACTATTCTCCCGAATTTCTCCCGATTTCCACCCGGACAACATTATTGGGGGCGTGCCTTAAAGGCACTGCGTTTCGCATCCTCTACAACCTGTCGTCACGTCCGCTTTTCCTCCATACAAACAGCGTGCAGGACCAGTCACATAATATATGCGGCTTTTACACACACATAAGTGAATGCAAGGCATACTTGGTCACCAGCCATACAGGTCACAATGAGGGTGTCCGTATAAACAACTTTAACACTGTTACAAATATGCGCCACACTGTGAACCCTCACCAAACAAGAATGACAAACACATTTCGGGAGAACATCCGCACCTTAACACAACATAAACACAACAGAACAAATACCCAGAACCCCTTGCAGCACTAACTCTTCCGGGATGCCACAATATACACTCCCTGCAACTCCGCCCCCCCTCCCCCAAGCCCATCCACCTCAACCTCCTCATGCTCTCTCAGGGAGAGCATGTCCCAAATTCCAAGCTGCTGTTTTGAGGCATGTTAAAACAAAATAATGCACTTTGTGACTTCAATAATAAATATGGCAGTGCCATGTTGGCATTTTTTTTTTCCATAACTTGAGTTGATTTATTTTGGACAACCTTGTTACATTGTTTAATGCATCCAGCAGGGCATCACAACAAAATTAGGCATAATAATGTGTTAATTCCACGACTGTATATATCGGTATCGGTAATCAAGAGTTGGACAATATCGGATATCGGCAAAAAAGCCATTATCGGACATCTCTAATTGTTTGTATGAAAAAAGCAAAAAAAAAAAGCAATATCTTTGTTTTTGTTAATTAATGGCCTTGAAAATGGTCTGGTCAAAATGTTGCATAGATTTTGTTGTACAAAAAACCACCGTTACGTGTTATGTAGACCACAAGGAAGTGTTTTAAATGTACAAAAACAAAAAAATCATAATATAACACCCCAGAATATCTAATCCATCATCCAAAAGATGGCGCCATAGCACAAACAATAAAACAACCACTTAGCCTTTATGCTTGTTTTTTTTTTTTTTAATAAAATGATTTTAATTCTAGCCGCCAGCGAAGAAAAATCCATAAATTAGCCACAGGGTTCAACTGTAGTAAAAAAAAAAAATGTGGCCATAGGAATTCCTTCCCTACTGTAGGTGCACAGGTGGATGTATTAATTTAAGTAGAAAATGTATCTAAATTTAAACAAAACTTCATATCTGAAGCTGAGCAGATGTGCAGAGAGTTAATATAGCGCTGGCATGGTCTGTTTCTTTTCCCAAAATCTTACTCTGGTTTGATCCAATTTTCATGGATTTATTTTAGGAGTAAAATACGAATGAAAGGGTTGAAATCCGTACTCCCACAAGTGTTCCCGTTTTATTTTTTATAGTCGCAAAATCTCTGTTTAGCGGTTGAGTAGTAGAAATGTCATGTTAAAACTAGATGAGGCAATTCCTAAAGGAATTGCGTGTGAATGCTCCAATGCTGAAGTTGAACTGAAATCCTGGAATTTTTTTTAGAATTGTTGAAGTAGAGCACACAATTCCCAAACAGGCTGAATATTTTTAAGTTGGAACAGTTTGAATCGGACGAAAAATGTGGGAGTTGTTGAACTTTGAAGAATGTCCCATTAATTTCAATGGAAATTTCCCATTTGAATATGGAAAAAAACTTGAATAGTCTGAATGAGTTGAAATGGTTGGTGTTGAAATTTTTCAAATCGGTTGAGAAATGTTAAAGTATTTACACGTTGAATTGAGAAATGGTATTACGGAATTCCTGGAATTTCGGGAAAACCGGAATTTTTCTAGTTCAAAAAACAACTTTGTTTTTTGTCCTGATTAAGAGGAATGTTTTAACGGTGGAACGGTTGAAGTGGGTTAAAATATGTGGGAGGAGTAGTCACCAGAAAAAAGGGTGGAAATAGGGATTCTGGAAAATCCTGGAATTTTTTTTAACTTGGAAAAAGAGTAGTTTGAATTTCCAAGATGGTGGAATGTGTTGAAGGTGGAAAGGTATGAATAGGTTGGAAAAATGTGGAAATGGTGGAAGTTTGAAAAATGGCCAATTTATTTTGAAAGGGAAACATGTCGCGGAAAACTTGGAATTCTTGGAAATTTGGGAATTTTGGGAATTTGTCAAGGGAAAGCCCGCGATTCCCGAATAGGCTGAACAGTTTGAAGTTGGAACGGTTTGAATCGGATGAAAAATGTGGAAGGTAGAGCGCACCCAAATGTGGAGAAGAAGAAGAAGTAGAGAAAGAATAAATAGATGCATTTTGGTGTAGAAAACCATGTGTGAATGCTATAGAGCAGGGGTCCTCAAGTACAAATCTTGAAGGTCCACAAATGTTATTTTGAAACAGGCTGGGTCCGTTTATTATCGGTCAAACTTATATAGTAGCAGGAGGCAGGGGCGCCGAAAAGGGGGGGCAAAGGAGACGGATTCTAGGGGCCCATGATGGAGGGGGGCCCAGAGAGGCCCCTAATGATGATGAAATTATAATACAGGGGGCCCTGTAAAGATTATTTTCATGGGGCCCAAAATCCCTAGTGGCGCCCCTGGCAGGAGGTAGGTAGTAGTTTAACATTTTCTTAAACTTAACAAAAATAAAATAAATATCCAATAAAATACATTAAAGATTTTCTTTGAAACAAAATTAAATAAGAACTTAAATAAAATAAATATTTCAGTACGTCTGGTAGCTGTGGCATCAGAGAGTGGGATTTGATTTATTTTAGCTGTCATTTCCTCCTTTTCTTTGCCTTCTAACATGGCACCCATCACTTCAGTCAAGCATTCTTTAATTATTTCTGCATCAGAGAATAGCTTCTTGTGTTTACCCAAAACCCATGCCACTCTGAGTGAGCACTCTGTTGCTATTTGTTGTTGTGTCATAGATTTAACAAAAATCTTGCTTGATGACTGATGATGATATGACTTTTTCAGCCTGGTGATTTCTTTTTTTCTTAGCTCCGAATCATGAGGAAATGTCTCTTCAAATTCGCGGTGCTCTCTCAGATAGTGACGTTTCAGATTTTCACTTTTCACCAGAGCAACAGTACTGTTGCATATTAGACACATTGGTCTGGTACTTGCAGTAGGTAGGATGAAAACAAATTGCTCTGTCCATTCTTCCTTGAAACGTCGGTTTTCCCTGTCCACCTTTCTTCTACCAGCCTGAGCCAACTTGGAGCATGCCGTTGTGATTTGATTGACATTCAGTGACTGACGAGTGAACAGTTAGCGAAGTAGCGATACGAGACAACTGTGTGCCTGCAGCGAAAGGTTCCATGCATGTGGCATGAGCGCTGTGTGACCCAGGTGGTAACAGCCTATCAGCGCGTCGTTGTGATAGAGATGACAGCCCATACTCTGATTGGCTGATTCCGCAGCCAATCAGAGTGGCGTTCTCTCGCTCTCACTCCGTCTCTCTCTCTCAGGGAGAGAGAGAGACGGAGTGAGTGAGACACAGAGAAGTGTAAACAAACGTGGAGACATTTGACTAAAAACAACAAAGAACGTTGACTGCGCTAGCGATAATTCAAAGATGAATACAATTATTATATTTTTTTATAATAATTATTATAAAAAAAAAAAAAAAATTTTTTTTTTTTTTTTTTTACTATAATTCGTGCTGGGTCCGGACGGACACGTCGCTGGGTCCGGACATGGACCGCGGTCCGCCTGTTGAGGATCACTACTATAGAGCATTCACACAATTAGGATGTTACGTTTTGGTAAGGCTGGTGATTGTATAGCCTAAAAAATTTAATGTGGCTAGGGTTGCAAAGGGTTGGAAAGTTTCCGGTAAATTTCCGGAAACTTTCCGTAAATTTACAATGGAAAGTTAAGCTCGGGAAGTTTGGAAATTTTGACCATTTTTTGATTATTCAAAGTTGGACACCGTCCATCTTATTCTGTAGAATAAGATGAGAAGCTTGTAAAACACTAATGCAATGCCACAGACAGATAGAAGTAGTCAGCTAAACAATTGGAGTAGTCTTTAAAAATATTTGACTGATGGACAAATGAATAGAAATAGGCTAGATGAATAAATGAACACTCAATCAGCAAACTATAACCTACATTCTTGTATGACATCAGAATGGCTAGCAGAACAGAAGGCAGAGGAAACTACACCTTTTGATTTAGTATTTGCTAGTTGAACTTTACAGATCACAAAAAAGGTAAATTCGGATCGCTAACGTTGTTAGCATACATGAATGGGATTTAACATATAGAAAATTAGCATCACGGCTAACGTAGAAATATTTCCGGTTCATTATGAGACTGTGGTGGTACATAAACTACCTGGAGATATTGGCCCCAAAATCATTTAACAAGTACAGGAACAGCTAGCTAGCTTGAGTGGAAGTCTGCTGGAGTACCCTACAGTCATATAGTAACAAGCAATTCCATCTATATTAAACTTAAATTCCATAGATTAAAAATATTTACCCCAGTGGGAATTATCTGGGCATTTGGAACTCATTACCACCAGACCTTCGTAACTTAGACTCAATATCCCTCTTCAAATCAAGACTCAAAACACATCTATTCCTGACTGCTTATTCATTGTAAATCTTATCGATCTTTGTTGTTGTTGTTTTTATCCAATGGATTTTATTGTTTTGATTTTGTACGGTGTCCTTGAGTGCCCAGAAAGGCGTCTTATAAGTAAAATGTATTATTATTATTATTATTATGTGATAGAGGAATGCACAGTGCAGGGTTGAAATTCAACTGAATTTGCATTAAATAGGGTTGTTTTAGCTAATAATCATGCTGCAAGATCTAGCATGTTGCATTCAATGTTTATTCCCATTAATTTTCCATGAATTCCCGTTAATTCCCATGGAAAGTTTCCAACTTTGAATATTCCCGGAATTTTGCAACCCTAAATGTGGCTGAAAAGAATGGCTGTAAAATGAGGGCCATTAATACTTAGTGTGTTTTCCTGACAGTGGTCGTAAAATACAAAATGCTAAAAAGGCAGCATGGTTGTTCTGTTACTGGCAGTCATGAGCAGTTTCATGCAATTCTTCTTTTTAGCTTAAACAGGACAAGATCTAATAGGTTAACTCATTTATTTTGTGTCTGGAACTTCATTGTTGTGCTGATGTGTTTGATAAGATGTTTTTACTGGCAAGAGGGGACATTTTTATCATATTTTAATAGCACGTAGGAATGAGGAGCGGGAAGTGCGCAATGGTGCTTGCGAAATGAGTTTCTATTTATAGAATAATGACGCTTGATAAAGTAATCTCAGGTGTAGTGAGACTCACTCGGCAAGATAAGAGTAACATAACAACCCTTATGAACATTAGGTTTATTTGGAAACCGCGTCATTGCATTCACATTATCAGATTACACAGGCGCCACCATTGTACAGCGGAATCTTCGTTTTCGTACACCCCGGTTTTCGCAAGACTCGTTTTTTTGACCAAAATTATCGCCATAAATGTCTCGTTTTTTGTGCAGTGTCTCTATCGCTACATTTTGGGCCTAACAAACTTGAGCGATATCTGGTGTCTAATCAGACCCTTAAACGACTTTTCAATAAACTAGGTGTACACTCCTCTTTCTCACCGACAGCAGTATGACTTTTTCATTTTGCCTCATTGTTATTCCAAACAAACGAAACTCAAGCTGCATTCTAGGGCTGCAACAACTAATCGATTAAATCGATTAAAATCGATTATAAAAATAGTTGGCGATTAATTTAGTCATCGATTCGTTGGATCTATGCTATGTGCATGTGCAGAGGCAATATTATAATTTTTTAAAATTATTTTATTTTATTTTTCATTTATTTATTTTTTTAATAAACCTTTATTTATAAACTGCAACATGTACAAACAGCTGAGAAACACTAATCACAATAAGTATGGTGCCAGTATGCTGTTTTTTTTCTCAATAAAATACTGGAAAGGATAGAAATGTAGTTTGTCTCTTTTATCAGACTATTAATCGATTAATCGAAGTAATAATCGACAGATTAATCGATTATCAAATTAATCGTTAGTTGCAGCCCTACTGCATACATTACGCTTAATTTGTGCAGAAATTGGTCATTGATACACAATTTTTGCGATGTTCGACTACCTGCATGCAAGAGTCGTGTTTTAAAGTTACTTGTGCCGATCGATCAGCCGCCGATCAGTATCGAATTGTTTTTTGTGGAAAAATATGTGATCGAACATTACCGAAAGCCTTTAAATCATCACAAACGGCGATCCTCTCTAGCTGACAAGCGGCCAGTTGCTAATTCTCCGCTCCTAATTTTAATCACCTCCATTATTGCATTTCTTCGTATCTTAAGTATCATTATCAAGTAGAGATGTCCAATAATTTCGGCCGATAAATGCTTTAAAATGTTATATCGGAAATTATCGGTATCTGTTTCAAAAAGTAAAATAATGACTTTTTAAAACGTGGCTCTACGGAGTGGTACATATCTGGTAAAACACAGACGTAGGGCATACTTGCCAACCCTCCCGATTTTCCCAGAAGACTCCCGAATTTCAGTGCCCCTCCCGAAAATCTCCCGGGGTGGCCATTCTCCCGAATTTCTCCCGATTTCTACCCGGACAACCATATTGGGGGCGTGCCTTAAAGCCACTGCCTTTAGCGTCCTCTACAACCTGTCGTCACGTCCACTTTTCCTCCATACAAACGGCGTGCCGGCCCAGTCACATAATACATGCGGCTTTTAAACACACAGAAGTGAATGCAACTCATACTTGGTCAACAGCCATACAGGTCACACTGAGGGTTGCCGTGTAAACAACTTTAACACTGTTACAAATATGCGCCACACTGTGAACCCACACCAAACGAGAATGACAAACACATTTCGGGAGAACATCCGCACCGTAACACAACATAAACACAACAGAACAAATACCCAGAACCCCTTGCAGCACTAACTCTTCCGGACGCTACAATATACACCCCCGCTACCACCAAAATCCGCCCCCCCAACCCCGCCCACCTGATGACTGTATTATGCTGATAGTATATATTTGTACTAGGGCTGCAACTAACATCTAATTTGATAATCTATTAATCTGTCGATTATTACTTTGATTAATCGATTAATAATCAGATAAGAGACAAACTACATTTCTATCCTTTCCAGTATTTTATTGAAAAAAAACAGCATACTGGCACCATACTTATTTTGATTATTGTTTCTCAGCTGTTTTTAAAAGTTGCAGTTTATAAATAAAGGTTGATAAAAAAAATAAAAATAAAGTAGCCTCTGCGCATGCATGCATCCAACGAATCGATGACTAAATTAATCGCCAACTATTTTAATAATCGATTTTAATCGATTTAATCGATTAGTTGTTGCAGCCCTAATTTGTACCATGAATTGATTAACGTGGACCCCGACTTAAACAAGTTGAATAACTTATTCGGGTGTTACCATTTAGTGGTCAATTGTACGGAATATGTACTGTACTGTGCAATCTACTAATAAAAGTTTCAATCAATCAGCTTCTACGCCAGCATGAAACACGTGTCAGTTTGTAATGCACAACTTGCTGCGATAGGACAGCAATTTGCACTGACTGAAAAACATGAACAATTATAACAGTATCTGTAAAGTATTAGCTCACATTTCATGTTTAGTTTGCACACAGCTAGCTCGACAGCGTATGAGGTGCTGCGTGTGTCATGATCAATATAAAGTGTGACTCACTCCATTGACCGTTGTCTGTCTGGTCCAGTTGGCCGGGGACCTTTTTTCTGGTTTATCTGGGTAAGCATTCAATTCATGTCCAAATAGCTTGGCTTCAAATTCCACATTTTGCAGCTTCAAATCACGCCGACCTCACTCTCTCGCCTTTCGTCTGCTCCAATGTCTCACTCTTCCTTCGTGCTGCTTCTAGAAGCAGTAGTTCATCCTTCGTATATTATATATCTACTTTTTAACTTGGGACTTCCCGTGGGACGGATTTTGGACGCTGGCGGGCCGGATCTGGGGAACCCTGATTTAAACTATTTTCCCTAAAACACGCATAAGGGCTATAAAGTGTTTTATCCAATAAGGCGTTTAATCAAACAAACTCAAATATTGATTACTCAATTCCTAAAATAATAGATAGCTCAAGCCCTACAATCCAAACCAAGACATTTTAATTTGACATTTTTAGTACCGGTAGTCATAGAAACACATTAGAATTGGGTTTTCATCTGCTGTGGTGTCAGTTAGGTCTGTAATGCTGAATTACGGCTCACTCATTGTCTCATGACTTGTTGATACTCGTGCTAACCTAGGTTGGTTTTTTTTTCCGTACACATTGAAAGAATCCTCTTGTGTTGAAAAAACATCAAAGCTTTTTGACAATCCGGTCAGGGACTCATGCATGTCACAAGGGGTTATAACACGTGGTCTCGCTAATAAATCGTTTGTTTGGCGTGAAAAGTACTGTATGTGTTGTTTTTCCAGTGTTGTTTTCTTTCTTGATTTTTGTTGTTGTAGATCCATCTTGAAGTCAAAACTTATGGAAGTTAATTTGTCTTTATTATGAAAAAAATGTTTGCGTTTCAATTTTGTGAACTGAATTTTTTTACATAAAATGATGCTGACCATTTAATTGAAAAAAATTGTTTTAAAATTCAGTGTGTAAAAAAAAATTCAGTGTAAAAAAATCATCATATAAGAAATCAGTGTATAAAATTTCAGTGTAAACAAATTGATCCATCCATAGTGTAAAAAAAAAAAAATCTGTTTAAAAAAATAAAATAAAATAAAAATTCAGTGCTTAAAAATTCAGTGTCGAAACATGTGCTGCTTTAAAAAGCACGACTCACTCCCGCTAAAAAAAGGCTGAAGCAATCGATCCTGTCTCAGAACCAGCCAATGAGGGGTCAAGTTTGAAGTCAAGTGACACGGGTCTTGCAAAACAGCATTAAAAAAAAAGCAGTTAACTGGGCTACCTTGGCATAATACAACAAAATAAACACTTCGATGTGGCCCCCTGGATTTTTTTCAAACTATAGAAATGATTCCAATGGTTAAAATCTGCACTTTTGAGTGATATACTGGTTACTAAGTGTCTTGATTTGCAGTTAAACTGACTGTGATACACAATGTGACCAGCAGATGGTGCTGGATAATTAGGTTCATGTAAACGTAACAAAGACAGGGGCTATATAAATAGATGTTTGGATGCACTCATGGAAGGAGGGATGTTTTGAGCGTAAGCTCGTTATTCACAAGACAAAGTTTGGTCATTAATAGATGAACCAAACACTACGGTGACCGTAGGTGGCGCTGCTTCATGCAGACCAAGGACGGGGGCAGACTGGGCAGAAACTTCGATGTAACATCACTGTTCTGCAGAACTTTGTTGTAAAAAGTTCTGCAGACCAGTGATATTACCATATATCAAATTATTATATCAAGCAAGTGGATGTTTTTTTAATCCTTTCTGCTATTATTTTTCGCAGTATTGTTATAAATGATAAATGATAAATGGGTTATACTTGTATAGCGCTTTTCTACCTTCAAGGTACTCAAAGCGCTTTGACAGTATTTCCACATTCACCCATTCACACACACATTCACACACTGATGGTGGGAGCTGCCATGCAAGGCGCTAACCAGCAGCCATCAGGAGCAAGGGTGAAGTGTCTTGCCCAAGGACACAACGGACGTGACTAGGATGGTAGAAGGTGGGGATTGAACCCCAGTAACCAGCAACACTCCGATTGCTGACACGGCCACTCTACCAACTTCGCCACGCCGTCCCGTATTGTTGGATCTTTGTTGTTCTTGCTCGATTATAAAAGATGTTGATCAAGAGGTAGTCTGGGACGTAGAGTAGCAACGTTCATATATTCTCAATATTCAGTGTTTTATTGTTCATTGTTAATTTGTAATTCCCACAATCTTTATTTTTATGTACATTCTGACCGTCATATAATTCCCAGACTATCATTTAATTCAGTAAAAAAAATAAAATAAAGATAATCCTATTTTTGAGATGGTCTTAAATGTTTTACTGAAGACACTCAATGTACATGAAAATACACATTGTGGGATTTACAATACTAACTATGAACAATAAAACACTGAATATTCAGAATATATGAGCGTTGCCCCTCTACTGCAGACCATCTCCTTGATTGACATCTTTAATAATCGAGCAAGAGCAACAAACGCCAAGAGTAAAAAACATCTACATATTTGATATAACATCACTGTTCTGCAACCTTTTGCTGTAGAACTCTGCGTCCGTCTGACACTCGCTATGCCGTAAACAAGCCCCGCCCACTCTGCCCCACTTTGTTCGTGTCCGGTCTGCATGAAGCAGAGCTTCTTATGTCACTCAACAGTGAAGATTCTTACCACCGGAATCAGTTCTATAGTTTGAAAATATTCAGTGGGCTGCGTTGACATTTTAATTTTGTTGTCTTATATCAAGGTAGCCCTATTAACTGCTTTTTTATGTTGTTTTGCAAGACCCATGACATGTGACTTCAAACTTGACATCTCATTGGCTGGTTTTGAGACAGGATCGATTGCTTCAGTCTTAATTTACCGGACTCTAACTTATAATAAATAATTCACCCCTATACAATATCCTACCCTAACACCCTACTGTGCAATATTACCCTTTGAGTGCAATACATCCGACACTGATTGTTATTTATTACTCCGGTACTCTTGTCTTGTTCTGTATATTCTACAGTATTTTGTATTTGTATAGTGTTTTGTATATTGTACAGGATTGCTTATTATTTTTATTAGATAGTAGTCTGTTTATTTAAATTCTTAGTTTTATCTTTATTACCTCTTGTGTAATTTATTTTTATCCCATATTTGTTCCCACTACCGCACCTTAAAGGGAAACTTCGGTTTTTTTCAACCTGGGCCCTGTTTTCATAATTTTTTCTGTATATGTGAGTGCTGGATAAAACATTTTTTGAGGTCGCGCCAGTATTGAGCAGGGCAGGCAGCCTCCAGCCCAGCTAACGCTCGTACACAGGGCAACTGGCTCTCGTCAAAATTCGGCCTATAAACATGCATTTTTTTCACACTGACAGGCTCAGATAGTTACAATGAGTGTCCGACAACATACTAGAAAGGAGAAATTAACGTATGTCTCTACCTTTAGCTGGAGATCGCTGTTTGTTGTGAGCTGTGTCCAAATCTCACCACGCTACAAATCTCGTTCCGAAATCTCGCGATAACTCGCGACAAATCAAATCGTCCACATCAGGCAAAAATTCAGCCATGACAGACAAACAAACAAACTTTTCTATAAAACTAAAATAACAGTCTTCGGTAATCCAACAGAAAATCACTTCAGTCATCTCTCTTCACCTCAGTCAGGTAACTGTTTTTCCACCGGTGTTTTGTCGCGAGTTATCGCGAGATTTCGGAACGAGATTTGTAGCGTGGTGAGATTTGGACACAGCTCACAACAAACAGCGATCTCCAGCTAAAGGTAGAGACATACGTTAATTTCTCCTTTCTAGTATGTTGTCGGACACTCATTGTAACTATCTGAGCCTGTCAGTGTGAAAAAAATGCATGTTTATAGGCCGAATTTTGACGAGAGCCAGTTGCCCTGTGTACGAGCGTTAGCTGGGCTGGAGGCTGCCTGCCCTGCTCAATACTGGCGCGACCTCAAAAAATGTTTTATCCAGCACTCACATATACAGAAAAAATTATGAAAACAGGGCCCAGGTTGAAAAAAACCGAAGTTTCCCTTTAAATTGGAGTCCTTAATCTCGTTATATGCAAATATAATGACAATGAAGTCAATTCTATTCTATCTATTCTATTCTAACTGACTCTTGCTTTTAGAAGCAGCAAATTTTTCGACACTGAATTTTAAAACGCTGAATTTCTTTACAATGAAATTGTCAGCATAATTGGATGTAAAAAAAACTCAGTTCACAAAATTATAATCCAAAAAATTCAGTTACATGAATTCAGTGTCAAAAAAATGTTTTTGTAATAAAGACACAAACTAACCTCCATAAAATTTAATACATGTATCAACAAGCCAATAGGAATGCAAAGCAAAATAGAATGACTGTAACACATGGTTAGTATTAATCAATTTGGTTCATGTCGTGGTTATGTAAAGTAATCGCTATTGTTTTGCACACACTGAAGCGTCACATGAAAGCTGAGACTTTCCAATTAATGTTAGCTTTGTACACAATACTCACCGAAAGCTCTTTTGTTCAGATTACCGCACACAGTTGACTGTGGTCATCAGTGACGTGCGGTGAACTAAACACCAGGTGAGGCATAAATACTTTTGGAGTTTTTTACTTTTAAATTCATATGTGCAGCTCTAATCATTGTTGATTTAGGACATTAGAGTAACAGGAAAAATAAGAGAGTTAAACGCTTTCATAAAAACGTTACCATAAAGATATTATATGATAAATGGATCCAAAAAGTATTTGATGAAGTTGTTATTAAATACTTTTTGGTCCTATTTGCTTTTCACAAAATAAATCAAGTATTGTGAGTGTATCTTACCTTTCTGTATTTGTATCTGACGAAGCAATAGCTATCCTCCATGAAAACGTACTTTGTATGATCACATTCATTTTGTCTAAAAGTCCAGTTTAGAGAAGTATTTAATCTTGGATACAGTATATAATCTTCTATATTGGCAGACACATTTGTTATGAGAGTAGCGTATGTGTGTGTGTGTGTGGCCATTTAAAATATGACAGCAGGTGAGGTGAGTGACGTCTGTGAGTGAGTGGGCGAGAGAAGTGACGGAGCTGTAACAGTGAGTGCGTGCAGGTGCTAGTAGCTTGGTGGACTACACGCTCAATACACTTTGTGTGTAGCCGTGGAGGCAGCACCTGTGTCTGCCTCACTTCTCTTCTGCCAATACTTATTTCCGCGATTCTGACCACGAAAATTATCAAAATATACAGGCATCACACCAAAGTCACATAGAAAAAGCATAGACCAAAAGAGAAATATTCAAACTTATTTTATTTTATTACTTCGTTTTTGAACATCTCATGGTTAAGCCACCTGGTGGCAAGGTGAGGCACTGCCTCACTTGCCTCCCCTGACAGCACGGTCATGTATATGTTCAGTGGTCTCCTTGATCAAACTCAATTTTATTTACATATACACAAACAATTCATACATACAGGCACAAGAGTGATTATGAAGTAAGGGTGCTACACTCCAGCAATTTGATACTATGCTGACAAAAACAAAGTCTTTTCATCCAGTGCTTTTTGTTTTGTTTTTGTAAACCTTTGGATACTCAGTTTCTCGAACCAAGGAGTTAACATGAAAGTGATGATGTATTGTGCAGATATGTGTACAATAGAAATGTACAAACAAAAGCAATTTAACAATATTCATCTATGTGTCATTCTGAGGTTTACAGTGCAAGGGAAGTAATGTGGTTGCTCTCCCCCAGTTATATATGATTAACTGTCACATTTTATATAAAAAAAAAAAAGAAACAAATCCAGCAAGTAAAAGACATTCATTGTAGGATATTTACATTTAAAGTTGAATTGTTGATCATAGATGTGGGGTCTAATCACCTCCAGCTTGTGTGTGCCACAACCCTGTTATTACTAATAATGAATCGTGCTTGGACTCCTGGGGAAATGGCCATACCTGAGTGATACTCATAAACGTTGTGATAGGGGTCGAGCGGAGTAGACTTTTGGAATTTTGTGGCCCACTGCCACTTCCACCATCCATATTCCTCAGTGGCTTTATTGGCATCGGTGTAGAAGCCCACCCATGACTTGTCAAACTCTGACCTCCAGTCTCTAAATGCTTTGCCCACAAATAAGCGAGCGCAAGCCTTACCATCCTTAACAAATAGCTGCAGGCTTGCATTGTAGTCTTGTAGCCTGACTTTTTCTGGATTCCGAAACTCGCCGCCCCTGCAGATCTCCTCAGCCATGACTGTCCAGAAACAGTACTTTGTTCTTGTCTTGTGTAGCCGTGCCTGAAGACCAGTATTCAGGAGTACAGAGGTGTCCATATCGCCAGAGTTGCTTCCAATCTGCTTAGAAAACAGAGCTGTCTGGCCCTCATTGTCCTTAAACAGTACTAGCATTACACGTTGCTGTAGGCGGTCTTCAGAAACACCCTGCCAATGAATCTTAGCTTTTCCGTTTGTGCCAGTCGTCACCTCAAGTTGAATGTTTTCCTCATCAAAAAGCTCCCTTGGAACTTGACCGTCGGGGTGATCTTCGCTGCTGCTTGGAATGTTGACGACACAATGTCTGGACATTCTTTTTGCACCCCAGTTTATGTTGTTAGGGTAGTATTTTTCCTCAAGGATGATAAACAGCAGTAGTCCAAGGCAAGCAAGGTCACCCCATGTAATAATGAGGGACCTTATCTGTGAGTTGTTAATATGGCTTCCAAAGTCTTCTTTGAGCTTTCTCACAGAGTTACTAGTGCCTTCTTCCCCTGAAAACTCTCTGATTTGTCTCAGCAGGTTGGTAGTGATCTGATATGTGTGAGCGGGATCATAACGTGTCCCTTCATTTGAGTTGTCATAATGTTGCGTGATATAGACTTCATCTATTATCTCGCTGGCTTGACCTCTTGTGCTGTGCTCTCTCACTCGAAATATGATCCGGTCTCTGTTGCGTCCCACATACTGTCTCTCTGGATGGAGAACATAATCAGGAAGCTCGGACATGGCTTGTCCGTGGTAAAGATTGCCGACTGTGTAGTAACGGTATCTGATATTTCTCTGAGGCAGTGGGTTCAACATCCCCTCGTAGTTTCCATAGTGATGTGATCCGAATTCTTCTCGGTTTGGGTCAAAAGTCAGTTGTATGACATCATTATTATCAATGTCGATCTCGTTCGCAAACCAGTGAAGCAGTATGAGAGTGTGCTTCGGCACAGCTCGATCAAAGTCAACTTTTTTCAAGTCGTTAATGGAATCAAGCTTCTTAATGGCAGACACGAAAGCGAGGCAAAGTAGCAGCACAGTGCAGCGAAGAACACATCTTCCCGACATCTTCATCCTGTTTGGAGGTTTGAAAGGTTATTGCTTATATTAGTTAACCATGCTTACTGTATATCATACATGTACAGTCGTCGTCAAAAGTTTACATACACTTGTGAAGGACATAATGTCATGGCTGTCTTGAGTTTCCAATAATTTTAATAACTCTTGTTTTTGTGGCCAAACAGCTACATTTTTGTTTCGTCTGACATCTCATGGACAGATAAGACCTTCTGGAGGAAAGTTCTGTGGTCAGATGAAACAAAAATTTAGCTGTTTGGCCACAATACACCGCAATATGTTTGGAGGAGAAAAGGTGAGGCTTTTAATCCCAGGAACACCAAACCTACCGTCAAGCATGGTGGTGGTAGTATTATGCTCTGCTTTACAGAGAGTAACCGAGACAATGAACAGGGAGGATTACCTCCAAATTCTTCAGCCCGGAGGTTGGGTCTTGGGCGCAGTTGGGTGTTCCAACAGGACAATGACCCCAAACACACGCCAAAAGTGGTAAAGTAATGGCTAAATCAGGCTATAATTAAGAATGGCCTTCCCAAAGTCCTGACTTAAATGTGTGGACAATGCTGAAGAAACAAGACCATGTCAGAAAACCAACAAATTTAGCTGAACTGCAACAATTTTGTCAAGTGGAGTGGTCAAAAACTCAAGCAGAAGCTTGTGGATGGCTACCAAAAGCGCCTTATTGCAGTGAAACTTGCCAAGGGACATGTAACCAAATATTAACATTGCTGTATGTATACTTTTGACCCAGCAGATTTGCTCACATTTTCAGTAGACCCATAATAAATTCATAAAAGAACCAATTTTCGTGAAATATTTTTTGTGACGAACATGTGCTCCAATCACTCTATCACAAAAAATAAGAGTTGTAGAAATTATTAGAAACTCAAGACAGCCATGACATTATGTTCTTAACAAGTGTATGTAAACTTTTGACCACGACTGTATTTGTGCCAAGGATTACATGATGCATGACTATAGCCTTTTGATTTAGTACACTTAAAATATAATATACCTCTTAGCCCTCTAAAGTAGGGCTGCACTATTAATCACATTTTAATCGTGATCACCATTTTGGCAGCTACGATTAAACTAGGTGATCGTCGGCAATATTAACATTTAAAAAGCAGGCGTCGCTGCATATCAGAGAAAATAGTTTACAGTGAGCCAACCGTAGATCAGCTGGTCACCTGTCGCTCCCAAAAATATTGGGAAAAATACATTAATTATATTGGTGCCCTCCCCTCCCGCAAAGTGACCCACAGGATGCCAACAGGCACACATTTTAACACATTTTGTGGTGAAGAAGGAGCTGAGCCGGAAGGCAAAGCTCTCAATTTACCGGTCGATCTATGTTCCCATCCTCACCTATGGTCATGAGCTTTGGGTTATGACCGAAAGGACAAGATCACGGGTACAAGCGGCCGAAATTAGTTTCCTCCACCGGGTGGCGGGGCTCTCCCTTAGAGATAGAGTGAGAAGCTCTGCCATCCGGGGGGGAGCTCAAAGTAAAGCCACTGCTCCTCCACATGGAGAGGAGCCAGATGAGGTGGTTCGGGCATCTGGTCAGGGTGCCACCCGAACGCCTCACTAGGGAGGTGTTTAGGTCACGTCCGGTAGGAGGCCACGGGGAAGACCCAAGACACATTGGGAAGTCTATGTCTCCCGGCTGGCCTGGGGACGCCTCTGGATCCCCCGGGAGGAGCTGGACGAGGTGGCTGGGGAGAGGGAAGACTGGGCTTCCCTGCTTAGGCTGCTGCCCCCGCGACCCAACCTCGGATAAGCGGAAGAAGATGGATGGATGGATGGATGGACTTTTTGAGTTTTATTTTTCAATGATTTCTGCTGGCTGTGTGCCTCTGGATTTTTTCAATGAAAAAAATGGGCCTTGGCTCAGAAAAGGTTGAAAAACACCGCATTAGATGACAGTATTGCACGTTGAAGAGTGTCACGACATTGCTATATTCACGGCAGAAGAACTGCTTTACGGCAGACCAAAAAGACGTGACTGTTGCTCTTGTGTGTTGTTGCCGCGCTGGGAGGAAGTTTATGAAAACAGCCTCGATCAGTCTACATGGACAACCTCCCGCTTCTTCCCTGAACCCGGAAATGCTCCCCCTCGCAGATGAACCGATGCATACGCCAAACGTGTTGCACGGCAAAGCGGCGTTGATGTGCACAGCCAAACAAATCATCGAGTTGCGGCGCCAGGTTAAGCATTAACAATTACAGCCTTTTCATATAAAGCCATAAAGTAATGGAACGACCTCACAACAAACTTGAGAAGTCTAACAGATTACTCTTCATTCACAATTGAAGTTAAAAAGTGGCTTTGGAGCAATCAAAGCTGGTCACTAAGGTGGGCACCTTGTTTGACATGTGTATATTTATCCATGAGAGCTTTTTTGTTGTAAATTGTGAAGTGTGTCTGTTAAAATCATGGTTGTTTTTACAAATGATGACAGATGTGAACAAGAGCATGTATTGTCTTTGTGTGATGGTGTAAATGAGGTGTGGTTGTATTGTATATTAAGTATGTGTCCATGAAAGGGCATTTTATGACTTTTTTCTTAATACTTGTGTATGATTTTATTGTCATAATTTTATTGCATGATTTTTGTATCCCTTTAATTTAGGTAGCCAGGTACTGCAGATGGAAATTAGCTATTTAGCTATAATCTGGTACAGAACATATCTGTCTTTGATCTTAATGTTTCTGTGCATTGTCCCTTCAAATAAAGACTAAACTAAACTAACAACAGTTAGCTTCTTTTCTCAACCGCCATCGTTTGCCTGCGACGTAAAGTTTACACTTGCTCACAGCCTCGACGAACCATCCACCTCTCAAAGACATGCCAGAATAACGGATATAATAGCATTTTATTTGGCCAACGATGTGTCCTTTAGCACAGTGGTCCGGTCCGTGACGCAATTTCTACCGGGCCGCAGAGAAACATTAAATAATTTATAAACGACTGCATTTTCTCCGACTTAACTTTCGCCTGTCCCACTAGACACACCACCAATAAGCTTGTTTCGCATCATAATAATCCCCTCAATTCCCCCCCAAAACGGATGAACTCACTGGAATATAAAGACAATACAACATACATCCATAAACATGGATTACTGTATTTATCAGTACTGTAATCTATTTATTTATATCTGCACCTTATTGCGCTTTTATCCTGCAGTACAACGAGCCAATGCAACAAAATGTAGTTCTTATCTGTATTGTAAAGTTCAAATTTGAATGACAATAAAAGGAAGTCTAAGTCTCTGAGGGAACTCTCCTGAAGGAATCATTAAAGTACTATCTATCTATCTATCTATCTATCTATCTATCTATCTATCTATCTATCTATCTATCTATCTATCTATCTATCTATCTATCTATCTATCTATCTATCTATCTATCTATCTAAGTCTAAGTTTATAGATGTACAATAAAACTCCTCATAGGGGAATTTTCCATTTGTTATATTTGTTATGACTTTGTGACATGATACAATGCACATTAATGAACATATACAATATAAATGTGACCGATTGTAGCCAAAGGCTGATTTCCATCTGAAACTCATTGCAAAGAAACAAGCCCAGGGCTAATTCAGTGTTATAGTGAGTTGTATTTTTCATGCACTTATTTTTGCTGCATTTATCTGGCACAAGTGGAAACCCGGTCCCTGAAAATAATGCCTACATTAAACCGTTCCGTGGTGCAAAAAAGGTTTGGGACCACTGCTTTAGTAGTACAATATGTTCCGTGTAGTATGTGCCTTTTGTGTATAATCTTATTGTTTCACTTGTTTGTACTTTATGATCACACTTTGTGATGGCATATTTATTTTTGGTTAGCCCTTTTTAGATGAAAGCCAAGTTCACATACTGTTTAAAATAAAAAGTGCAATAAAAACATATTTTACGTAATTTCAATATTGAGTAATTTAATCTTGATTATTATTTTGGCCATAATCATGCAGTCCTTAAAGCCTTAAACACACTTTTAAACCAGCAAGTAACTAAATGTAGTGACATTAAACACTAAGCATCCTTGAAAAAGTCAACTATCTGTCAATAACAGTGAAGTCATACTCCTTTTTCTTAAACAGAAACAAGAACAAAACAATCGGTGGCACTTACCTCTACAGATCGGCTGCTGTTTACTATTCAGTCTGTATTTTGTTCTCTGGTCAGGTTTTATGCTACCTGGGTTACCATTTACTGAGAAATGAAACTGGAAAATCAGGCTCCTTTGGTAAAGTACTTTCACTTTTGCGAAAAGGGGAGCCAGCAGTATTACTTGTATCCATCCATATCTATATAGTGGGACTTGAAACAGCCAGTTTCGTTTTTTTATTACACAACTTGTACTTTGCACTGTTATAAGGAAACAAGAAAATCAGGAACATGAGCCACGATGACTTAGCCATGAAACGTCAACACTTCTTTAGCTCTGTTTGAGTAACATAAATACAAATATTGTAATTGTTTTGTTGAATTGGTGTTTTTGTGTTTAAAATCAGAATGGTTCACTAAACTGAACTAAAGCAGGCTTAGAATATGGGTTTTTATCAGGAACACCCATTGTTGTTTATCATTATTCAAATATACAGTATTACATAAGTAATAAATCATGATTGCAAAAGCCTTTTCCGTAGTGCATACAAAGCACAGGGGTCACAGTTTTTTCATTGCATTTCATTGTTATAATTCCCCAACCAACCAGCAGGAGATGCTGTTGCGTAGCTATTGGACCTCACAACACCTGTATTCTATTAAAGCAGTGCAGTGTGGTCAGTGCAGAACATTTGGAGACATTCTAATTTAGTTAGCAACTCACTGGGCTTCCTTAGCGTGAACATTTCTGATAAGAATGTGGGTGCCTAAGAGGGACACTACCAGTAATATAGTGTCTCTTTTGTCCATTTAATATACATCTTCTAAATGTAGTAAGTGTGTCCGTTTTCCCAAACAGTCGGACTTATACACAGAAATCATTAAAAAAATGACTCAACTTACTGTCAACTTACTGTCAGTTGACAGTAAAAAGTCGTTGTCGCAATTGTTGGATATGAATTTAAACCATAACCAACTCTACTTTGAGCTCTGGTCTCAAAGTAGGTCATGACCTGTCACATCACACCCTGACTTATTTTGAGTTTTTTGCTGTTTTCCTGTGTGTAGTGTTTTGGTTCTTGTCTTGCGCTCCTATTTTGGTGGCTTTTGCTCTTTTTTTGGTAATTTCCTGTAGCAGTTTCATGTCTTCCTTTGAGCGCTATTCGCCGCATCTACTTTGTTTTAGCAATCAACAATATATCAGTTGTTTTTATCCTTCTTTGTGGGGACATTGTTGATTGTCATGTCATGCTCGGATGTACATTGTGGACGCTGTCTTTGCGCCACAGTAAGTCTTTGCTGTCGTCCAGCATTCTGTTTTTGTTTACTTTGTAGCCAGTTTAGTTTTGTTCTGCATAGCCTTCCCTAAGCTTCAATGCCTTTTCTTAGGGCAGGGGTCGGCAACCCGCGGCTCTAGAGCCGCATGCGGCTCTTTAGCGCCGCCCTAGTGGCTCTCTGAAGCTTTTTCAAAAATTTATGAAAAATGGAAAAAGATGAGGGGGAAAAAAAAAGTTTTTGTTTTAATATGGTTTCTGTAGGAGGACAAACATGACACAAACCTCCCTAATTGTTATAAAGCACACTGTTTATATTAAACATGCTTCACTGATTCGAGTATTTGGCGAGCGCCGTTTTGTCCTACTAATTTTGGCGGTCCTTGAACTCACCGTAGTGTATAACTTTCTCCGACTTTTTAGGACGTGTTTTATGCCACTTCTTTTTCTGTCTCATTTTGTCCACCAAACCTTTAACGTTGTGCGTGAATACACAAAGGTGAGTTTTGTTGATGTTATTGACTTGTGTGGAGTGCTAATCGGGCATATTTGGTCACTGCATGACTTGCAAGCTAATCGATGCTAACATGCTATTTAGGCTAGCTATATGTACATATTGCATCATTATGCCTCATTTGTAGCTATATTTGAGCTCATTTAGTTTCCTTTAAGTCATCTCAATTCAATGTATATCTCATGACACACTATCTGTATGTAATATCTTCTAATTTGTTGCGGCTCCAGACAGATTTGTTTTTGTATTTTTGCTCCAATATGGCTCTTTCAACATTTTGGGTTGCCGACCCCTGTCTTAGGGGCACTCATCTTTTGTGTATTTTTGGTTTAAGTATTGATACATTTTTACCTGTACACTGCCTCCCGCTGTTTTCGACATCTACAAAGCAATTAGCTACCGGCTGCCACCTACTGATATGGAAGAGTATTACACGGTTACTCTGCCGAGCTCTAGACAGCACTGACACTCAACAACAACACATCATTTGCAGACTTTAATTACTGGTTTGCAAAAATATTTTTATCCCAAATAGGTGAAATTAGATCATCTCCCACGGCACACGAGACTGTATCTCACGGCACACTAGTGGTTGAAAAACACTGCCTTAATGTACACACACAGAAAACGTACGTCATTCTGTGAATGCTTTGGTTTTCTACACCAAAATTCATCTATTTAAACTTTTTCTCCAGATTTTGGCGCGTTTTACCTTCCACATTTTTCACCTGTTTCAAACTATTCCAACTTCAAACTTTTCAGCCTATTCGGGAATCGTGGGCTTTCCCTTGACTAATTCCCAGATTTCCCGGAATTCCAGGTTTTCCGGGACATTTTTCCCATTCAAAATGAATTGGCCATTTTTAAAACTTTCACCATTTCCACATATTTCAACCTTTTCAAACCATTTCACCTTCAACACATTCCACAATTCTGGAGATTCAAATTATCATTTTTCCAAGTTCAAAAAAATTCCAGGATTTTTCCAGAATTCCTTCTTTTCCAAAGCCCTATTTCCACACTTTTTTCTGGGGACTATTCCTTACACATTTCCGACGCATTTCAACCGTTCCACCGTCAAAACATTACTCTTAATCAGGACAAAAAAGAAAGTTGTTTTTTGAACTGGAAAAATTCCAGGTTTTCCTGAAATTCCAGGAATTCCTTAATACCATTTCTCAATTCAACATGTTACTACTTCAACATTTCTCAACCGATTTGGAAAAAATGTATCATCAACCATTTCAACTCATTCAGACCATTCAAGTTTTTTACCATTTTCAAAAAAATTCCTGCTTTTCCCAAAATTCCCCAATTTTTTTGAAATCCCCATTGAACTCAATGGGACATTCTTCAAAGTTCCACAATTCCCACATTTTTCATCTGATTCAAACTGTTCCAACTTCAAAATTTTCAGCCTGTTCAGGAATTGTGTGCTTTACTTCAACAATTCTAAAAAAAAATAAAAAAAATCCCGGATTACCCTTAATTCCTTTTTTTTTTTTTTTTTGCATTTTCCCCATTCAAAATAAATTGGCAATTTTTCAAACTTCCACAATTCCCACATTCTTCAACCCGTTCAAACCATTCCACCATATGTTAAACAATTCTAACATCAACCAATTCAGCTCATTCAGGACATTCATGCTCCTAATCATTTTCCAAAAAATCTTGCTTTTCCCAAAAGTCCCCAATTTCTAGGAAGTTCCCATTGAAATTAATGGGACATTTTTCCAAGTTGCACAATCCTCACATTTTTCAACTTATTCAAACCATTCTAGCATCAACACATTCCACTCATCCTGGACATTCAAACTAACACTTCTCAAGTTCCGAACCAAATTCCAGTTTTCCTGTAAATTCAAACTCTTCAACATTCAAACCATTTTGGCGTTTTAACGATGTCAACATTTAAACCATTAGCATTTCAGTTCAACATCAGCTCTTCACCATTCAAAGCATTCCAACATTCAAACTATTCTTACATTCATACTACATTCTGTCAGCATTTCACTTCATTCACACGCATTTCCTTCAGTAATTGCCTCTTCTAGTTGTCTCTTAATATCCTGCATAGTGCGCTTTTAGGATCCCCTGCAGACGGGCGCAGTGACAGCACTCATTTTTTTCTTCCTGTGGTCACCGCCCACATCTTTCACATAGGCAGCACAAAAGTATCTCAGATGCTACATTGTATCCCCCGCCTTCTTTTTTATTCCAATTCTTTATTATACCAAGCACTATGTAATGTCAGTGAAAGTGTAATATTAAGCACGCCTTACCTAAATTGTGTCCAGAATGTTTGTGTCTCATACTTGATGGAATCCATTCCCTTCACTCTTCATATCCCCCCCCAGATAAGACTCGCCCCAGTCACTGCTCTCAAACAAAGGAAGGCGTGAGTCATGTGTCTTTTATCCATCACGTGTCATCACGGGTCTAGAAGGACCTGTGATGACACCACCAGGGCCGTAACTAGGATTTGACAAATACCGAGGTCAAGAAATGGTGGTCTAAGAGAAGCTTTGGAAAGGCTGAAATCATGGGTATGCCAGCCCCATTTTAGTTAAAAAAAAGAGGACTGGGTCGGAACAAAGCGTCTTTCCGGGTCAAAGATGACTGTTTAAATATACCAACTTCTCAGTTTATGTCCACATCATTTTACTACCCAGGTTAGAGGCATGATACATATAATGTAGAATTAACTTTCCCAAGGTCCGAGGCGAGAAAACGGCTCACCAGCAATAATGGTACAGCAGCATAAGGAAGCTACCTCTCTCTGATCAATGCGCCGTTAAATGTAGGTCCTTAACATTAGCACTTATCATAACAACATTGCTAATACTTGGTTAATATTCAGGTCACAAAAATATAAATGGAATATTCTTGGCGCTTTTGGGATGGGTATTTACTGGGTTTTATGGTCGAAATAGGACGCAATGACGTAATGGCTCCTATTGGCTCAATTGTAAGCCAACTTTTATTTACGTTTATTTATGAGTTACACTACTGTTCAAAAGTTTGGGGTCACATTGAAACATCCTTATTTTTGAAGAAAAAGCACTGTACTTTTCAATGAAGATAACTTTAAACTAGTCTTAACTTTAAAGAAATACACTCTATACATTGCTAATGTGGTAAATGACTATTCTAGCTGCAAATGTCTGGTTTTTGGTGCAATATCTACATAGGTGTATAGAGGCCCATTTCCAGCAACTATCACTCCAGTGTTCTAATGGTACAATGTGTTTGCTCATTGGCTCAGAAGGCTAATTGATGATTAGAAAACCCTTGTGCAATCATGTTCACACATCTGAAAACAGTTTAGCTCGTTACAGAAGCTACAAAACTGACCTTCCTTTGAGCAGATTGAGTTTCTGGAGCATCACATTTGTGGGGTCAATTAAACGCTCAAAATGGCCAGAAAAAGAGAACTTTCATCTGAAACTCGACAGTCTATTCTTGTTCTTAGAAATGAAGGCTATTCCACAAAATTGTTTAGGTGACCCCAAACTTTTGAACGGTAGTGTAGAATGCATTAAAAAGACATGTGTTCTTGTCTCTCATAAGGATTGTGAATAATAGAGAAAATTCCCCAAAACAGTGCAGTTCCCTTTTAATTGGTTCCACAGCACAGCTTGTAACTCAAAACCCGTGTATCTCAAACCAAGCCTGCCCATTGATATAAATTGAATTAAAGTTATTCTTTGCTTGGCCCTCCCAAAACTGTACAATTTTAACTTATGACACGCCTTACGAAAAGAAAAACTAACTTTTAGATGACAAAATAAAATAATGAATAATAAAAACAATACAATAACATGTGCTACAAACAACTATGGTAGTTTTTTATTTAATTTTTTTTACATATCCTGTCCAACCACTCAAGTAAATCATATTTTTGATGTACAGTGGTGATTAAAAGTTTACATACACTTGTAAAGAACATAATGTCATGGCTGTCTTGAGTGTCCAATAATTTCTACAACTCTTATTTTTTTGTGATATAGTGATTGGAGCACATACTTGTTGGTCACATTCATGAAGTTTGGTTCTTTAATGAATTTATTATGGGTCTACTGAAAATGTGAGCAAATCTGCTGGGTCAAAAGTATACATACAGCAATGTTAATATTTGCTTACATGTCCCTTGGCAAGTTTCACTGTAATAAGGCGCTTTTGGTAGCCATCCACAAGCTTCTGCTTGAATTTTTGACCACTCCTCTTGACAAAATTGCTGCAGTTCAGCTAAAGTTCTTGGTTTTCTGACATGGACTTGTTTCTTCAGCATTGTCCACACGTTTAAGTCAGGACTTTGGGAAGGCCATTCTAAAACCCTAATTCTAGCCTGATTTAACCATTCATTCCTTTACCACTTTTGACGTGTGTTTGGTGTCATTGTCCTGTTGGAACACCCAACTGTGCCCAAGACCCAACCTCCGGACTGAAGAATTTGGAGGTAATCCTCCTTTTTCATTGTCCCATTTCCTCTCTGTAAAGCACCAGTTCCAATGGCAGCAAAACAGGCCCAGAACATAATAGTACTACCACCATGCTTGACGGTAGGAATGGTGTTCCTGGGATTAAAGGCCTCACCTTTTCTCCTCCAAACATATTGCTGGGTATTGTGGCTAAACAGCTCCATTTTTGTTTCATCCGACCACAGAACTTTCCTCCAGAAGATCTTATCTTCGTCCATGTGATGTCAGACGAAACAAAAATTGAGCTGTTTGGTCACAATGCCCAGCAATATGTTTGGAGGAGAAAATTTCCCAGAAACACCAGGTCTACCGTCAAGCACGGTGGTGGTAGTATTATGCTCTGGGCCTGTTTTGCTGCCAATGGAACTGGTGCTTTACAAGAAAGTAAATGGGACAATGAAAAAGGAGGATTACCTCCAAATTCCTCATTTCTTCAACTTTTTTTTCAATTTTAATCAATGATGCTTTAATTTCAAGGCTCCGTTTAGTTTCTTCCTCTCGCTCCCGGTCAGACTCTGGCTCGGATATGTACGATTGACTGCTAAAATCCACCGATGTTACCATTTCTAATTAAAAATAGAATTTAACTTTCGTGTGATATTTTTGGTGCCTTGTGAGAAACGTATTGTACTCAAACACTACAAAAATGGCTAACGGCACCGGAATGCAGTCTCAGTCAACGTGAGGAAGCAAGGTGTAGAGATCGCCCCCCAAAACAGCTTGTTTTCCAGAGACTCTCAGAAAGGGGGTTGAAGAACGGTCTGTAAATCAACATTTTGATTAAAGGCCTACTGAAATGTTTTTTTTTTATTTAAACGGGAATAGCAGATCCATTCTATGTGTCATACTTGATCATTTCGCAATATTGCCATATTTTTGCTGAAAGGATTTAGTAGAGAAAATTGACGATAAAGTTCGCAACTTTTGCTCGCTGATAAAAAAGCCTTGCCTGTACCGGAAGTAGCGTGACGTCACAGGAGGTAATATTCCTCACAATTTTCCTTTGTTTACAATGGAGCGAGAGAGATTCGGACCGATAAAGCGACGATTACCCCATTAATTTGAGCGAGGATGAAAGATTCGTAGATGAGGAACGTTACAGTGAAGCACTGGAGAGGCAGTGATGGACGTATCTTTTTTCGCTCTGACCGTAACTTAGGTACAAGCTGGCTCATTGGATTCCACACTCTCCTTTTTCTATTGTGGTACACGAATTTGTATTTTAAACCACCACGGATATTATATCCTCTTGAAAATGAGAGCCGAGCACGCGAAATGGACATTCACAGTGACTTTTATTTCCACGACAATACATCAGTGACACACTTAGCTACTGAGCTAACGTGATAGCATCGTGCTCAAATGAAGATAGAAACTAAATAAATAAATCCCTGACTGGAAGGATAGACAGAAGATCAACAATACTATTAAACCATGTACATGTAACTACACGGTTAAAAATTCTCAGCCTGGTAAGGCTTAACAATGCTGTTGCTAACGACGCTAAGGCTAATTTAGCAACTTAGCAACCTGTGTTGTGCCTGAAACCTCACAGAACTATGATAAAAACATTAGCGCTCCACCTACACCAGCCAGCCCTCATCTTCCCATCAACAGCCGTGCTCACCTGCATTCCAGCGATCGACGGCGCGACGAAGGACTTCATCCGTGGGTTTGGCGGCAAGCATCGGCTAGGCGTAGTAAGTAGTCCTTGTCGTGTTGCTGTAAGTATTGTACTTAGCCGCTAATACACCGATCGATCCCACCTACAACATTCTTCTTTGCAGCCTCCATTGTTCATTAAACAAATTGCAAAAGATTCACCAACACAGATTTCCAGAATACTGTGGAATTTTGTCGAAGAAAACAAGAGGTTTTTGTATCGGGTCGACGGGGTCCAACCACTTCCGTGGATTCTGTGACGTCACGCGCATAAATCATCCAAAGGAGTTTTTCAACCGGAAGTGTGGCGGGAATTTTAAAATTGCACTTTATAAGTTAACCCGGCCGTATTGGCATGTGTTGCAATGTTAAGATTTCATCATTGATATATAAACTATCAGACTGCGTGGTCGGTAGTAGTGGCTTTCAGTAGGCCTTTAAAGCACACTCTTTTTTTATTTTTTATTGTAGTAGTATTTAGAGCCCGATGACAATGTAACCGTGTTGGTGTATAAATTGTGCCCTTGCTTTTAAAGGCGGTCAGCAGTAAGGCGCTGACATGTACACGAAGAGGTGTTTTTCTTGGCTGCATGTCTGTAATGAAAGGAAACAAATCCATCGGTGCGGCACGCTGTATTTGTTTTTCCAGGAGCAGGACTCTACGTCGAAAAGAATGCAGTGGACATACAGTATGTGGTTGTACGGTTGCGCTATAGAGCCCCTACACTTGGGGTATAATTACACTTCCTGTCAGGCTCGAGACAGCTGTTTCCTCTCTCTAATCACACGTGCATGCATACTCCATAAGAACAGTAATTAGTCAAAGTAATTGGTTCGCTCCTAGCTTTAAAGGCCTACTGAAATTAGATTTTCTTATTCAAACGGGGATAGCAGATCCATTCTATGTGTCATACTTGATCATTTCGCGATATTGCCATATTTTTGCTGAAAGGATTTAGTAGAGAACATCGACGATAAAGTTTGCAACTTTTGGTCGCTGATAAAAAAAGCCTTGCCTGTACCGGAAGTAGCGTGACGTCACAGGTTGAAGGGCTCCTCACATCTGCACATTGTTTACACCAGCAGCGAGAGCGATTCGGACCGAGAAAGCGACGATTACCCCATTAATTTGAGCGAGGATGAAAGATTTGTGGATGAGGAACGTGAGAGTGAAGGATTAGAGTGCAGTGCAGGACGCCAGGGTGTATCTTTTTTCGCTCTGACCGTAACTTAGGTACAAGGACTCATTGGATTCCACACTTTCTCCTTTTTCTATTGTGGATCACGGATTTGTATTTTAAACCACCTCGGATACTATATCCTCTTGAAAATGAGAGTCGAGAACGCGAAATGGACATTCAGTGACTTTTATCTCCACGACAATACATCGGTGAAGCACTTTAGCTTCGGAGCTAACGTGATAGCATCGTGCTTAACTGCGGATAGAAACAGAAGAAATAAGCCCCTGACTGGAAGGATAGACCGAAGATCAACAATACTATTATTACTTCTACTATCAGGAGACACCGAACCAAACCCTGGACCTGTACCCACACGGTTAATGCTGTCCCGCCTGGCGAAGCCTAGCAATGCTGTTGCTAACGACGCCATTGAAGCTAACTTAGCTACGGGACCTCGACAGAGCTATGCTAAAAACATTAGCTCTCCACCTACGCCAGCCCTCATCTGCTCATCACCACCCGTGCTCACCTGCGTTCCAGCGATCGACGGCGCGACGAAGGACTTCACCCGATCATCGGTGCGGTCGGCGGCTAGCGTCGGATAGCGCTTCTGCTATCCAACTCAAAGTCCTCCTGGTTGTGTTGCTGCAGCGAGCCACTAATACACCGATCCCACCTACAGCTTTCTTCTTTGCTGTCTTCATCGTCCATTAAACAAATTGCAAAAGATTCACCAACACAGATGTTCAGAATACTGTGGAATTATGTGGTGAAAACAGACGACTTAAGCTGGCCACCGTGCTATTCCAAAATGTCTGCTTCAAACCGTGACGTCACGCGCAAACGTCATCATACCGAGACGTTTTCAGCCGGATATTTTGCGGGAAATTTAAAATTGCACTTTATAAGTTAACCCGGTCGTATTGGCATGTGTTGCAAGGTTAAGATTTCATCATTGATATATAAACTATCAGACTGCATGGTTGGTAATAGTGGGTTTTAGTAGGCTTTTAAATCAAGTGAAGGAAGCAGTGCTTTATTCATGGAATAAGATTAGTATTTGAATTTGCACACTAACTGTTTTTTAGGTTGTCTGTCCATCCCGAGACAACTGGCTGATATTTTTTACAGTTCTTCTGACTTGACATTTCACTGATTAGAATGGGGAAATATAGATGACGTCATGATTTTGACAATTATCTCATACACTGTATTTGAAAAAATTGTAATAAAGTAAATCTAAGGGGGTGTTCATTATTACTGAACCACAGCAAGCATTTGTCAAGACTGACCTATCCTCGATATATCAATGTAATCATAGTAGTATTGACTAGATACGCTCCTGTACTTGGTATCATTACAGCGGATGTTAGGTGTGGATCCACCAATGGCATTTGTTTATATTGTAGCGTCCCGGGAGAGTTGATGCTGCAGGGAATTCTGGGAATTTGTCCTGTAGTGCTTATGTTGTGTTGCGGTGCAAATATTCTCCCAAAATGTGTTTGTCATTGTTGTTTTGTATGGTTTCACTTAGGGATGTCCGATAACATCGGACTGCCGATATTATCGGCCGATAAATTCTTTAAAATGTAATATCGGAAATTATCGGTATCGGTTTCAAAATTATCGGTTTCAAAAAGTAAAGTTTATGATTTTTTTAAACGCCGCTGTGTACAAGGACGTAGGAAGAAGTACAGAGCGCCAATAAACATTATAGGCACTGCCTTTGCGTGCCGGCCCAGTCACATAATATTTGCGGCTTTTGACACACTCACAAGTGAATGCCACGCATACTTGGTCAACAGCCATACAGGTCACACTGAGGGTGTCCGTATAAACAACTTTAACACTGTTACAAATATGCGCCACACTGTGAACCCACACCAAACAAGAATGACAAACACATTTCGGGAGAACATCCGCACCGTAACACAACATAAACACAACAGAACAAATACCCAGAACCCCTTGCAGCACTAACTCTTCCGGGACGCTACAATATACACCCCCCGCTAACACCTAAAATCCCCAATACCCCGCCCACCTCAACCTCCTCATGCTCTCTCAGGGAGAGCATGTCCCAAATTCCAAGCTGCTGTTATGAGGCATGTTAAAAAAAATTATGCACTTTGTGACTTCAGTAATAAATATGGCAGTGCCATGTTGGCATTTTTTTCCATAACTTGAGTTGATTTATTTTGGAAACCCTTGTTACAGAAACAAAATTAGGCATAATAATGTGTTAATTCCACAACTGTATATATCGGTATCGGTTGATATCGGAATCGGTAATTAAGAGTACAATATCGGAATATCGGATATCGGCAAAAAAGCCATTATCGGACATCTCTATCTAGGCCCCTAACATACTCATAGTGTGTGCTGTACAAGAGCCATCTTGGCGTGCTTGACCACCGCTTTTTTTCAATTCCGGGAGGAAGTCACGTGTTGGAATTCAAGCAACAGAATAGAATATCCATACGGTACATATTAAGTCAGTGACATGAAGTATAGCCAGGAGTTATATGCGTCCCATTACACCCACAGTAGATGGTAGTGAATGAGAGGGATGTGATGAATGCAGAGCCCACACTGCAAAAAAATGAAATCTAAGTAAGATTAAATATCTCAAATAAGGGAGATATTTGCTTATTTTCTGTCTGATAAGATAATTCTTCTCACTAAGCAGATTTTATGTTAGAGTGTTTTACTTGTTTTAAGTGTTTTGGTCCTAAATGATCTCAGTAAGATATTACAGCTTGTTGCTGAGATTTGATGACCTATATTGAGTAAAACATGCTTGAAACTAGAATATCAAGTGTTGCAAAGCTGTGTCATCAACACTCACAAGTATAAAACTGCTTTTTCAAAGTAATAATTTCTTACTTCAAGCATGAAATAAAAAATCATGACTTTGACACAATTGTGTGTCATAATTAAACGGATAACAACCAAATGAACTTTGCTGTTTTATTTTCAATGAAACAATAGAAAAGATGTACTCTTATAGTAGTACAGTTGGCACAGTACAGTTAACTGACAGTTAATATTTAAACATGTGATATTTCAAACAATTTTGAACAGAAATAGTTCATGCACATTCAGATTATACAGTATATTCCTTGTGCACTAATTGACTGAAAGAGCACTCACTTGGTGCGATGATGTCATGTTATCGATGGGGAAAATGCCTTTTTAGACCATATGATTTGCCTGAGCGGCTCGTAGACCCCGAGAGTAACAAGCGGTTGCCTTGTTGCCTTCCATTAAGAACAATAAAATAGTTTTTAGTATAAGTATGCTGGTTTCAAGAAATGTAATGCCGAGTGCATATCATTATGTCAAGATAATGGCACTAGCATTTACTTAATTTAGGAATATTTTTCAACATACTGAGAAAAAAGGTCTCATATTTGTTTTTTCTATCAAGAAAAGTACAGTTGTTATTATTGAGAATATTCTTATTTGAAGGTATTTTGGTGTTCATTGAGGTTAGCTAATTTTACTTGTTTTGGAAAGTCTTCACAAGCCAAATTTTCTTGTTCTATTGACAGATAATTTTGCTTAGTTTAAGTAAAATACCCCTAATTTTTGTATTTTTTTTCATTGTTTTTGAACACTGACTTTAAAAAAAATAAGGGTCAAGAATGCAACTTTGTGTTGTAAATTTTAGTCCAAAGACTGCAGTCTGTTGATGCCTCAGCACTCTCCTGATTTGTCCTAATCACCCTGGTTATTTCAAAGGTAGTTTATCTAAAGCCACGCAGTTGAAGTTGGTGTCATTTTCCCCCTTCGAAGTTCTGGGGGGGGGGGGGGCTTGCTAGCTAACGGAAGTGGGCGTCTCCCGCTGCACTGCGTCCTAGTTCACATGACAAGCCCGGGTGGGAGGGGCCGGCGGGCAGCTTTTAGAGCAACAGTAGAGTTTGGCCTTTTTACTAGCACGCTGCACTAGGGACAACTCTTCCCCACAAACACTGCAAAACTTACGGTAAGACGTGGTGTGCATGTAGGAAAGGCTTTTTAATGTTTGTGTTGTGTACGCTTCCTGCTGGTATTGTGTTTTTGACGTCTGTGTGGAAAAGACGTGTAAGCTTATCATTGCATTCAGGTTTGGTGTGTTTCCCTTGTGTACATGATTATCATAACGGGCATTTTGCATACGTCATCTAAATGTTTGTTGAATGAAAAGCTTTGTAAGCAGGCTGTGCACAAATATATAGCTTCTTATACCGAGACATTCCAAACACTCTTACTTCTGTTCTCATGGTGATCAGTTACCAGATCACCTAACAAGTAACACATAGCTGCACAGGGCTGTGTAAGTCTTTTTATTGACTTGCACACTTTGCTTAGTTTTTCACATCAAAGTCTGTTTTCAGATACGATATGTAGACTCATTTTAGATCGGGGGCCACATGGAGAAAGATCTACTACCTAGTGGGCCGGACTGGTAAAATCACGACACGATAACTTAAAAATAAAGACAACTTCAGATCGTTTTCTTTGTTTAAAAATAGAACAAGCACATTCTGAAATTGTACAAATCATCATGTTGTTGGGTTACATGCTGCGGTTAATAGTATTTTGTCTTTATTTGTCGTTTTTTTATATTTTCTGAAAAAATTATGTGATAATGTTCATCAGTCAACTCATTGGTGTTAATTTTCAATCTATCAAGATAAAAAAATTACATTCAAATCAAATTACAGGATGTTATTTATGCAGTTTAATCATTTTCCTCTAACATCATGTGGTTTATTTTGTACATATGTAACATCATCTACAACAGTGGTTCTTAACCTTGTTGGAGGTACCGAACCCCACCAATTTCATATGCGCGTTCACAGAACCCTTCTTTAGTGAAAAATAAAATGTAGTTATTTTTCAAATTCAAGACAAAGTTATGTTTTTGGTAACACTTTAGTATGGGGAACATATTCTAAGTAAGAAAGACTTATTTTAGAGTTATTTGGTTAGGGTTAGAGGGTTAGGGCCAGGGTTACAGGGTTAGGGTTATAATAAGGCCATGCCGAATAAGGCATTAATAAGTACTTAATAATGATTAGTTAAGAGCCAATATGTTACTAATTTGCATGTTAATAAGCAACTAATTAATGGTGAATATGTTCCCCAAACTAAAGTGTTACCATGTTTTTTTACTGGTGGACAAAATGAACCGTGCATGAACATCACCTTGTTCAAACAACAAAACCAACACAGTGCATAAACTCACAACAAATTACACACCTGCAAATCAGTCTGACTTCTGCTGTTGTCGTATCCGTAATACGCCGATAGGGAGAAGTTTTTATTTACACGATGAGTCGGGTGAGTTTTGACCTCCGCCGAACCCCTGAGCCTGACTCACTGAACCCCTAGGGTTCCATTGAACCCAGGTTAAGAACCACTGATCTACAGAGACACGAAAAATTGCTATTGCGACATCTAGTGGACACATTTAGAACAGCAGTTTGATTCAAAAATTTCAGGTTCATTTTTATATGTAGCAAACTCATCCCGCGGGCCGGTTAGAACCTGTTTGCGGGCCTGATCCGGCACTCGGGCCGTACGTTTGACACCCCTGATGTAGATATTTTGGTTTTGTCATTTTTGTAAATATTTGTTTCAGTAACTAAACTAATTAGTAAAATATACAATTATTTGTCACCTATTCATTTATTCATATATTTTTTTATGTATACTGACACCACAGTTTTCGTTAGTAATCCGTTCCGGTCCGTGTACCTTCCGTTCATTCTATTTCCGATTCTGAAACGCAAATCCAAAAACAAAATTAGGGTCGTTTTTCGATTTTTATTATATATGGCAGATTTTAAAACAAACTAAAAAGGGTTGTTTTTTCATTAAAGTATTGCCATGAAATTTGATTTTGTGCTGTTTTCTTTAAATGGATTTTTATTTTTCCAGATAAACACAAACATGTTCATCCAAAATGCAAAAATGCGTGTTTATCTTTGTGATGACAAATTGAACCGGAAGCAGTATTTTAGCTTTTCCTTTGCGTTTAGCATGTTTTTAGAATAACGCTAACATCTTTGTTCAGCAGGAGTCCTATTGTCGTTTGAAAAAAGTCTCATTAAATAGTTGTCCAACTTTTGTTTCAGAAATTAAAATGGAAAAAAAATGGCCCGAAATTTGTTTTTTGATTTGCATTTAAGAATTAGAAATAGAATGAACGTACACGGACCCGTTCCGAAAGGTCAGACACACACTAAATCATACAAACACTGAAGCAATTTAAGAAATACAAATCCAATTACAGTACACCATTTTAGACACCCAGAAACATTAATACAGGGGTTGGCAACCCAAAATGTTAAAAGAGCCATATTGAACCAAATATACAAAAAACAAATCTGTCTGGAGCTGCAAAAAATTAAATGCCTTATATAAGTGTTATAATGAAGGCAACACATGATTTAAATGTCTATATTAGCTATTTTAGCCTACTATCAAAAATACTATGTGTTGAAAAAGAAATGTTTAAATTTACCGTAATATTTATTGTACACATTTTTACAACATTGGAAAACTTTAGTAAAATGGAAGCTTCTCACAGGGTGACATAACTCCTGGAAATTACTGGCTTAGAATGGCCAAGGGTATAGATGTGTGTGTCCAGGTTAAAGGAAACGGCAGACTGTCTTTTTCTAATGGATTTTATTACAATCTTTGCAAGCTCGGTAACGTTTGCTGTGGTCTGGCACACAAACATCTATCAGAAATGTAGCCAATATTGCATACAGATAATGTGTCATGAGACATGCAAATATGAATTAAATGCACAGAGGACATAAGTAAAGGAAATTAAATAAGCTCAAATATACCTGCAAACGAGGCATAATGATGCAATGTGTACATACAGCTAGCTTAACCCTTGTGTGGTGTTCGGGTCTGTGGGACCCGTTTTCATTCAGAAAAATGATACAATTAATTAATTTTTCAAACTGAGACTCACTGATTTTGGCTAATTTTCTGTGAAGAACATATATTAGAATATATATTTAATGACCACACACCATACCCCCCCCCCCCCCACACACACACACACACACACACACACACACATTTCTATTACATATAAGATGTCCTGATCCACTGGACCCGGGGCTAATAGAAGTGTGGAAATTGATGTTCTGTGTACCACACACACAAACACAGCAGGCCTAGACAGGAGGAGGACAGAGTGTAGGTACACAGAACATCAGAGGGTCAAATGTGCGAGAAAATGAGAGCAGACAGTGTTGACAAACAATGTTGCAAACTTGTGTGGGAACCGCAGGTGCAGAAACACAAAAGAAGAATCCCTGTGGGATGCAGAAACTGGCAGAGAAATTTTCCGTGCAACGTTCATATTGTTGTTACTCAGCCAGCGTTTGTGGGTCTGATGGACCCGTTGCATTTTGTGGCTTTCAATGCCTCACAATCAAACTTTTATGTTAAAATACTGAACAGATGTTTATTGGGATAAGGTAAACATCTGTTCAGTATTTTAACATAAAAGTGTTTACATGTTTAACTTTTATGTTAAAATACTGAACAGATGTTTATTGGGATAAGGTAAACATCTGTTCAGTATTTTAACATAAAAGTGTTTGATTGTGAGGCATTAAAAGCCACAAAATGCAACGGGTCCATCAGACCCACAAACGCTGGCTGAGTAACAACAATATGAACATCACACAAGGTTTACATGGCATGTTAGCATCGATTAGCTAATATATGCCTGATTAGCACTCCAACAAATCAATAACATTAACAAAACTCACCGTTGTGCATTCATGCACAGCATAAAACATTAGGTGGACAAAATTAGCCATAGGAGTGGCATAAGTTACGTCTTTCTGTGGCAGCGTCGGACAAAGTTATACATGTAAACAAACTGTTGCATAACCAGTCCACACAACTACAAGGACTGCCGAAATTAGTAGGACAAATAGGCACTTGCCAATTGGGAATGTTTGTGTCATGTTTGTCTTCCTACAGAAAGAATATTAAAACAAAAAATATATTGATATCTTTTTCCATTTTCATACATTTTTGAAAAAGCTACATGGAGCCACTAGGGCGGCACTAAAGAGCCGCGGGTTGCTGACCCCCGCGTTAACACAAAACAGATTTTAAAGAGAATATTTATGGTATACCATAACATTAAATACTAGAGATGTCCGATAATGGCTTTTTTGCCGATATCCGATATTGTCCAACTCTTAATTACCGATTCCGATATCAACCGATGCCGATATATACAGTCGTAGGATTAACACATTACTATGCCTAATTTTGTTGTGATGCCCCGCTGGATGCATTAAACAATGTAACAAGGTTTTCCAAAATAAATCAACTCAAGTTATGGAAAAAAAATGCCAACATGGCACAAAGTGCATTATTTTTTTTAACATGCCTCAAAACAGCAGCTTGGAATTTGGGACATGCTCTCCCTGAGAGAGAATGAGGAGGTTGAGGTGGGCGGGGTTGGGGATAGCGGGGGGTTTATATTGTAGCGTCCCGGAAGAGTTAGTGCTGCAAGGGGTTCTGGGTATTTGTTCTGTTGTGTTTATGTTGTGTTACGGTGCGGATGTTCTCCCGAAATGTGTTTGTCATTCTTGTTTGGTGTGGGTTCACAGTGTGGCGCATATTTGTAACAGTGTTAAAGTTGTTTATACGGTCACCCTCAGTGTGACCTGTATGGCTGTTGACCAATTATGCTTTGCATTCACTTGTGTGTGTGAAAACTCGTAGATATTATGTGATTGGGCCGGCATGCAAATGCAGTGTCTTTTAAGGTTTATTGGCGCTCTGTACTTCTCCCTACGTCCGTGTACCACTCCGTACAGCGGCGTTTTAAAAAGTCATACATTTTACTTTTTGAAACCGATAGCGATAATTTCCGATATTACATTTTAAAGCATTTATCTCTAGTGAGAACGTATACTCGAATATCACGATATAGTCATTTTCTATATCGCACAGAGACAAACCCGCGATATATCGAATATACTCGATATATCGCGGGTTTGTCTCTGTGCGCCCTACTTGGGAGTAGATTTTTCTCCACGTGGCCCCCGATATAAAATGTGTTTGACACCTCTGGTTTAGAGTATCTCTTTTTGCATTACAGTATTATATTGCTTGTAATATTGTCATGTTGTCAACTGTAAGTGTAACTTCCACATGCATGCCCTTTTACTGCCGCCCGAGGACTATGGCCCCACCCTCACTGAATCTGAGATGGAAAGTAGCTCTTTAAGGCTCTTGAACATTGTATGTTTAATCATTTGTGTACAATTCTCAAGCCTCTGTTGTCTCGACTCGACCCGGTCAGTACTTGACATGACTTTCTGACCATCAATACGATGGAAAACAGCAGCCGCTCTTCACGGTTTTTTGAAAAGTCACCGGCCTCTGGCTTGCCTCACCAGCATGCGTGCACACATTCCTGTGTGCACGCAGAGCCATTGAAAGGCGCCCCTGGTGCACTGGCAGGCGAGAGCAGACACTGGTCTTTCAGGGGATGCTGAAAAGGTCACTGTAAGCCTTTTTGTGTACGTCTGGGCCATGTCAACCTTCCTTCCAGTTTGCCCTTCTGGGCCCATTCTGCAAGTCATAACTTTGACGTGCTCGGTAATGCAAATGCTTGACACGTGTTAAACATCACAGAGGTTAGATACCTTGTGGCCAGTCTGCTTGCTGTCAGCCAACCATTCCACTGATACACTTTGCCCCCAGCACACTGGCCCACCACTAGTCTGTCTTATCTTGTTTGTCAGTCCCTCGTCTGTGAGTTGCTTGCAAATAATAGCTAGTGTCCTCTTTATCTGCTGTCTTCCTCAAACCTTTCGAAAACCGCTTCCTTGGGGATTTTAGTCATTTGGTAAACCCATTTAACCTCTTAAGGCCCAAGCTGTTTGTTTATATGCTTTTTTTATTTCTCTTTGCTATTTGGGCTTATTGGACCCTAATTAGAATAAAAACTAAGAATCATCTTTTGATATGATGTACTTAGTCCATAATTACACAAACGTGTACTTCATGTTTAGTGACATGCTAATTCTTATTTTTACCCTTTTTTTTCCCAAATTCCATTGTATGTTATACTCTTCTGACACCACCAGATGGCAGTATAAGTGTCCACATAAGCGGCCATAGGACCCCAGTTCAGCAGTGTACACAATTTTGGAAATAAGAGCTAAAAGGTGCTGTCCACGCATGTGGCCACTAAGCCTTTAGAGGGGAACTGCACTTTTTGGTACTCTCTGCTTATCATTTACAATCTTTGTTTAAGAGAAGAACACATGTTTTTCTTCTTTATGCATTCTCAGTGTTTCCCATAAACTGCCAAGATACCTGTGGCGGTGGGGGCGTGGCTATGGGCGTGGTTACCATGACGTCATCGAGTAATTTGCATAATTTACTACAATGATATGATTTTCTCTAAAAAGGCTCAAAAAATGTATACTTACTAATTAATAATAACAGTTTTGTTTTAAACGTCCATCCATCCATCCATCCATGCATTTTACAATATAATTACAACACTTTATGTACATATTTATATACAGATTTGAACAATAAGTTATTCACTGAAATATATTTATTAATTGTGGTTCTTACAAAAAATATATCTTATAAAAATATAAAAGCTAAAATGTCTCTTAAAACTCTGCCCCTTTAATTAGTGCATACTAAATAATTTAACTTTAGCCTACTATTACAACCATATTATTTACCAGCAACATAAAGTGAAACAGAGGCAGAGGTGTCCTGCCACAGTCAGTAACAAATAAACAGAAAACAGTAGTGGTGGTAGATAGACACAAAGCTTCATCAAACATCTGATCCACTGAACAAAGAGCTCCAAAAATCTTGATCCTACACTTCTCTTTTGTAAAGTAAATCTGAACAGCCGATATGGGCATCTACATCAACTATATGATTTGCCTGAGAAGCTGGACAGGACACACACAAAAACAAAAACAAAATTAAATGTTTTTTTTTTTTGGTTTTTTTTGTGGCGGCCTAAATTCTTTCGTGGCGGGCCGCCACAAATAAATGAATGTGTGGGAAATACTGATTCTAAATAGTAAATAAAATGCGATTAAAAAGTCTGCTTACAATGGAGTCTATGTGAGTCAATCTACTCTGCCTATAAAAGCCCTTAAAAACATCCAAACACCTCCATTAAGGTTTTTTATTTTTATTTTATTTTATTTTTTATTTTTTTTACTGTGCTGTCCAGCTACTCAGGCAAATCATATAGTTGATGTAGAGGCCCATATTGGCTGTACACATTTACTTTACAAAGAAATGTTGCCTCATTTCTATTTGACTTTATTAAATGGATTTATATTATAATTTGGTGCAGCCGGGCTGGAGCAGGAGGGGATAGAAAGAGGAAAAAAAGGAAGACAGGGGGAAATTGTGGGGACAAGAGGGGGATAAGACAGAGAGACATCAAACACAACAATAACAACAACAACAATACAATAACATCAGCAAATAGGATATGTACAAATATGGTTTTGTAAGTATAGATGTAGTGTAGTAACGGGCACATTCGCTCCTTTTACGCATACACGGCGTATTTATTTCAAAAACGCATGACGACGTTCCATTATTTTAAACATCACTGATTATTACTCACTGCAGACTTCAAGAGAGCCAACAAATATAACAAAATAACACTTACTGTACAATGTCTGCTATCATTAGGATGCCTATTGATAGAATATTGGTATAGTCCCGTTTAGATGAAGAATGACTGATAGTCCTCTCAAAGAAAGGGGGGGTGAAACCAAGCGTTCTCGCCTTTTCCGGGTCTAAATAGGCTGTCAAAGTGTACCAACTTGTCGGAGTACGTCCTCATTTTTCTACTATCAGGTGAGAGGCATGATTTCTGATCTACCATAAACGTCCACGAGCGAGGAAGCAGTTTACCACTCGATGATGTCAACATTAGGGCTGGGTGATATATCGAGCTTGTAAGACACTGTATTTCGATATATTGCTTGCACGTATAAGAACATCCACGATTGGTTGGTTGTTTACAATGATGAGTCACGATTGGTTAAGATTAGAGCAACACATTAGGCAAGATAGGGCGGGTCATGGAACCAGGAAGGGAAATCACAACAGACATCCCAAATGACGACGAGAGTCAAGCGCGCGATTTATATATTAAAAAAACTAGTGGAAGATGGCAAAGGGATTCTCTTCCTTAGATGTTTCTTTTATTGATTAATGCGTCTACTTACCACATGTTTTTGTTTTCTTTGTACTTTACAGAACCGACACTGCAGATTATAATTACTGGTTTGCAAAAAATATTTTTAACACAAATAGGTGAAACTGCATAATCTCCCATGGCACACCAGACTGTACCTCACGCACAGTGGTTGAAAAACACTGATCTAAAGAATGTGTTATGATCCGTTGCCCGGATCATAGTCTAAGTTTTTCGAGTCACTTGTGTTTTCTGTTAGTTTTGGACTCCTTTAGTTCCTGTTTATGCACCTCTGAGTTTGTTACCATGGCTACGTATTAGTTTCACCTGCCTCTTGTGTTCGGGACGCGCACCTGTTTGTAATCAGAGACATTGTTTAAGCCTGCCTTTGCCAATCAGTCGGTCTGGCTTCTTTGTTTGCGTCACGCTACTGTTACGTTAGTTTTGCTTGTCTCCTAGCCCCTGCTAGTGATCTCTAGTCTGTGCTAAGTAGTAGCCTTAGCTTCAGGTGCGATCGGCACCTTGTTCCGTCGGTTTGTTTTCTGTTAAGTACCTCTTTGAGTGTTAATTTACGATTAAATCATGTTCCTACCTGCAAGACCTGTCCGGAGTCGTCCGTTTGCATCCTGGGAGAACAAACCTTTGCAGTAAGTTGCAACCCCATCGTAACAGAATGTACAGAAAAAAGCAGTAGAAAAATACATTTGTCTTTCGTTAAACACCTGTTGTATTGGTCGATTCTGGCAGCAAAATTGTCAAAGTTTTGATGACATCTGACAGTGCTGGCTGAAATAATGTGCAGAAGTCAAAGGGCCCATGTCTCCAAGGGGCCATCTGATGATGACTCTGGGAACTGTTCCTCTCTGCACAGACACTCTGACTTCAATAACAAAGCTGACCACGTTCATTTTCATCTATTCATTATTTATATTCATTATCTCTTCTTGTAAATGCACAACAATGCCCCCAAGCCTGTCTTAAGCCTGTATACTGCATCCACAGTATGATTTTAACATTCACTATAAGCATGTTGCATTTTGGGTGTCTATTTCAGGGCTCATTGGTAAAGACGCCAACCACATGTTTGTTCAGAAACATCTGGGTCACTATCAAAACAAATTTAGCCATGTTAAGATGAGACGAGGCCACTTTTGTCCTCCATGGGAATGTAAATAAAAGACAAAAGGAGCTGATGTTTTGAAAGGGAACCCATAAAAAACATTTTAGAGCACCGCAAAGACACAAACGAGACATTTAGTGGGCTCGGTCCACTGTGTGTGTTTACTTGGCTGCGCATTTTAAAGTGAAAGTCCCCCCTTCTCTTCCTGAAAGGTTTGTGCGAAAGCCGTGTGGCCGTGTTGCCACATCCAAGGTATCTTGCAAAATCCGATTATTACGACCTTATAGCAAAGTAGTTTGTGAAGGAGGTCAAGCCAACAGTTTTCCATAAATTAACATAACACGACCTCCAACCTGCTTAGTATGTTGTCAAGATCAATACATGTATTGTTCATACACTAAACATAGATTGCATGCTTGTTTCCTTTCTTTGTAATTGCACCACTTTGCTATGGAAAGAAGACCAGTTCAGCATTCTTTCAGCAGTCATTGCATCCCATTTTGAAGTATTTGGTGAGGCTTGGGTTAGACAAATATGTAATAAATCGCCAATAAAACACTTTTCTCCTCCATTCCACACTCCCATTCTTGACCCTTTTTATGATCTTTTCTACATACTGCTGCTCAGTGGCTCCCTTCCTTTTTGCTTCCTTCATTATCTCTTGCTTATCCTCCTAACATCAGTTCCCTACACGCCTCCCTACTTCGCTATTTACTCCGCCAAAATGCATTTGCGGCAAAGCAGAAGGCCGACCATGTTTGCAAAAACCAAAAGCAATCCAATACTGCTGAAGCACAAAATTCTTTGGTGCCTGTAATTGAAAGCAGTATCGGCCGTGAGTCATTCTGTTTTTTCGTGTCTTTAATACCCCAGTTGGAAACATACCATTCTGTAACTGAATCTGATACACGCCGGGGAAATCCCACCACAAACAAGACATGCGTGATGCGATAATGTTAATGTAGTAGACTTGCCAACCTTGGAGGTTATGGGACAGAACTAGCCTGCTCTTTTTTTAATGCCAATATCGGCTACCGTCAATAAGAATTATGTATTTACGGCTGAAATTATATATTCAATGATAACTTTCATTCAATGGTTGTATCAGTCTGAAGCAAGCTTAGCTTACTAATTGTTTACTAAGTGTTTATTCTACAATTATAAAAGTGGCTTTAAAGGTATATTCGCCTTTAAAACATTTAATCTCTGTTAACTTGAAATAGCAACACAACACATTTTATCCTTGCCATTTAAAACACCATTTTTGACACACTTATCTTAAAGTAAAGGTTGAGTGTTCTTTGTTTTTTTTAACTGACACTGAAAAAATAACAAAGCTTGGAAATCATTGATGTTACCAGTCATTGTCCTATTTCTGGTAATAATACAAAATGTACTATATATTATTGTTATTATTGTAAGAATAACTATTATTATTATAAGCTAATACTAATTGAAATGTATTTTATGAAAATGAAATACAAACTGGTTTTTGAATTTGTTTTCTTTTTTTAAAACAAATGTAGTTTTATACTAATGCACTGTATTTTACACAGGGTTCATACGGGTACTTAAAAACCTTGAAAATTAGAGATGTCCGATAATATCGGACTGCCGATAATATCGGCCGATAAATGCTTTAAAATGTAAAATCGGTATCGGTTTCAAAAAGTAAAATTTAAGACTTTTTAAAACCCCGCTGTACGGAGTGGTACACGGACGTAGGGAGAAGTACAGAGCGCCAATAAACCTTAAAGGCACTGCCTTTGTGTCCCGGCCCAATCACATAATATCTACGGCTTTTCACACACACAAGTGAATGCAATGCATACTTGGTCAACAGCCATACAGGTCACACTGAGGGTGGCCGTATAAACAACTTTAACACTGTTACAAATATGCGCCACACTGTGAACCCACACCAAACAAGAATGACAAACACATTTCGGGAGAACATCCGCACCGTAACACAACATAAACACAACAGAACAAATACCCAGAACCCCTTGCAGCACTAACTCTTCCGGGAAGCTACAATATACAGCCCCTGCTAACCCCCCCCCCAACCCCGCCCACAGTGCCATGTTGACATTTTTTTCCATAACTTGAGTTGATTTCTTTTGGAAAACCTTGTTACATTGTTAAATGCATCCAGCGGGGCATCACAACAAAATTAGGCATAATAATGTGTTAATTCCACGACTTTATATATCGGTATTGGTTGATATCGGAATCGGTAATTAAGAGTTGGACAGTATCGGAATATCGGATATCGGCAAAAAAGCCATTATCTGACATCTCTATTGAAAATGCTTGGATTTTAATGTTGTGTTTTCACGGTTTGAAAAATGCTTGAATTTTGGGTGAAGTGCTTGTAAATGCTTGGAAATGTTCATCGTATTTCTCGGCAGTCTGGCTCAATAGGCTACTTATAAAATGGAAAGAAATAAAATAAGTTTCCTTAAAAATGAAAGCTACACGCTTGATCTGTTGGCTTTGCACGAGCCCTTACATTAGGTTGCTGTTATGTATGTACGGCTCTGTGTCGCCCCCAAGAGGACGGTGGTGTATCGGTACATCATGCCGCGAGGTTGTCGTTTTAATGAACATTGGATGGAAAATGACAAATACAAACTTTGGATAAAACGTGAACCAAATCCACGTGTAGCCTGCTGCAAAGTATGCAAAAAGGAAATATTTTTGCTCCATTATTTTGGTTGTCTACCTAACTTGTCTGACTACCTCAGTTAAAGCAAACAAGTTACATTTTGTCGTTTTAGTCAATTGCATTAAAATTGTTACATTATTGGACTTGTTTGTACTGTGAAGGTCATGTAATGTATAATTTGTAACCTTTTTCACAACTTAGAGCTGAGTTAATATGAATGATTTTGTAGTTTTTACACAACATGGTTGTAGGGCTGCAACAACTAATCGATTAAAATCGATTATAAAAATAGTTGCCGATTAATTTAGTCATCGATTCGTTGGATCTATGCTATGCGCATACGCAGAGGCAATTTTTTTAAATTTATTTTTTATTTTGTAATTTTTTTATTTTTATAAACCTTTATTTATGAACTGCAACATGTACAAACAGCTGAGAAACAATAATCAAAATAAGTATGGTGCCAGTATACTTTTTGTTCAATAAAATACTGGAAAGGATAGAAATGTAGTTTGTCTCTTTTATCCGATTATTAATCGAAGTAATAATCGACAGATTAATCGATTATCAAATTAATCGTTAGTTGCAGCCCTACATGGTTGTATGCATTTCTTCCTCTATTATATTCGTTGTCTACTTAACTTGTCTGGCTACCTCAGTGAAAGCAAAAAAATGTTAACTTTTGTCTTTTTGTTCATTTGTTATCATAGCCACAGTTATAGGGCTAGATATGCTTAATGAAAGGTGACTAAGGTGTTGTGAAACAAACAAAATATTTTCCTTTATTTCCTTATATTAATGTGGAACAGTGTTGTTAATAAATGAGTGAAATTGACATTTTGAGGGTGCATGTATTTATATCACATTATGCAGTTTACAAGCACAAATACGGTGTGAATCAATTCGTGCTGTTTGATGCCATTGAGTGTTGTAAGTAAGAAAAAGAACAAGAAATTTGAAAAACGACACAAATGGAGACACGTTTGCAAACACCAATGACATTGAATAGTCACACTGCTTCGTTTTCTATGCTCCATTCAGTTAACGATAACTGTTGGTTCAATTTTAGGCTTAGGTTTTAGCAGATTTTCATTATTTTTCCTACAGACAGCATTTGGTGACCTCAAACAACAAGGCTATGGATTGATTCACACTGGTTTTCGCCTTTTGAAGGGTACTGGAAAAACTGGAAAATTGATCTTGAAACTCCTTAAAAAGTGCTTGAATTTGGCCATGGAAAAGGTGTACGAACCCTGTTTACAGGCTAAAAGTAGTTTTAAAAGTTGAAAAAGAAAAAAATTAGTGGGTAGAAAACAATATACCATAAATTCTTACAGCTCTTTTGAAAAACTGACACACGGGAAGTCATACATTTGAAGGATATCGTAAAGGTAATTTGAACTAACTGATGCTCATGGAACACTGTCAGCCGTTTGACCTGGCGTGAAACTAAAAAAGTTGACATAACGTCCGCCAGATGGTACGCTCACCAAGACCAGACAGTTCTCATGTGCGGGGTCAAACGCCTACAGCATTTATAGGGTTCCACTCCAATCAGCTGTCTCCAGACACCTGGGTTAACTGGATCCTGACCTCTGAAGTTACAACATGCAGATGTTCAACAATTGCTTGTATTCCGTCACGTGACTTCTTCCGGGAAGTGAAAAACAGTTTTGGTCAACCAAGCCAAGATGGCTGTTGTGCAGCAAGCATCGGGCAAACTATCTGAGTACGCATAGGGCCTAGATCTTTCTAAATCAAACAATGCAATGTATAGATCCTTATACTTTATCAAAAAAATATTTGTCGAGTGATATCAGGGACTTTCCGTCAGTGGAGTTCCCAGACATGTTGAGCTCTTGTGCTCCAGACCTCATTGTACACCACTAAACAGATGAAAACTTGGAAAAGCATGGAAGTCTACAACTTCTTTGTGTTTGGCTGGGTCAAGGAAATTGGTATCAAGACTCTCCCAGATAAATATGCATAGTTTTTGCTCAGGTAAGGTTGCATTTCATGATTCAGCTTTGCGTCTTGCGAGAACGCACAACTGTAAACAAATTACGAAGACTTGCAACCGACAGCTGACATCTGTGACTGCATATACAAAATAAACAAGAGGGGAGACGTACAAGTACTTTTCCTGACAAAGTATCTATGACCCTGACTTTCTGGTTTTTGTTAGTTAAAAATTAACATACAAACAATATCAAGGTAATGATTTAATTGGAAATACTAACCAAGTAAAGTATGTTAGAAATATATCAAACAAACCTTTTAAGTAATCACTGTTAACTCACGCGTTCTTCGACTCCGCTCCCGAGGCCGCTTGGACTGGAGTGCGTGCCCTTTTTGTTGTCTTCTTTTGTAAAATCTTGCACTTCTCCGCCATTGATTACCTGTCGAGGAATCTAAAGAAACCTTTATCCTTTTTGCGATTTGAACAGATTGTACAGCCAAAAACAACGCAGGCAATAGGGTATTTTTCTTCGAGAGAGGCTATAAATCACATTCTTTAAACATTTTTAGAAAGCGTTTTAAAGGCCTACTGAAATGATTTTTTTTTATTTAAACGGGAATAGCAGATCCATTCTATGTGTCATACTTGATCATTTCACGATATTGCCATATTTTTGCTGAAAGGATTTAGTAGAGAAAATCGACGATAAAGTTCGCAACTTTTGCTCGCTGATAAAAAAAAGCCTTGCCTGTACCGGAAGTAGCGTGACGTCACAGGAGCTAGTATTCCTCACATTTCCCCATTGTTTACAATGGAGCGAGAGAGATTCGGACCGAGAAAGTGATGATTACCCCATTAATTTGAGCGAGGATGAAAGATTCGTAGATGAGGAACGTTACAGTGAAGGACTTGAGAGGCAGTGATGGACGTATCTTTTTTCGCTCTGACCGTAACTTAGGTACAAGCTGGCTCATTGGATTCCACACTCTCCTTTTTCTATTGTGGATCACGGATTTGTATTTTAAACCACCTCGGATACTATATCCTCTTGAAAATGAGAGTCCAGAACGCGAAATGGACATTCAGTGCCTTTTATCTCCACGACAATACATCGGCGAAATGCTTTAGCTACGAGCTAACATGATAGCATCTTGCTTTAACTGCATATAGAAACAAAAGAAATAAACCCCTGACTGGAAGGATAGATAGAAAATCAACAATACTATTAAACCGTGGACATGTAAATACACGGTTAATGCTTTCCAGGCTGGCGAAGGTTAACAATGCTGTGCTAACGACGCCATTGAAGCTAACTTAGCAACTTAGCAACGGGACCTCACAGAGCTATGCTAAAAACATTAGCTCTCCACCTACGCCAGCCAGCCCTCATCTACTCATCAACACCCGTGCTCACCTGCGTTACAGCGATCGGCAGAAGGACAAAGGACTTCACCCGATGCGTTTGGCGGCCCGGAGACGTAGGAAGTCAAGGTGAGGTCGGCGGCTAGCGCGGCTAGCGCGGCTAGCGCGGCTAGCGCGGCTAGCGCTCCAACAAAGTCCTCCTGGTTGTGTTGCTGTAGTCTGCTGCTAATACACCGATCCCACCTACAACTGTCTTATTTGCAGCCTTCATTGTTCATTAAACAAATTGCAAAAGATGTCCAGAATACTGTGGAATTATGAAATGAAAACAGCTTTTTGTATAGGATTCTACGGGTACCATAACTTCCGTTACTCTGACTTCGTCACGCGCATACGTCATCATACCGCGACGTTTCAGCCGGATATTTCCCGGGAAGTTTTAAAAGTCACTTTATAAGTTAACCCGGCCGTATTGGCATGTGTTGCAATGTTAAGATTTCATCATTGATACATAAACTATCAGACTGCATAGTCGGTAGTAGTGGCTTTCAGTAGGCCTTTAAAGCTCAATTTATTGCGACTTTATGCTCAGTACATTTAGCACACCCCTTATGGTTGAGGAATTCACATTAGTCGCATAATTTTGGTCTTGACATCTGTATGTATGATGAGATTGTCGCAGATCTTCAAGATGCAACCTTTTAATCAAATTTGAATAATAGGATATTGAGACTGATTTGGTGGATATAAAAAAATCATTTTTTATTTATAAATGAAATTGTAAATGGATATTTGGTGGCATAAGCGCCGATCCCGTGGGTGCTCAGGCCCATTGGTGGATCTACACCTAACATCCACTGTAATGATACCACGTACAATAGCGTATCTAGTCAATACTACTATGATTACATCAATATTTTTTAACATCACAAAATCTTCTTTCGTTTTTTAAAAAAATTTATATTATGTTTATAAACTCAGGAAATATGTCCCTGGACACATGAAGACTTTGAATATGACCAATGTATGATCCTGTAACTACTTGGTATCGGATTGATACCCAAATTTGTGGTATCATCCAAAACTAATGTAAAGTATCAAACAACAGAAGAATAAGTGATTACCGTATTTCCTTGAATAGCCGCAGGGGCGCTAATTAATTTAAAACCTCTTCTCACTCCTGCGGTTACCAAAACCATGCGGAATGAGCAAGCATGCTCTAATTATTTTAAAACCTCTTCTCACTCCGGCGCATACCTTATCATTAAAAACACATTTAATAAAAAAAACGTTATTATGATCTTACCTTTACTTGTAGATGGGTCCATGTGCAGCTGCTTCTGATCAAAGGCAGTCTTTCTCATCTTTCTTCAATTTTAAAAGTCTCTGGAGATATTCCTTTAATTATTACCTCCTGCTTCGATTGAAAGTCCAGTTTAGAAAATGGTTTTATTTTAGATATGTAATCCTCCATGTTAAAAGTGCAAGCAAACAATTGCTGCATGCTTGCTGCTTGTTGTCTTCTTCTGCAGTACCTGTCTCCTGCAGTACTGGTAGTCGCAAGAAGGATCACTAGCGCCCTCTACCTCCTGGAGGCGGGAGTCATTTAATGACTCATATTTGACCCGGCGGAAGTGCCAAGCATGCGCTAATTATTTTGCGAAACGAGTTTGACCCGGCTGTAATTCTAGGCAAGCGAATACTATATTCCCGGCGCCAATTCAAGGAAATACGGTATTACATTTTAACAGAAGTGTAGGTAGAACATGTTGAAACCGAAAATAACCAGATATTAACAGTAAATGAACAAGTAGATTAATAATTAATTTTCTACCACTTGTCCTTAATAATGTTGACAAAATAATGGAATGATGCATATGCAGTAACACAATGTGTTACTGCATATGTCAGCAGACTAAATTAGGAGTCTTTGTTTGTTTACTTACTACTAAAAGACAAGTTGTCTTGTATGTTCACTATTTTATTTAAGGACAAAATTGTTTTGTTAAAATAAAGCCAATAATGCAATTTTTTGTGGTGCCCTTTATTTAGAAAAGTACCAAAATACTTTTGGTACGGGTATCTGTACTAAAATATTGGTATCGGGACAACACTAATACACACACACCGAGCACCCACTGGCAGAAATGTAGATCGGCGCCTATGTTTGGTGGGTAGATTTTGAAATGTATTGTATTGTACTGTATTTTGTATATTATATGATTATATGATTATTTTAACTGTGGGTCCCTGTCCATAAGCTTTGTGCTTCTAGGGATGACCTTTTTGCAGGACGGACTCTGATATTAACAAAAGAAACAATAAAGAAATACAAAACTATGTCTGTAAATAAATACAAATAAAAAATAAATGGCACCTGGTACCCACTGAGAACAGACTCTGGCTTGACCACTACGCATACCGTATTTCCTTGAATTGGCGCAGGGAATATAGTATTCGCACGTCTAGAATTACTGCCGGGTCAAACTCGTTTCTCAAAATAATTAATGCATGCTTGGCCTTATCGCCGGTTCATTATTGACGCCGGATCAAATTCGTTTCGCAAAATATTAATTTTATTATCGCATGTCTATAATTTTCGCCGGGTCAAACTCGTTTCGCAAAATATTAATTTTATTATCGCATGTCTATAATTTTCGCCGGGTCAAACTCGTTTCACAAAATATTTAGCATATGGCTAGAACTTCCACCGGGTCAAATTCGTTACGTCACGAGTGACGCTTTACCTGTCCTCATTTTCAAAATGGAGGAAGCTGCTTTCAGTAGTTTGCAATCGCACAAAGGAAAAAAGATAGAGCTATTCAGTAGGATTTAAGGTCCAAGCTATTGAATACCGGTACAGTATGCTAAAAAGAACAGTAAGCAGCTATGTTTTATTAATATACCGTAGCTGTGTGTGTCAAATACTGTATGAGTCATGAAATGACTCCCGCCTCCTGGTGGTAGAGGGCACTGCCGCGCTAGTGATCCTTCTTGCGACTTCCGGTACTGCAGAAGAACTGAACACACGCAGCAAGACATTTTTTTTTTTCCTCTGCCTGAACTTTTAACAAGGAGGATTACATACCGGTATCTAAAATAAAACAGTTTTCTAAACTGGACTTTCAATCGAAGCAGGAGGTAATAATTAAAGGAATATCTCCATCGAGACAGAGAGACTTTTAAAACGGAAGAAAGAAAATAAGGAAGACTTCTATAAACAAGTTATCGATGCTTTTGGTCAGAATGAGCTGCAAATGGACTCCATTTATAAGTACAGGTAAGACCATAATAACGTTTTTTTTATTAAATGTGCTTTTCATGATGGTATGCTTACATCACACTCAAAGCGCACGCCTAAATTTACCACATTCCTTTTGGTAAACGCCGGAGTGAGAAGAGGTTTTAAAATAATTACCGCATGCACGGCCATCCCGCCGGTTTCCGGTAAACGCCGGAGTGACAGGAGGTTTTAAATTAATTAGCGCCCCTGCGGCTATTCAAGGAAATACGGTATTTAAAGTCACGTAAATCCAAGCATAGGTGTTGTACTACTTTTCTGTGATATCACAGTAAAACTCATCAACAAATGAACAATGAGGGTTTTTGTAGGTACTGAGAAGAGTGAATTGATACTGTATCTCAAGTGACTTTTGACACCCTTTACATGTCACCCCTTCCTACATAACATCAAAGATGGAGTTACTGCTCGAGTTACATTTAACAAGCAGAGGGATTGTAAAGAATGCAGATTTTCTGGCAGGCTGCATGTGATGATAATGCAATCAAAGTATATGAGAGCTGGGAGGAAAGCCCTGTTTTATATACAGAATTGTTCAATTTCAAAAGTCAAGGGTACTGTTGAAAGGTAGGAGCAGAGGAAGAGGAATGCAGGAGGTGTGCTGAAAAGGTGGAGGGCAGTAAGTCAAAGTAAATTGCTGACTGAATGCTGGAACAGGATGGGGAAGTGGAGTTGTGGAGGCCATAAAGAGCAGCTTCCATAGGTGTGACTGACACATGGATGCACAATGGAGCACACTATACAAGCAAGACCTGTGTTGATCATGACTTGGGTTCCACGGCAGTGTTATTCTGACCCAGATTTCTTCCAGTCATAAGGACAGTGCCAGGTTTTAAGTGCGTGGAACCTGTCAAAGCAGTTCTCTGTTGATGTTCGCTCCTTGACTGATTCAGAATTGATTGAGTGGATTGAAACGATCCGGCTGCTCGGAGAGACAATCCGGCGACTGGTTGTGGAGTAGTATTTCTGCTTCAGTAGAGCCCTTCTCATGTCATGTGCTCAGATGTTTGCATGCCTGCGGGACAGCTTGAAGTGATACAAAGGAAAGGCTGATAATATGTGAAAGTGTTTGAGTGCTTGTGTGGGTGCATCTCAGGTTTCCGCCTCAGCAGTTTCGTTTCCACTCTCACATTAACAGCAACAAAAGGAAAGAGGCCTTGCGTAAGATACAGATTTCCCATCAATCACTTTCTAAATACTCACTAATAAATGTGTAATACAATTTCTTTTTTTTCTGGAATAGGAAACAGCACTTTTTTTTCCAAGTACCTCGCAGATCAGTTATTTTTTATAGCAAACAACGGAACTTTTTTATTGGCTTGTGGCATATTATTTAAAAACAAACAAAAAATAAAAACATGTAAATACTAGGGCTGCAACTAACGATTAATTTGATAATCGATTAATCTGTTGATTATTACTTCGATTAATCGATTAATAATCGGACAAAAGAGACCAACTACATTTCTATCCTTTCCAGTATTTTATTGAAAAAAAAAACAGCATACTGGCACCATACTTATTTTTATTATTGTTTCTCAGCTGTTTGTAAATGATGCAGTTTAAAAATAAAGGTTTATTAAAAAAAATATATTTTTTTTTTTTTAATAAAAAAATAAAAATAATACTCTGCTCATAGCATAGATCCAACGAATCGATGACTAAATTAATCGGCAACTATTTTAATAATCGATTTTAATCGATTTAATCGATTAGTTGTTGCAGCCCTAGTAAATACGTTTTGTTTTTTTTAATTTGAAAAGTTGATATGTTGATAAGTAAAACGCAAAAATAATATGCTTTGTCATCTCTACCACAAAGCTCTGGGTTCGAATTCCCATCTGGTCATCAGTGTGGTGTTTGCATGCGTGGGTTTTCTCCGGGTACTGCGGCTTCCTCCCACATTCCAAAAAATATGCATGTTTGGTTAATTGGAAACTCTAAATCATCCATAGGTGTAGTAGGTAGCTAGGTCTTTATTGTCATTGCTTTATGGACCACAATGGAAACAAGCCTTTTGGCTTTTTGTGCCATCCATTTGCCTTTTTAAAGCATTACATGGATTCAATTCTTTAAGATGTCAATAAACTTCCCAATCAATCAATCAATTGCACAAGTACAACGAAACTTTGTTTTCAGCACAAACCCGTTCAAGATTAGACAAACAGACAGTGTACAGGGTTACAAAACAGGAACACTGATGGGAAAAAGGTAAACGCTGGGGGAGGATGAGTAAAAATAATACAATCTAGACTGGGCTCCTAAGGGCCCAGTCTGGAGTGGGGAAAAACCTCCATAGCAAAGCACATATACATATTACAACATACATCTCGAGACTTGCAACAGAGGGGAGGGAGTGTGGTCTACGGTGGCAGTCTGCAGCTCTTCAGGTGCTGCCCAGCTGTCCATCACCACTAAGGGATTCGCATGGGGGTGTTGGACGGGGGGTCGGGTATGTGTGTGTGGCATATATTTTTTGTGGATGCATGTGTGTGTGTAAGCCTACCGTGTGTCTCTTTTCCGCGGCCTTGGTGTCGTGCAGTCGCTAGTCAGTCCAAAGTGTGAATGTGAGTGTGTTTGTGTAAATGTATATATGTGCCCTGAGATTGGCTGGCTACCAAAGCCAGCCAGGATAGGCTGCATCTTACCAATGACCATGACCCTAATGAAGAGAAGCAGTATAGAAAATGGATGGACAAAATGCCTCAGTCCGTATATGTGGCCTTCAAAGGAAAAAAGCTTAGGTCCCCCTGCCAAAAAACCTTTATCCATCTTTACTAAAAAATCTGGGAAATGTATTTTATTTCACATTCTTCAAAATAAGCTAACAACTCTATTTCTACTGATAGGATTGTGTGACTGGTGTAATGCTTACATCACATTTGGTGTTAACACCGCAAGCAGTTTCATTGTAGCTGTCATGACTGGCTAAGTAGCTGGTGATTATATTCAAAGGGGAGCTATTATGTAAAAACAACTTTTCTTACTTATTGGAACCTGCTTTTGTGTATTTAAGATTTGCATAAGTCCCGCAATTTGAAATTAAACCATGGGGGCATCATGCATGGCGGAGATAGTTGTAAAACAATCTTGCCTTCTTTCTTAATTCCTCCAAACGAGCAGTTTAGAATTTACCCTATTTGTGAAGTTTTTCATAATTGGGGACGTCAGCGGATTTCTCCCTATATGGTAAAGTTTTACCCAAACAGCTTTGCGCAAGTCCGCCATTTTAGTCCGGCGTTGTTAAGTTAAAAGTTAAAGTTAAACTACCAATGATTGTCACACACACACTAGGTGTGGTGAAATTTGTCCTCTGCATTTGACCCATCCCCTTGTTCACCCCCTGGGAGGTGAGAGGAGCAGTGAGCAGCAGCGGCGGCCGCGCCCGGGAATCATTTTCGGTGATTTTAACCCCCAATTCCAACCCTTGTTGCTGAGTGCCAAGCAGGGAGGTAATGGGCCCCGTTTATATAGTCTTTGGTATGACTCGGTTTGAACTCACAACCTACCGATCTCAGGGCGGACACTCTAACCACTAGGCCACTGAGTTTGAGTTTGAGTTTATTTCGAACATACAACATGATACATCACAATTTCCAGTTTCTCTTTTCAACATGTTCGAGTAGTCGATAAGTTCCTTCTTTTTTACTATCCTCTTGTTGTGGGGAAGACTGGGTGGTACATTCCTACGCATCCTCCACTGTTGCCATTTCTAATACAGTATAAAGTAGCGTATACTTCCAACTTACATTGGTCAGCATACTTGCCAACCTTGAGACCTCCGAATTCGGGAGATGGGGCGGCGGGGTTGAGGTTTGGGGTGGGGAGTGTATATTGTAGCGTCCCGCAAGAGTTAGTGCTGCAAAGGGTTCCGGGTATTTGTTCTGTTGTGTTTATGTTGTGTTACGGTGCGGGTGTTCTCCCGAAATGTGTTTGTCATTCTTGTTTGGTGTGGGTTCACAGTGTGGCGCATATTTGTAACAGTGTTAAAGTTGTCTCATTGTGACCTGTGTTGCTGTTAATCAAGTGTGCCTTGCATTCACTTATGTGTGTGTGAAAGCCGCATATATTATGTGACTGGGCCGGCACGCTGTTTTGTATGTAGGAAGAGCGGACGTGATGACAGGTTGTAGAGGACGCTAAAGGCAGTGCCTTTAAGGCACGCCCCCAATATTGTTGTCCGGGTGGAAATCGGGAGAAATTCGGGAGAATGGTTGCCCCAGAAGATTTTCGGGAGGGGCACTGAAATTCGGGAGTCTCCCGGAAAAATCGGGAGGGTTGGCAAGTATGTTGGTCAGTAGAATAGATTTGGAAGCGCTAAAACTACAACATGGCTGACGGGGAGAAGATGCAGTCGAATTGGAAGATTATAAATAAAACTACGGTACCCACAAAAGAACGCATCTTGAAGAGACGGCCAGAAAGCGGCTTGAAGACGGTCTGTAAAAAATTATCTATGCAACATTTTGACCAAAGAACCACCATTACAGGTTATGTAGACCACAAGGAAGTGTTTTAAATGTAGAAAAAAATCATAAGATGATCCCTTTAATGTATTCTGAGGCACGACAGATCTTTTTTTTTTGCCTCCTGTATGGTCTGGATAATGTTCAGTATCAAGTGCAGGCCTGCCTGCACGTGCAATGGAGACTAAACATGTTTCACTGTTAAAGCCTAACCCTCCATTTTTCTTTGTCAAACCAGGGTCGGAGGTGATCTCCAGCTACAGCGGCAGCTTCATGACCGAGACGGTGGTGCCTGATGCCATGGCGTCGTACGGCGAGAGAGCCGGCGGCCCCGTGGTGGACTTCACCTACGTGGGCATCGACGCCATCCTGGAGCAGATGAGGAGGAAGGCCATGAAGCAAGGTTTTGAACTCAACATCATGGTCGTGGGTAAGATGCAGAGACTTGAATTTATCTTGAGTGTGTGGCTCTGTGTGTTGTTACACCGTGGATTTCCATTCATCACATAATCATAACAATCATTGCTGTTTCTGAGCCTTGTAATCAAGTTGTTAGTCCTTTTAATTTGTCACATCTTCAGACGACTCCTTTCTATCATGTCTCGTTATTCAGGCAAGTAGCTATCTGTATCTGTAATCAACTTTTGACTAACTGTAATCAGCATATTCTCGCAGTAGGCCATAACTGTAACACTCCCTTCCTCTCATCACACAAGTGCATCTTCACCGCCACTTATAGTCGCGATCAAAAGTATACATACACTTGTAAAGAACATAAAGTCATGGCTGTCTTGAGTTTCCAATAATTTCTGCAACTCTTATTTTTTTGTGCTAGAGCAGGGGTCACCAACGCGGTGCCCGCGGGCACCAGGTAGCCCATAAGGACCAGATTAGTAGCCCGCTGGCCTGTTCTAAAAATAGCTCAAATAGCAGTACTTACCAGTGAGCTGCCTCTATTTTTTAAATTTTATTTATTTACTAGCAAGCTGGTCTCGCTTTGCCCGACATTTTTAATTCTAAGAGCGACAAAACTCAAATAGAATTTGAAAATCCAAGAAAACATTTTAAAGACTTGGTCTTCTTTTGTTTAAATAAATTCATAAATTTTTTTACTTTGCTTCTTATAACTTTCAGAAAGACAATTTTAGAGAAAAAATACAACCTTAAAAATGATTTTAGGATTTTTAAACACATATACCTTTTTACCTGTTAAATTCCTTCCTCTTCTTTCCTGACAATTTAAATCGATGTTCAAGTAAATTTATTTTTTTTATTGTAAAGAATAATAAATACATTTTAATTTAATTTTTCATTTTAGCTTCTGTTTTTTCGACGAAGAATATTTGTGAAATATTTCTTCAAACTTATTATGATTAAAATTCAAAAAAAATATTTGGGCAAATCTAGAAAATCTGTAGAATCAAATTTAAATCTTATTCAAAGTCTTTTGAATTTGTTTTAAAATTTTTGTTCTGGAAAATCTAGAAGAAATAATGATTTGTCTTTGTTAGAAATATAGCTTGGTCCAAATTGTTATATATTCTAACAAAGTGTAGATTGGATTTTAACCTATTTAAAACATATCATCAAAATTCTAAAATTAATCTTAATCAGGAAAAATTACTAATGATGTTCCATAAATTATTTTTTTAATTTTTTCAAAAAGATTCGAATAGCTAGTTTTTCTCTTCTTTTTTTCGGTTGAATTTCGAATTTTAAAGAGTTGAAATTGAAGATAAACTATGTTTCAAAATGTAATTGTCATTTTTTTCCTGTTTTCTCCTCTTTTAAACCGTTCAATTAAGTGTAAATATCATTCATTATTAATAATAACATAGAGTTAAAGGTAAATTGAGCAAATTGGCTATTTCTGGCAATTTATTTAAGTGTGTATCAAACTGGTAGCCCTTCGCATTAATCAGTACCCAAGAAGTAGCTCTTGGTTTCAAAAAGGTTGGTGACCCCTGTGCTAGAGTGATTGGAGCACATACTTGTTGGTCACAAAAAAACATTCATGAAGTTTGCTTCTTTTATGAATTTATTATGGGTCTACTGAAAATGTGACCAAATCTGCTGGGTTAAAAGTCATCATCGGCGGTCACTCGAAGCGAGTATGGCGATCCTCCTGGTAGGGGGGTATCCCTTTGTGAAGGTTGCCTGTGCGTGACTTTGTTTAAGGTGGGGAGACTGGTGCACAGACAGTCACCACACGATCCTTGACAGATCCGGGTCAGGGTCCAGTGGCATGGAGTCCAAGACGACTGGGGACCCTTTTCTGCTGCAGCCTTCATCCGCCATCCCAGCCGTTGTGACGTTCCATAGGGTTAGCAATCATCCTCCCGCCTGTTCCACCGTTGAGGTCTTGGGTTGTTATTTCCCCCATAACTGGGCCCACATGGATATGAGGGTGCCTTCTTCCGCCATCGCAGCCGTTGTGGTAGTTCTTACATCTACCGTCTTCCGCCTGCTCCGCCGTTGAGGTCTTTACCGTATCCCTGGCTAGGGGGCAGATAGGTACTAGGCCATTGCCAAGGGCCACCTGGGGTAACAGTAGTAAAGGGTTTGATTGATTGAGACTTTTATTAGTAGATTGCACAGTACAGTACATATTCCGTACAATTGACCACTAAATGGTAACACCCGAATAAGTTTTTCAACTTGTTTAAGTCGGGGTCCACGTTAATCAATTCATGGTAGTTATTCATGGGGTTAACCTCCTAGTGCCCCAAGACCCCATAGAGGAGCCTCCACTGCCGGATGCACTTTAACGTCATGCCCAAGTCAAAAGTATACATACAGCAATGTTAATATTTGGTTAAATGTCCCTTGGCAAGTTTCACTGCAATAAGGCGCTTTTGGTAGTCATCCACAAGCTTCTGGTTGAATTTTTGACCACTCCTCTTAACAAAATTGGTGCCATTACAGTGTTTCCCATAAACTGCCAAGATACCTGTGGCGGTGGGGGCGTGGCTATGGGCGTGGTCACCATGACATCATCGAGTAATTTGCAGAATTTACTACAATGATATGATTTTCTCTAAAAAGGCTCAAAAAAATGTATACTTACTAATTAATAACAGTTTTGTTTTAAACGTCCATCCATCCATCCATCCATGCATTTTACAATATAATTACAACACTTTATGTACATATTTATATACAGATTTGAACAATAAGTTATTCACTGAAATATATTTATTAATTGTGGTTCTTACAAAAAATATATCTTATAAAAATATATAAGCTAAAATGTATCTTAAAGCTCTGCCCCTTTAATTAGTGCATACTAAATAATTTAACTTTAGCCTACTATTACAACCATGTTATTTACCAGCAACATAAAGTGAAACAGAGGCAGAGGTGTCCTGCCACAGTCAGTAACAAATAAACAGAAAACAGTAGTGGTGGTAGATAGACACAAAGCTTCATCAAACATGTGATCCACTGAACAAAGAGCTCCAAAAATCTTGATCCTACACTTCTCTTTTGTAAAGTAAATCTGAACAGCCGATATGGGCATCTACATCAACTATATGATTTGCCTGAGAAGCTGGACAGGACCAAAAAAAATGAATAAATAAATACAAAAAAACCAAAAAAACATTTTTTTGTAGCGGCCTTAATTCTTTCGTGGCGGGCCGCCACAAATAATTGAATGTGTGGGAAACACTGCATTCAGCTAAATGTGTTGGTTTTCTGACATGGACTTGTTTCTTCAGCATTGTCCACACGTTTAAGTAAGGACTTTGGGAAGGCCATTCTAAAACCTTAATTCTAGCTTGATTTAGCCATTCCTTTACCACTTTTGACGTGTATTTGGGGTCATTGTCCTTTTGGAACACCCAACTGCGCCCAAGACCCAACCTCCGGGCTGATGATTTTAGGTTGTCCTGAAGAATTTGGAGGTAATCCTCCTTTTTCATTGTCCCATTTACTCTCTGTAAAGCACCAGTTCCATTGGCAGCAAAACAGGCCCAGAGCATAATACTACCACCACCATGCTGGACAGTAGGAATTGGTGTTCCTGGGGTTAAAGGCCTCACCTTTTCTCCTCCAAACATATTGCTGGGTATTGTGGCCAAACAGCTCAATTTTTGTTTCATCTGACCCCAGAACTTTCCTCCAGAAGGTCTTAGTGTATCTTTGTCCATGTGATGTCGGATGAAACTTTTGATCGTGACTGTAAATGTCTTAACGCCAACCTCTGTCTCTTCTCACTCACAGGGCAGAGTGGCCTCGGCAAGTCCACTTTGATGAACACGCTGTTTAAATCTAAAGTCAGTCGCAAGTCCGTAATGGCCACGGGCCAGGAGAAGATCCCCAAGACCATTGAAATCAAGTCCATCAGTCATGGTACTCTACCCTCATTCAAGCAATCCATGTAGAAATGTCCCAATGGATATTTGCCCCTTTTAACTGATTTGAATTCTGCTAATGAGCCCAGCCGAACTTTACCACATTTGTGTCCTGGGGTCCACAATTTGTTAAAGATTGTACTCGCGTGAAAGATTCCTTCAAAAAGGATGCACGCTCAGGGAGACATAATTACATTTCCGGATTTTTTGTTTCACACATGCAGGGAGTGCGTAAATTCCAGGAGAGTGCTGCTTATCTTGTTAGAACACCTGCTAGAATGTAAGAACAAGCTGCAACAAACGTGTCTATCCGTAGTGTGGAGCCACTTCTTACTAATCCAAGGCTTTCATGGCAGAAAATAAAGTAAATATTGTAATAACTGCAGGACTACAGGACGAAGAATGGCTAAGCAATGCTACATACTGAGCAGGACTACACCAGAAGCCATGCGAACCTCAATGTAATGTAGAAGTGATGGATCCAAATATCGATATCTAGTGTAGTATCTGTATATGAACGATACGAAAGTGATTAGATCGATATGTTTCTTTTTTCTTATTATTACAAATAGTTTGTTTGTCATTTCTGTTATTGTTTACAAATCATAGGTCCCTGGACACAGAAGGGCATTAATGATAAACTCCAAATGATTTAAATGGAAGGCAATAATAGTTTTTGTATTTGTTTAGTTATTGTGCGTTTATTTTGCTCAAAGAATTGTATGTAGCATTCAATACCACACATTTGATACAATATCTGATTTACAACAGTACTAGCAAATTCTAAATAAAAAAAAATGAGCTTGACAAAAATGTGTGATTGTGTTACTTTAGTTACATGCTAAAAAAAAACATTTCAGTTTTAAGTATTGAATTGAGATTTGAAATTGGATCAGATCTCAGGCCAAAACAAAGTGATTGGGACATCCCTTCATCCATCCTCTTCACTTAGTGTCAATTTACATTATCTCGCTGTGTATTTTCCGACCTTGTTTTTCTTTGTTTGTGCAGACATCGAGGAGAAGGGAGTGAGAATGAAGCTGACAGTTATTGACACACCTGGATTTGGAGACCAGATCAACAACGAGAACTGGTGCATATCATTTATTTTTTTATTACAATAACCATAGGTTGTGGACAAGTGTCTCATTATGAAACTTTTATTAAAGCTGCTGGTGCTGCTTTAAGTTAAAATCTTCAACCGTCATGTATGTGTAAAAAGAAGTTAACAGCTGTATAATCACACTTTATTACAACACATATTTAAATGTATGCATCATGCTTTTTTAATTTACATAACTCTAACTTAGAATTAAGAAAGTATCTACCATGATATTTCTTGAGGAAGATTGCTGCATGAGTGGTCAGTCGCTTCACAAGACTAAAAACGGCTGATATTTGTACAAACTCCAAAACAAGTGAAGTTGGCAAGTTGTGTAATTCGTAAATAAAAACAGAATACAATGATTTGCAAATCCTTTTCAACTTATATTCAATTGAATAGACTGCAAAGACAAGATATTTATGTTTACACTGAGAAACTTAATTTTTTTTTGCAAATAATCATTAACTTGGAATTTAATGGCAGCAACACATTGCAAAAAAGTTGTCACAGGGGCATTTTTACCACTGTGTTACATGGCCTTTCCTTTTAACAACACTCGGTAAACGTGTGGGAACTGAGGAGACACATTTTTGAAGCTTTTCAGGTGGAATTCTTTCCCATTCTTGCTTGATGTACAGCTTAAGTTGTTTAACAGTCCGGGGGTCTCCGTTGTGGTATTTTAGGCTTCATAATGCACCACACATTTTCAATGGGAGACAGGTCTGGACTACAGGCAGGCCAGTCTAGTACCCGCACTCTCCTTTACTATGAAGCCGCGCTGTTATAACACGTGCCTCGGCATTGTCTTCCTGAAATAAGCAGGGGCGTCCATGATAACGTTGCTTGGATGGCAACATATGTTGCTCCAAAACCTGTATGTACCTTTCAGCATTAATGGTGCCTTCACAGATGTGTAAGTTACCCATCACCTGGGCACTAATACACCCCCATACCATCACAGATACTGGCTTTTGAACTTTGCGCCTATAACAATCCGGATGGTTATTTTCCTCTTTGTTGACATGATGTCCACAGTTTCCAAAAACAATTTGAAATGTGGACTCGTCAGACCACAGAACACTTTTACACTTTGCATCATTCAATCTTAGATGAGCTCGGGCCCAGCGAAGCCTGCAGCGTTTCTGGGTGTTGTTGATAAATGGCTTTGGCTTTGCATAGTAGAGTTTTAACTTGCACTTACAGACGTAGCGACAAACTGTAGTTACTGACAGTGGTTTTCTTAAGTGTTCCTGAGCCCATGTGGTGATGTCCTTTACACACTGATGTCGCTTTTTGATGCAGTACCGCCTGAGGGATCGGAGGTCACGGGCATTCAATGTTGGTTTTCAGCCTTTCAGCCTTGGGATGGAAGGTCCGTAATATCATTGCTTACGTGCAGTGATTTCTCCAGATTCTCTCAACCTTTTGATGATATTACTGACCGTAGATGGTGAAATCCCTAAATTCTTTGCAATAGCTGATTGAGAAATGTTGTCCTTAAACTGTTGGACAATTTGCTCACGCATTTGTTCACAAAGTGGTGACCCTCGCCCCATCCTTGTTTGTGAATGACTGAGCATTTCATGGAAGCTGCTTTTATACCCAACCATGGCACCCACCTGTTCCCAATGAGCCTGTTCACCTGTGGGATGTTCCAAATAAGTGTCTGATGAGCAGTCCTCAACTTTCTCAGTCTTTTTTGCCACTTGTGCCAGCTTTTTTGAAACATGTTGCAGGCATCAAATTCCAAATGAGCTAATATTTGCAAAAAATAACAAAGTTTTCCAGTTCGAATGTTAAGTATCTTGTCTTTGCAGTCTATTCAATTGAATATAGGTTGAAAAGGATTAGCAAATCATTGTATTCTGTTTTTATTTACCATTTACACAATGTGCCAACTTCACTGGTTCTGAGTTTTGTATGTTCTGCTGTCTGATATTATTGACATTTTGGTACTTACGCCGTTTTATATCAAGAAGCATGGGCAGTGAGGTGGATGCACTGCTTTCCCAATGTTCCATTTGTGGTTCAATGGTCATCACTTTTTCCTTTTGTCATTCAACAACAATAAAACTCGTAATAAGCAAAATATATTTAAAGAGTTTATATTTCAAAGGCTCACCAAGCTCAGTTGACTTCATGACAACATTAAAATGCAGTTACAGATGTTTTTTTGTTTGATGGGTTTTTTAAGTGTCATATCTAATCGGATGTCCCTACCTTTCTCCTGTCTTTGTTTCCTCTTCCTGTGACTTCATCCTCGTTCTATTTTGCAACCCCGTGTTGCCCTGATGTCGGCCAGCTGGCAGCCCATCATGAAATTTATCAACGACCAATACGAGGCCTATCTGCAGGAGGAGATAAACATCGACAGGAAGAAAAGGATCCCCGACTCCAGAGTTCACTGCTGCATATACTTCATCCCGCCTACTGGACACTGGTGAGGCTCATAGTAACACACCGCAGCAGGACTTAGAAAAAGCCTGGAGGTGCTACCTTTTTGTTCCTTGTCAGCATTTTAATTTGTGCAGAACCTCCCTAGGCTTTTAGAGCACACACAAACACACACACATTGCCTCTCGGCACTTGGCAACATATTCCAGAACACAAACATGTAGAGGAAAGATGGGCTCACCAGGCCCTTCTTTGCTGGCAGAAGCACATCTGGTTATGATCCAACTGCACTACTGGCCTCCCCTGACTATGCAGGGCTCAAATGATAAATTAGGGATGGTGCTCAGGCTGTTTACCAAGTGATTGACTGTGCAGCTTCACTACACACAAGTGTTGTAAAATGCTTCAAACAGCTGTCATCCTCACACACAATGCTGTTAAACCTTGTCTTGTGGCCTGCCTCCACTCAGGCCAACGTGAAGTGCCGCCCATGTGTGTGTGCGTCCTGTCCAGTTGTCACACGGGCCAACCAGCAGCTGCTTTGTGTTGGCCTTTAAAGCATAATGGAGAGTGCCAGGACGGGCAAGCAAGACTGAATGCTTCTTTGTAGGAAGTGTACAGTTAGTGTTGCGCTCGTGTGTTGTTGCTGTTGCCATTAACTCCCCTAAAAACAGTCCACTATTTCTTTAAAGTCTCAAGAGACGCTTACACAAAAAGAAGACGATGTCCTGGATGCAGCTGCCCTCTGGTGGAGGAGCTGTGTATTGCATATAATTAGTCAACCATAGAAATGGTTTTCAAAGTGGGAGGTGGACTGGTAGACTAAATAAAATCACCGAATACACTATATTGCCAAAAGTATTTAGCCACCCATCCAAATGATGAGAAGCAGGTGTCCTAATCACTTGGCCCGGCCACAGGTGTATAAAATCAAGCACTTAGGCATAGAGACTTTCTACAAACATTTGTGAAAGAATGGGCCACTCTGTGATTTCCAGCGTGGAACTGTCATAGGATGCCACCTGTGCGACAAATCCAGACGTGAAGTTTCCTCGCTCCTAAATATTCCAAAGTCAACTGTCGGCTTTATTATAAGAAAATGGAAGAGTTTGGGAACAACAGCAACTCAGCCACCAGGTGGTAGGCCATGTAAGTTGACAGAGAGGGGTCAGCGGATGCTGAAGCGCATAGTGCAAAGAGGTCGCCGACTTGTTGCGCAGACAGAGCTCCAAACTTCATGTGACCGTCCAATTAGCCCACGTACAGTACGCAGAGAGCTTCATGGAATGGGTTTCCACGGCCGAGCAGCTGCGTCTAAGCCATTCATCACCAAGTCCAATGCAAAGCGTCGGATGCATTGGAGTAAAGCACGTCACCACTGGACTCTAGAGCAGTGGAGACGCCTCCTCTGGTGTGATGAATCACGCTTTTCCATCTGGCAATCTGATGGACCAGTCCGGGTTTGGAGGTTGCCAGGAGAACGCTACATTTCGGACGGCATTGTGCCGAGTGTGAAATTTGGTGGAGGAGGAATTATGGTGTGGGGTTGTTTTTCAGGAGTTGGGCTTGGCCCCTTAGTTCCAGTGAAATGAATTTTGAATGCTCCAGGATACCAAAACATTTTGGACAATTCCATGCTCCCAACCTTGTGGGAACAGTTTGGAGCAGGCCCCTTCCTCTTACAACATGACAGTGCACAAAGCAAGGTCCATAAAGACATGGATGGCAGAGTCTGGTGTGGATGAACTTGACTGGCCTGCACAGAGTCCTGACCTGAACCCGATAGAACACCTTTGGGATTAATTACAACGGAGACTGCGAGCCAGGCCTTCTCGACCAACAGCAGTGTGTTACCTCACCAATGCGCTTTTGGAAGAATGGTGGTAAATTCCTATAAACCGCAACCTTGTGGACATCCTTCCCAGAAGAGTTGAAGCTGTAATAGCTGCAAAAGGTGGACCCACATCATGTTGAACCCTATGGGTTAGGAATGGGATGGCACTTCAAGTTCATATGTGAGTCAAGGCAGGTGGCCAAATACTTTTGGCAATATAGTGTATGTTCCAGAAAACCAATGATGTATTTCCAGAGGTGTACCTGTACTGTTATGTATTTACTTGGGGTATGACTTTTCTCTTTCTTTTGTTGTTCAGTCTACGGCCTCTTGATGTGGAGTTCATGAGGCGTCTCAGTAAGGTGGTCAACATAGTTCCAGTTATTGCCAAAGCGGACACACTCACCTTAGAGGAGAGAGACTTCTTCAAAAAGAAGGTAACTTGTGGTTACTTTTGACCAATCATTGAGGAGATGGCTTGAAGTCGGGTTGTCCATAGTCTCTCTATGCACGGCTCTGTGCTAGCAGGGTTGTTAGTGCCTCTAGTGGAAAAAAGGTTATACTACATCTTGTATTAATTTTGACCAATACATGTGACATTGCTCTGTATTTTATCCCCCAGAACAATATTTTTTTAAGACAAGGAAACATGCAACTCTACCACTGTAATTCATCTTAAATTGTGCATATTAATTCCAATAGTTAAAAGCTACACCAAGCTGTTTTTTAGAATTAAATGCAGTTAAAACAGTAGTGATATCCTCAAACAGATCAGGGAAGAGCTGCGGGCCAATGGCATCGACATCTACCCTCAGAAGGAGTTTGACGAGGATGCTGACGACAGAATGATTAACGAGAAGATCAGGGTGAGAAGTTTTAATTGGAGTCTCTCCAAAGTTTGCACACTTACAAATGCTCATTTGTTGCTTTGTTTGTGCAGGAGATGATCCCATTTGCCGTGGTGGGCAGTGATCAGGAGTACCAGGTCAATGGCAGGAGGCTGCTGGGGAGGAAGACCAAGTGGGGAACCATTGAAGGTACAGATGCTTCTCTCCTCTCCGCCTTTTCTGCTGCCTGCTTTCCAGTTTCATCTCAAACTGTATCTTGGTAAGGACAAGGCGAGTTGGCAAATAGAAGAACGCACCATTTTAGTTTTTAGGCCTCGTGCAGACACCATGTGACTCGGGCGAGAGAACCAAAAGTGCTGATACCCTTAGTAATACATAATACAATAATAGCCCCATCCTATTGCAGGTAGTTTTTACGTGTGTCCTTAATTATATTATCTCTGCAGACAGGAGCAACATGTCTCACTGAGGAAGTTTCATTTCCTGCAGTGTGCGCACTGTGCACAAACGTCTACCATCTCGTCCTAGATACTGATGTGCTGTACAGCTACAGGTCACAGCATTAAGTGTACCTGTGAAATGGAAAGCGGTCATTGTGTTTGTTGTTTGGAGTGGAGTATTTGCAGAGCTTATCATGAACACAGCTGTTTAATTTAATATGGTAGGAACTAGGGCTGGGCGATATGGCCTTTTTTTAATATCTCAATATTTTTAGGCCATGTCACGATACACAATATTTATCTGGATATTTTGCCTTAGCCTTGAATGAACACTTGATGCATATAATCACAGCAGTATGGTGATTCTATATGTCTACATTAAAACATTCTTCTTCATACTGCATTAATATACAGTATGCTCATTTTAAACTTTCATGCAGAGAGGGAAATCACAACTAAGTCAATTGACCAAAAGTGTATTTATTAAACAGTTATCAAGCAGTGGCACAAACATTCATGTCATTTCCAAACAGAAAGTGCAAGATTGTCAGAGACATTTTAAAACAAGCTATGAGTGCACTTTTGTGCATGATGTCATTAAGATGACATATCAAAACAACATTAAATTAAAGTGCACTTTTTGTACAGAACGCCACTACAATAGTTTAAAACAAATAAAGTGCACTTTTGTGCTTGATGTCACACAAGATATTTCAATAACTGTCAAATAAAAATGAGCTGTATAATAGGAAATCAAATAGTGTATGTCCTTCACTATGTGGTAGGTTCCTGCCGACGTTATCTCCTTCTGTTGTTGACTAGTTTTTTCATACGGTGTTCATCTGGAAATGGTTGCCTCTGCATTTTGTTGGTGTGGCACCGAACGGAGATGTTGACATGCGGAGTTTCAAGCACTCTTCATTCTCTAGCGGGTGACTTTTCAAATGATGCTACATATTAGCAGTAATGCTACTTTTTGTAGCAACGCTTTTGCCCCACACTTGACATATTACGGTTGTCTGTTCGACATCTTTCCGCTTGAAGCCAAACCACCGCCAGACGATGGACCCCCTGCTGTTTATCTTGGGAATTAATTCTTCCTTCATTTGTTACCAGATTGGCACCTTCTTTCTCTCGTATTACCACTCGCACCACAGCTAACGTTACCCATGCCGCTACCTCTCTGCTCCGTGAGGGCGTATACGTATGTGACGTATGTAAGAAGGTGCGCTTGTTTTATGTCTCTGTGAGAAGGAGAGACGGGAAAGAGTGAGAAGAGCCTGTAGTGTAATGCCCGCAGCTAAAAGCAACTGCGTGAGAACGTATACTCGAATATCACGATATAGTCATTTTCTATATCGCACAGAGACAAACCCGCAATATATCGAGTATATTGATATATCGCCCAGCCCTAGTAGGAACCCCACTCCACAGCAGGGATGTATACGAGTACCGGTATTTTTTGGTACTAGGAACAACGCTCCACAGTAGGGATGTATACAGAGTACCGGTATTTTTTGTTACCGTTTCCTAATTGGCTCGGTCCATAAGGACCGTAAAGATTCTGGACTAATGATACTGTGATCTGTATTTTTTTTTCCAGCTGACCGACGTAATTATGAGACGTTGTCCAGGCCTCGAATTTTAACTTTTTTAGGTCAAGGCAAGTGTTGCCTTAAAGGAGGGCTCATATTTTAGGGCACCAAGGCAAGTTGGAAGGGCACCAAGGCAAATGTGTACACAGACGTAGGGAGAAGTACAGATCGCCAATAAACCTTAAAGGCACTGCCTTTGCGTGCCGGCCCAGTCACATAATATCTACGGCTTTTCACACACACAAGTGAATGCAAAGCATACTTGGTCAACAGCCATACAGGTCACACTGAGGGTGACCGTACAAACAACTTTAACACTGTTACAAATATGCGCCACACTGTGAACCCACACCAAACAAGAATGACAAACACATTTCGGGAGAACATCTGCATCGTAACACAACATAAACACAACAGAACAAATACCCAGAACCCCTTGCAGCACTAACTCTTCCGGGACGCTACAATATACACCCCCCGCTACCCCCTAGCCCCCCCACCTCAACCCCGCCCACCTCAACCTCCTCATGCTCTCTCAGGGAGAGCATGTCCCAAATTCCAAGCTGCTGTTTTGAGGCATGTTAAAAAAAATAATAATGCACTTTGTGATTTCAATAATAAATATGGCAGTGTCATGTTGGCATTTTTTTCCATAACTTGAGTTGATTTATTTTGGAAAACCTTGTTACATTGTTTAATGCATCCAGCAGGGCATCACAACAAAATTAGGCATAATAATGTGTTAATTCCACGACTGTGTATATTAGTATCGGTTGATATCGGAATCGGTAATTAAGAATTGGACAATATAGGGATATCGGCAAAAAAGCCATTATCGGACATCTCTAATGAAAACATTGCTCCAATAAAAATAAAAATGCTCCAATGAGGTGAGATTACCTGTACTTTGCTGTAGGTAGATTAAGGTTAGCAATTAAAACACTCCTTTTCTTTCTACCTGTAAACAGCCTGAGATCATTGTAAACACAACATAGGTCGAGTGGGTTTTCTTCACTGTTTCAGAAATGATGCCGTACATTAGGCGCACCGGGTTATAAGGCGCATTGTCAATTTTTGAGAAAATTTAAGGATTTTAAGTGCGCCTTATAGTCCTAAAAATAGGGTAAGTACAAACGGCAGAATAGGACACTTTGTGAATAACGGGCTTTCCCTAGTGAACAATGCACAGCATTATTTTGCCCAGTTTTCTTTTTCACCTTTTGTAAGTAACAAATGGACCTGTTTTTCTCCATTAGTTGAGAACATAGCCCACTGCGAGTTTGCCTATTTACGGGATCTCCTCATCAGGTGAGTTGAAATTTCTGCATTGAAGCTCTGTTTGCTCCACTTGATGTCTTACGGGCCTCCCTTCCCTTTTCCAGAACCCATATGCAGAACATTAAGGACATCACCAGCAGCATCCACTACGAAATGTACCGCGTGAGGCGCCTCAACGAGAACAACACGGCGGCCACTCACGCCAACGGAGTGCCGGAACATCATCATCTCACCGCCCATGAGATATAGGGTCATCAACTCCTTAATCGGGTTTGAGACTTTGGCCCACTCCATTCAGTCCACGCAATCCTGTCTCACAGGTGGGCTAGACACTCAACGGTCCTGACACCTGCGCTTTTGTGACTTTCCCTCACTAGAGAGCGTGAAGAGATGTCCGTTTTTAACCACTTTCTATACCCCAAACTTCCTGATGCGTTCACCCGAGGGTGCCAACACTTCAGCACGGTCTGACACTCAACAATAATCTTTCTCAAGTTTGCTTTTGCAGCGCCGCCCTGTGGTTTGGACTGCACTTGATCACTACATTCGTCTCTGACCAGGTCAAAAGTGTGTTTGTGTTTGAGTATGAAGAAGGAATGGGGAAGGCCATATCATTACGTGTGCATAGAGCTTCAGGAGGAGTAAGATCAAAATGGCACAAATTTTAGTCGTACTTTGCCACATGTTAAACGCAGATACCAGGACAATGATGTATGTTTTTTTTTCAGTACTTACTGCCACTGTTTTATAGATATCTATTTATGCACCAAGTCAAATGTGAACATCTTTGGTCCACAACGACAATCCTGTTTGGCTTACTCAACCGTGCCTTATTTATTGGATGTTTGTTTGGCCAAAGCTGCACGTTCTAATGACGTTGTTTAAAGACACGTTTTCAATTGGCTCTCGATTTTATTCTATCTACCAAACATCCGGTTCACTTTCAATCTCGCTTATAATTCTCCGCAAACTGCCATACTCTATTGTGTATTCTCTGTTTTTTGTATTTGTATTAATAATGCCTAAAATGTCCTTTATCTTATTTTAAAGAAATAAAGATTGTTGTTTTAAACATGTCCCCTTTAAGTAGTTATTTGAACTGTGCTCTTTACAGCCTGAAGCTTCAGCAGACAAGGTACAATTCTTGTTCACGCAGCGTTTAACTGATGCCCATTAATTGTCCTAATAGTGTTTTAATTGTATGTCATTAAGGTGTTACTGGATTTGCCTTTCAAATATCAATATGGCTGCCCCCAAGGTCAGTGCGGGCCTGAACATCTGTCTCTTCTTCAGTGTGAGATGGAAGTCCTTGCAGAGGCTGAGCAGACAAGCAAGTACGGAAATGATTTTCATTTTTACAATTTATGATTGAAGTCGCTATCTGCGTTCTTTCTCTAGAGACAAATTGCAGCTGTGTTTCCGGTATGTTGTTTGCAGACCGGCTCCTGGCATAAAAAAAGCACTCCGTGCGGTTGTTTAGGGCCACAACCACCAGGGGGCGGGCACATACTATACATCAGTGGTCACCAACGCGGTGCCTGCGGGCACCAGGTAGCCCGTAAGGACCAGATGAGTAGCCCGCTGGCCTGTTCTAAAAATAGCTCAAATAGCAGCACTTACCAGTGAGCTGCCTCTATTTTTTAAATTGTATTTATTTACTAGCAAGCTGGTCTCGCTTTGCCCGACATTTTTAATTCTAAGAGAGACAAAACTCAAATAGAATTTGAAAATCCAAGAAAATATTTTAAAGACTTGGTCTTCACTTGTTTAGATAAATTCTTTTTTTTTTTTACTTTAGAGAAAAAATACAGTCTTAAAAATAATTTTAGGATTTTTAAACACATATACCTTTTTACCTTTTAAACTCCTTCCTCTTCTTTCCCGACAATTTAAATCGATGTTCAAGTAAAAAAAAAAATTTTTTATTGTAAAGAATGATAAATACATTTTAATTTAATTCTTCATTTTAGCTTCTGTTTTTTCGACGAAGAATATTTCTGAAATATTTCTTCAACTTTATTATGATTAAAATTCAAAAAAATTATTCTGGCAAATCTAGAAAATCTGTAGAATCAAATTTAAATCTTATTTCAAAGTCTTTTGAATTTCTTTTAAAAATTTTGTTCTGGAAAATCTAGAAGAAATAAGGATTTGTCTTTGTTAGAAATATAGCTTGGTCCAATTTGTTATATATTCTAACAAAGTGCAGATTGGATTTTAACCTATTTAAAACATGTCATCACAATTAATCTTAATCAGGAAAAATTACTAATGATGTTCTATTAAAAAAAAAATTAATTTTTTCAAAAAGATTCGAATTAGCTAGTTTTTCTCTTCTTTTTTTCGGTTGAATTTTGAATTTTAAAGAGTCGAAATTGAAGATAAACTGTTTCAAAATTTAATTGTCATTTTTTTCGTGTTTTCTCCTCTTTTAAACCGTTCAATTAAGTGTAAATATCATTAATTACTAATAATAACGTAGAGTTAAAGGTAAATTGAGCAAATTGGCTATTTCTGGCAATTTATTTAAGTGTGTATCAAACTGGTAGCCCTTCGCATTAATCAGTACCCAAGAAGTAGCTCTTGGTTTCAAAAAGGTTGGTGACCCCTGCTATACATACTTACTATACCTACAGTGATGACATTTTGAGTCTTTGAATAGTTCAATTTGATTAGCAGCTTGTAAAAATCAAATACAAGTTATGTTAAAGACCAAAATGTGGACAGAAACCAGACACCTGTGATTTAGGGGTATATAAATAAACATTGATTGATTGATTAAAATCCTCTCCTTGCACCATCTGCTCTCCCTTCTCTCTCTTTCTCATCACCTTCTCGTCCTGCATGCGTCCTCCTTCCTACATCTGATGTCATTTCCCACCCTCGCTTTGGGCTTTGTGCCAGCCTGCCCAGACGTGGTGAGGGGAGGGCTGCCCCCGCCCTATGCAAAAATGTTCAGCTCTATGCAAATTGGCCTTGCGATTAATTAAAAGTCTGCCGCAAATTCAATTAGCCGACTCCGCAGAAGGAGCAAGAGAGTAATGGGGATTATGGGATGAATGTGGAAATGAACGCTTGCATGGGTATTATATCGTTAGTCTGCAGAACATCCAGAAAGTATTCACAGCGCTTCACTTTTTCCCACATTTTGTTATGTATTCAAAAATGAAATAAATTCATTTTTGTCCTCAAAATTCAACACACAATACCCCATAATGACAATGAGAAAAAGCTTTTTTTTTTATTTTGCAAATGTATTTTAAAAAACTTAAGTATTTAATCAATCAAACTTTATATGTATAGTACTTTTCATACAAATAAAATGTAGCACAAAGTGCTTCACATTAAAAAAAAAAAAGACATGATCGCAGGTTAATACAGTCAAACCCCCCACCCCGACATCAACACCAGCCTAAAACATTTTCCCCTCTACCACATATGTTTCTACATTATAAAAGTCACATAGAAACATATGTGGCTGACCGCAGAAGAACCAGGTGATAAAACACTATCTTAGGGAACCGAGTGCACCAAGAGCTGCATGTTGAGGGGCCGCGACCCTGACCCAGGTCACACCACGAAGGACCCATGAGCCAGAGCCACAGCAGCCCCCAGTACAGAGAATCCTGCTGAGGAAACTCTGGAAATAAATGTATAAAACAAAAATATATTGGGAGAATAAAATATATTTATAAGCTACAATATAATTAGTAAAATGCATAAATATTACATAGATATCTAGATTTAAAAAAATAATTAAATTGGTATATGGTAAATAAATGCTAAGAAATACTAGATAAACAGAATTATAAAGGTAATATTTATAAGATGAATAAGAATATTAATTAAAATCACAACATTCTCTGCAACCCTAAGAAGGCACCATTAATGCTGAAAGGTACATACAGGTTTTGGAGCAACATATGTTGCCATCCAAGCAACGTTATCATGGACGCCCCTGCTTATTTCAGCAAGACAATGCCAAGCCACGTGTAACAACAGCGTGGCTTAATAGTAAAATAGTGCGGGTACTAGACTGGCCTGCCTGTAGTCCAGACCTGTTTCCCATTAAAAATGTGTGGCGCATTATGAAGCCTAAAATACCACAACGGAGTCCCCCGGACTGTTGAACAACTTAAGCTGTACATCAAGCAAGAATGGGAAAGAATTCCACCTGAAAAGCTTCAAAAATGTGTCTCCTCAGTTCCCAAGAGTTACTGAGTGTTGTTAAAAGGAAAGGCCATGTAACACAGTGGTAAAAATGCCCCTGTGACAACTTTTTTGCAATGTGTTGCTGCCATTAAATACTAAGTTAATGATTATTTGCAAAAAACAAATGAACTTTCTAAGTTTGAACATTAAATATCTTGTCTTTGCAGTCTATTCAATTGAATATAAGTTGAAAAGGATTTGCAAATCATTGTATTCTGTTTTTATTTACCATTTACATGTGTTAACTTCACTGGTTTTGGGTGTTGTATATTTAAGATGCAAGTGTTCGCATTAAAGATGGTGGTCACCCAGTAGTCTATACTCTACGTGCAGCACAGGGTCCAATGTGCAGCCAGGGGGGAAATTGAATTCCTATTACGTGACCTGCTTCTCTAATCTGCTTCTCCATTTATCCTTCTAAACAGCTTCATCCCTCTTCTCCTCCTTCACCACCTTCCTATTGTTAGTCACCTGCCGGCTCCTAAAGAGGTGTGAAAGTGTTTTTAATGTTGTGAGTTTCCACTGGAATTGTTGAAAATTATTAACCTTTGAACCTACGATAGAAAGACATTGGGATAATTAGCCAGTTACCATGGAACTGTAACATTCTATTACTGACTGTCCTCCATACACACGGTGCGTTCAATGACCTCCCGCCCACCCAGCTACACAAAAGTCAGCTTCTTAGAAATT
>NC_084755.1:9893164-9900664 GCF_033978785.1 Entelurus aequoreus
ATAGAGCTAGACCGTGTAGTATTTTATACGTAAGTAGTAAAACCTTAAAGTCACATCTTAAGTGCACAGGGAGCCAGTATAGGTATATATATATGTATGTATATATACAGTATAGGCGTAATATGATCAAACTTTCTTGTTCTTGTCAAAAGTCTAGCAGCCGCATTTTGTACCAACTGTACTCTTTTAATGCTAGACATAGGGAGACCCGAAAATAATAAGTTACAGTAATCGTGACGAGACGTAACGACTGCACGAAAAATGATCTCAGCATCGGTGGTAGACAAAATGGGGCGAATTTTAGCGATATTACGGAGATGAAAGAAGGCCGTTTTAGTAACACTCTTAATGTGTGACTCAAACGAGAGAGTTGGGTCGAAGATAATACTTTACCAAGTCACTTTGTGTAATTATTTTGTTGTCAAATGTTAAGGTGGTTTTATTATTAAATAGGTGCCGGTGTCTAACAGGACCGATAATCAGTATTTGTTTTTTTAGCGTTAAGATGCAAAAAGTTGCTGGACATCCATTGTTTAATTTCATTAAGACATGCCTCCAGCTGACTACAATCTGGCGTGTTGGTCAGCTTTAGGGGCTTGTAGAGTTGGGTGTCGTCAGCATAAGAGTGAAAGCTAACACCGTAATAGTGTATGATGTCACCTAGCAGATGCTGAAGAGTGCAGGGCCAAGAACTGAACCCTGTGGAACCCCTCACGTTACCTTAACCTACTCCGAGGTCACATTGTTATGGGAAATGCCCTGCATCCTGTCAGTAAGATAGCAGTTAAACCAAGACAAGGTTAAGTCTGACATACCAATACATGTTTGGATACGTTCTAATACAGTGTTTTTCTGCCTTTTTTGAGCCAAGGCCCATTTTTTGCTTTGAATAAATCCAGAGGCACACCACCAGCAGAAATCATTAAAAAACAAAACTCAATTGACAGTAAAAAGTCGTTGTCGCAATTGTTGGATATGACTTTAAACCATAACCAACCATGCATCACTATAGCTCTTGTCTCACAGTAGGTGTACTGTAGTTTTTTGCTGTTTTCCTGTGTGTAGTGTTTTAGTTCTTGTCTTGCGCTCCTATTTTGGTATTTTCCTGTAGCAGTTTCATGTCTTCCTTTGAGCGATGTTTCCTGCATCGACTTTGTTTTAGCCATCAAGAATGTTTCAGTTGTTTTTATCCTTCTTTGTGGGGACATTGTTGATTGTCATGTTCGGATGTACATTGTGGACGCCGTCTTTGCTCCACAGTAAGTCTTTGCTGTCGTCCAGCATTCTGGTTTTGTTGACTTTGTAGCAAATCATAGCATATATTTGTATTGTTATTTTGTAGTGTTGAATGTTAAAGGTTTGATCATGTGATATTAGTCAGTATGAAAACACTAACCTTATTAATTTGTTTTTGGCGACACCTAGTGGTCACAATATGTCATTACACTAAGGTCATGACGCTGTACTGTAAGTTGAATGATGATGACAGGTTTGCTCGTGGATACTTTCTCATACATTTCTCCCTTGAAGACTTTGTATATGTAAATAATCAACTATTATGTATGTGATACTTGTTTATGTGGTCAAATGTTGTGTTTTAGACTGCAATATTGTTCAATTAAGGACACTATTTACGTATGTCTAGCTTGTGTGCTGTTGCCTGCTTAGCTGTTGTGTAGCCTATAGTCTAGCATGTTTACCTTTTTATAAATGACTTGACTACAACACAAGAAAAGACCAACCTTGTGCGCTTATTGGAGGACATTTAGATGTTAACTGATTGTCCACATTTGCACAAGTAAACACGCTGCAGGGCTGCTTGTATCAGATCTTATATTGGAGATTTGACCAAATGTATTTTGCTTATATCAAACCCGGACACCATTAATCATAAGCATTGCATTTTAATATATACTGTATATATATAACTACAACAAATGCCATCTAACAAATAGTTATGAAACATATGATAAATAAAATATAATAGTAATAGTAACTTCTTCGTCTGTGTGACTTGGCGTTGGAAGGTATACTTGGAGAATTTTAAGGGTTTTCCTCTTGGAGATCTTCAGGATGATCTGAGCCTCTATCTGAAGTGTTTCTCTAGCTGGTTACATTTGATGCCATTTCCTTACTTACCAGGACCCACCCCTCCAATGCTACTCTCCTCCCTCGTGACGGCTTTAGAGCTGTTGTAGGTGTTCTCCACTGGGTTTTATAATCCCTGTGTGTCCCATAATCCTAGTATATCCCATGTGATGTTCTCTAGTTCTTTTTCCAGCTCACAAAGTCCATCCCGTCCTAGTAGGGAATGCACATTATATGTGCAGATGGTCATATCCTTTAAGGAGCCTGTCCTTGCCCAGAGATCCTTAGCACCGTCTACTGGTTCCTCTACCACGGCCGCTCCCGTAGCTGGGCACTTCAGAGCTGCTGAGGGCCGTTTCTGCCTTTGTGCTGCCATAGTCTTGTGGGGTCCGCTGGGAGAGTAAAGGAATAAACTTAGATGGTGAAAGATTAAACCACCTACGATTTGCTGATGACATCATCCTAATCGCTGAAGATGGTCACAAGCTAGAAGAAATGCTCAATGAACTGAGCATTGAAAGCAACATAGATAAACATGAAGAAGACCAAAGTAATGTTCAAGCAATTCTGTAGAGATCAGAAAATTGTGTTAGATAGCACTATAATTGAGAAATACGACAAGAGCTGGTTGGAGTGCATTTGGGAATGATATCATGAGAAGTAACGTGCCTATCTGCCTCAAGAGAAACCTTTTCAATCAATGTGTACCACCAGCAATGACATATGGTTCTGCAACCTGGGCGATAACAAAGAAAATGGAGCAGGAACTGGAAAGTACTCAACAAAGTACGCAGCACACCATGACAGGAATCTCCAAACGGGATAGGAAGACACTCCAATGGATCAGAAACCAGACTGAAGACACAGACATGATGCAATCAGTCCGCAGAAAGAAATGGAAGTGATCAAGTATGTTTGGATCAGGTGTGTTTGGATCAAGTATGTTCGACTCAGGTGTGATTAGATCAAGTATGTTTGGATCAGGTGTGATTAGATCAAGTATGATTGGATCAGGTGTGATTAGATCAGGTGTGTTTGGATCAGGTGTGATTAGATCAGGTGTGTTTGAATCAGGTGTGATTAGATCAGGTGTTTAGATCAAGTATGTTCGGCTCAGGTGTGATTAGATCAAGTATGTTTAGATCAGGTGTGGCTAGGTCAGTTGTGTTTGGTTAAGGTGTGTTTAGATCAGGTGTGTTTGGATCAGGTGTGTTTAGATCAGTGTATTTGGATCAGGTGTGTTTAGATCAGTGTGTTTGGATCAGGTGTGTTTAGATCAAGTGTATTTAGATCAGTTGTGTTAGGATTAAGTATGTTTGGATAAGATGTGTTTAGATCAGGTGTGTTTGGATCAGGTGTTTTTTGATCAGTTGTGTCAGGATCAAGTATGTTTGGATCAAGTGGGTTTGGATCACTTGTGTTTGGATTATTTGTGTTTAGATCAGGTGTGTTTGGATCAAGTATGTTTGGATCGGGTGTGATTAGCTCAGTTGTGTTTAGATCACTTGTGTTTGGATTATTTGTGTTTAGATCACGTGTGTTTGGATCAGGCGTGTTTAGATCAGGTGTGTTTGGATCAAGTGTGTTTACATCAGTTGTGTTTGGATATGGTGTGTTTGGATCAGGTGTGTTTGGATCAAGTGTGTGTAGATCAAGTATGTTTGGATCCGGTGGGTTTGGATCAAGTATGTTTAGATCGGGTGTGTTTGGATCAGTTGTGTTTGGATCAAATATGTTTAGATCAAGTGTATTTAGATCAGTTGTGTTTGGATCAAGTATGTTGCATCAAGTATGTTTGGATCATGTATGTTTAGATCAAGTGTGTTTAGGTCAGTTGTGTTTGGATAAGGTGTGTTTGGATCAAGTGTGTGTAGATCAAGTATGTTTGGATCAAGTGTGTTTGGATCAGTTGTGTTTGGATCAAGTGTGTGTAGATAAGTATGTTTGGATCAGGTGTGTTTGGATCAGGTGTGTTTGGATCAAGTGTGTGTAGATCAAGTATGTTTGGATCAGGTGTGTTTGGATCAAGTATGTTTAGATCGGGTGTGTTTGGATCAGTTGTGTTTGGATCAAATGTGTTTAGATCAAGTGTATTTAGATCAGTTGTGTTTGGATCAAGTATGTTGCATCAAGTATGTTTGGATCATGTATGTTTAGATCAAGTGTGTTTAGGTCAGTTGTGTTTGGATCAGGTGTGTTTGGATCAAGTGTGTGTAGATCAAGTATGTTTGGATCAGTTGTGTTTGGATCAAGTGTGTGTAGATAAGTATGTTTGGATCAGGTGTGTTTGGATCAAGTGTGTGTAGATAAGTATGTTTGGATCAGGTGTGTTTGGATCAGTTGTGTTTGGATCAAATATGTTTGGATCAGGTGTGTTTAGATCAGGTGTGTTTGGATCAGGTGTGTTTGGATCAGGTGTGATTAGATCAAGTATGTTCCGATCGGGTGTGATTAGATCAACGATGTTTGGATCACATGTGTTTAGAGCACGTGTGTTTAGATCAGTTGTGTTTAGATCAAGTGTGTTTGGATCAAATGTGTTTGGATCAAGTGTGCTTGGATCAGGTGTGTTTAGATCAAGTGTGTTTGATCAAAGGGTGTCAGGATTAAGTGTGTTTGGATCAAGTGTGCTTGGATCAGGTGTGTTTGATCAAAGAGTGTCTGGATCAGGTGTGTTTGATCAAAGAGTGTCTGGATCAAGTGTGTTTAGATCAAGTGTGTTTGGATCAAGTGTGCTTGGATCAAGTGTATTTAGATCAGGTGTGTTTGGATCAAGTGTGCTTGGATCAAGTGTGTTTAGATCAGGTGTGTTTGATCACAAAGTGTCTGGATCAAGTGTGTTTAGATCAAGTATGCTTAGATCAAGTGTGTTTGATCAAAGGGTGTCTGGATCAGGTGTGTTTGGATCAAGTGTGCTTAGATCAAGTGTGTTTGATCAAAGGGTGCCTGGATCAGGTGTGTTTGGATCAAGTGTGCTTGAATCCAGAGTATTTAGATGAGGTGCAGACAGTGGATGTTGGAGGTCTATCAGACAGAAGATGATTGTCATTAAATGGATGAAGGCTGAGCTGCTGCAGACGGGACAAATGAAGATGGATGATCTCACCGAGCTGCAGCTACCAGAGTGGAATGTTGATTGGGGGCTCGCTCACTTCTTCATGTGTGTGTGTGTGTGTGTGTGTGCATGTGTGTGTGCTTAGAAAGGGAGTGTGTGCTTGTGAGATGTTAAGCTGCTGCATTGAAGAGTAGCAACAGAGCTGCAGTACAAAGCAAGCAGACATCTTGCATGTTTTTATTACACAGATCAAACCACAACTTCCATTTTTATTATCATCTTTTGCCATCTTGACTGCATGGATGCTCTCCAAATGGCTTCTTTTTTTTCTCCTTTTTTTTTTTTTTTTTTTTACATGAATGACATTCAAGGGACAAGCGGTAGGAAACGGATGTATGGGTGGACATTCAAGGCGCCCTCGAAGCCCCGTGCAACACTAGCATACATAAAACCCCTCCAGTCATTCCTCAAGCACAACAATGTGTGAATGAAGTTGAAATAGCAGTACTGCAGTAGTATTGGCCATGAGATGACACCCAACCAATCACAGCATGATGTTCAGTATCATGGCCACTGATTGGCTCAGCCTCAGACATATTGCGATTCAAGTCTGTTGGTGCTATTTTATGTCCAAAGGGCTCTCATAATGTTAAAAATGGTATTCAGAAGGTCGTAAACAGGTTATGTATGCACTAGCTATGAAAATATTAAATTTTTATATTAATAATTCTTACTTGGCGGGAATTCCTTCACCATGGTATAGCCCGGAAACTATTATCAGCAAAGACGAGGGACTACTGCGGGGGTTAGCAACCCTAGTGGCTCCCTGGACATCTTTCAGAGATGTGTGAAAATGGAAAAAGATGAAGAAAAAAATATATTTTTAGTTTTAATATATTTTCTGTAGTAGAACAAACCTTCCTAATTGTTAGAAATCCCACTGTTTATGTTATACATGCTTCACTGATGAGAGGATTTGGCAAGCACCATTTTGTCCTACTAATTTCGGCGATCCTTGAACTCACCGTGGTTTGTTTACATGTACAACTTTCTCCGACGCTGCCACAGAAAGACGTGTTTTATGCCACTCCTTATTTGTCTCGTTTTGTCCACCAAACTTACATCATGTGTTGCCTTCATTATAACACTTATATAAGACTTTTAAAGTCATTTTGATAGTAGGCTGATATAGACACTTACATCATGTGTTGCCTTCATTATAACACTTATATAAGACTTTTAAAGTCATTTTGATAGTAGGCTAATATAGCTGATATAGACACTTACATCATGTGTTGCCTTCATTATAACACTTATAAGACTTTTAAAGTCATTTTGATAGTAGGCTAATATAGACACGTCATGTGTTGCCTTCATTATAACACTTATATAAGACTTAAAGTCACTTTGATAGTAGGCTAATATAGACACTTATGTCATGTGTTGCCTTCATTATAACACTTATATAAGACTTTTAAAGTCATTTTGATAGTAGGCTAATATAGCTAATATAGACACTTACATTGTGTGTTGTCTTCATTATAACACTTATATACATTTTTTTGCGGCTCCAGACAGATTTTTTTAATATCTTTTTGGTCCAATATGGCTCTTTCAACATTTTGGGTTGCCGACACCTGCACTACTGTAGTCTCAGAATCATCCAAATATAATCGAAGTTCTATCGTCATTCCACAAATTTGTATTTTACCAACCTCACTCACATTTTACACACACGCACTTGTCAGACTGCTAAACATGCGTTATCACGTTTGCTGGTAATGCGAGTCAACACTTAACAACAGCCAAATACCAGAGTCCGTGAACATTGCTCCAAAGTCAGGATTTTTTTTGTTGATTTAATGTGCATACAAAAGTAAACAATAACATGTTTATGACCATTTTTTTTACCTTTTTGTGTGCAGTGATTCACAAACAAAGGACCTATTTCACATGACGGAATTAGCACACAGGACATGACTTTGCTAAAGAGTAAAAAGTAGCTTATAAGGTTTACGAGGATGTAAATTGTGTAAAATAGTGAATGTGTTCAGTCCACCAAGGAACTCTTACTCAATCACCTGAAAGCACTGATTGAAATGAGAAGACCCCCTGCTTTCCTCCTGCAACATTGTGTGCGTTCTTGTTTTTCCACCCTTCTTGAGACATCAACAAGGAAAAGTAGCTTCCATATGAGGAGGTGTGAACAAGTTAGGACATAAATCATGGTCCCAATACGGAAAACCATTGCATCTAATAGAGAGCCAAATACCAGAGTCCGTGAACATTGCTCCAAAGTCGGGATTTTTGGTTGATTTAATGTGCATACAAAAGTAAACATTGACAGGTGCAAAGGC
>NC_084755.1:9905664-9916063 GCF_033978785.1 Entelurus aequoreus
ATAAATAAATTAAAAACATTTTCTTGAATAAAAAAGAAAGTAAAACAATATAAAAACAGTTACATAGAAACTAGTAATTAATGAAAATTTGTAAAATTAACTGTTAAAGGTTAGTATTATTAGTGGACCAGCAGCACGCACAATCATGTGTGCTTACGGACTGTATCCCTTGCAGACTGTATTGATATATATTGATATATAATGTAGGAACCCAAATATTAATAACAGAAAGAAACAACCCTTTTGTGTGAATGAGTGTAAATGGGGTGGGTTGGTGCACTAATTGTAAGTGTATCTTGTGTTTTTTATGTGGATTTAATAAAAAAAAATTTTAAAAAACGATACTGATAATAAAAAAAACGATACCGATAATTTCCGATATTACATTTTAACGCATTTATCGGCCGATAATATCGGCAGACCGATATTATCGGACATCTCTAATATATATATATATATATGTACAGCCCGGCCCCCAGCCAAATTGTTTTAACCCAATGCGGCCCCCGAGTCAAAAGGTTTGGGGACCCCTGCTCTAAAGGCCTTAGTGGCCACATGCGTGGACAGCACCTTTTAGCTCTTATTTACAAAATTGTGTACACTACTGAATTGGGGTCTTATGGCCACTTATGTGGACACTTATACTGCCATCTGGTGGTGTCAGAAGAGTATAACATACAATAGAATTGTAGAAAAAAAAGTGTCAAAATAAGAATTAGCATGTCACTACACATGAAGTACACATTTGTGTACTTATGGACTAAGTACATCATATCAAAAGATGATTTGTAGTTTTTATTCTAATTAGGGTCCAATAAGCCCAAATAGCAAAGAGAAATAAAACAAAAAAAGCATGTAAACAAACAGCTTGGGTCTTAAGAGGTTAAAAAACGGAATGGAATTGTACTTTTTTTTACTGAATGAGACACACAGATTGTACATGAAAATAAAGAATGTGGGATTTACAATATTAACTATGAAGGATAAAACACTGAATATTGACAAGATATGAACGTCACACCCCCTCTCCATCCCCACATATTTTACGGCCGGGGATCGAACCAGGAACCCTCGGCCGCTCTCCCAACCGAGCTACGCCGTGTGTATACTCAAGGGCAAAGAGTATCAGGCCTTGAATATAAAGTTGGTAAAAAGTAGTCATTGTGCTTGAATATAAAGTTGGTAAGAAGTAGTCATTGTGTTTGAATATAAAGTTGGTCAAAAGTAGTCATTGTGTTTGAATATAAAGTTGGTAAAAAGCAGTCATTGTGCTTGAATATAAAGTTGGTAAAAAGTAGTCATTGTGCTTGAATATAAAGTTGGTAAAAAGTAGTCATTGTGCTTGAATATAAAGTTGGTAAAAAGTAGTCATTGTGCTTGAATATAAAGTTGGTCAAAAGTAGTCATTGTGCTTGAATATAAAGTTGGTCAAAAGTAGTCATTGTGCTTGAATATAAAGTTGGTCAAAAGTAGTCATTGTGCTTGAATATAAAGTTGGTAAAAAGTAGTCATTGTGCTTGAATATAAAGTTGGTCAAAAGTAGTCATTGTGCTTGAATATAAAGTTGGTAAAAAGTAGTCATTGTGCTTGAATATAAAGTTGGTAAAATGTAGTCATTGTGCTTGAGTATAAAGTTGGTAAAAAGTAGTCATTGTGCTTGAATATAAAGTTGGTAAAAAGTAGTCATTGTGCTTGAATACAAAGTTGGTAAAAAGTAGTCATTGTGCTTGAATATAAAGTTGGTTAAAAAGTAGTCATTGTGCTTGAATATAAAGTTGGTAAAAAGTAGTCATTGTGCTTGAATATAAAGTTGGTAAAAAGTAGTCATTGTGCTTGAATATAAAGTTGGTAAAAAGTAGTCATTGTACTTGAATATAAAGTTGGTAAAAAGTAGTCATTGTGCTTGAATATAAAGTTGGTAAAAAGTAGTCATTGTGCTTGAATATAAAGTTGGTAAAAAGTAGTCATTGTGCTTGAATATAAAGTTGGTAAAAAAATAGTCATTGTGCTTGAATATAAAGTTGGTAAAAAGTAGTCATTGTGCTTGAATATAAAGTTGGTAAAAAGTAGTCATTCTGCTTGAATATAAAGTTGGTAAAAAGTAGTCATTGTGCTTGAATATAAAGTTGGTAAAAAGTAGTCATTGTGCTTGAATATAAAGTTGGTAAAAAGTAGTCATCGTGCTTGAATATAAAGTTGGTAAAAAGTAGTCATCGTGCTTGAATATAAAGTTGGTAAAAAAGTAGTCATCGTGCTTGAATATAAAGTTGGTAAAAAGTAGTCATCGTGCTTGAATATAAAGTTGGTAAAAAGTAGTCATTGTGCTTGAGTATAAAGTTGGTAAAAAGTAGTCATTGTGCTTGAATATAAAGTTCGTAAAAAGTAGTCATTGTGTTTGAATATAAAGTTGGTCAAAAGTAGTCATTGTGTTTGAATATAAAGTTGGTAAAAAGTAGTCATTGTGCTTGAATATAAAGTTGGTCAAAAGTAGTCATCGTGCTTGAATATAAAGTTGGTAAAAAGTAGTCATTGTGCTTGAATATAAAGTTGGTAAAAAGTAGTCATTGTGCTTGAGTATAAAGTTGGTAAAAAGTAGTCATTGTGCTTGAGTATAAAGTTGGTAAAAAGTAGTCATTGTGCTTGAATATAAAGTTGGTAAAAAGTAGTCATTGTGCTTGAATATAAAGTTGGTAAAAAGTAGTCATTGTGCTTGAATATAAAGTTGGTAAAAAGTAGTCATTGTGCTTGAATATAAAGTTGGTCAAAAGTAGTCATTGTGCTTGAATATAAAGTTGGTCAAAAGTAGTCATTGTGCTTGAATATAAAGTTGGTCAAAAGTAGTCATTGTGCTTGAATATAAAGTTGGTCAAAAGTAGTCATTGTGCTTGAATATAAAGTTGGTCAAAAGTAGTCATTGTGCTTGAATATAAAGTTGGTCAAAAGTAGTCATTGTGCTTGAATATAAAGTTGGTCAAAAGTAGTCATTGTGCTTGAATATAAAGTTGGTCAAAAGTAGTCATTGTGCTTGAATATAAAGTTGGTAAAAAGTAGTCATTGTGCTTGAATATAAAGTTGGTAAAAAGTAGTCATTGTGCTTGAATATAAAGTTGGTAAAAAGTAATCATTGTGCTTGAATATAAAGTTGGTAAAAAGTAGTCATTGTGCTTGAATATAAAGTTGGTCAAAAGTAGTCATTGTGCTTGAATACAAAGTTGGTAAAAAGTAGTCATTGTGCTTGAATATAAAGTTGGTTAAAAAGTAGTCATTGTGCTTGAATATAAAGTTGGTAAAAAGTAGTCATTGTGCTTGAATATAAAGTTGGTAAAAAGTAGTCATTGTGCTTGAATATAAAGTTGGTAAAAAGTAGTCATTGTACTTGAATATAAAGTTGGTAAAAAGTAGTCATTGTGCTTGAATATAAAGTTGGTAAAAAGTAGTCATTGTGCTTCAATATAAAGTTGGTCAAAAGTAGTCATTGTGCTTGAATATAAAGTTGGTAAAAAGTAGTCATTGTGCTTGAATATAAAGTTGGTAAAAAGTAGTCATTGTGCTTGAATATAAAGTTGGTAAAAAGTAGTCATTGTGCTTGAATATAAAGTTGGTCAAAAGTAGTCATTCTGCTTGAATATAAAGTTGGTAAAAAGTAGTCATTGTGCTTGAATATAAAGTTGGTAAAAAGTAGTCATCGTGCTTGAATATAAAGTTGGTAAAAAGTAGTCATCATGCTTGAATATAAAGTTGGTAAAAAAGTAGTCATCGTGCTTGAATATAAAGTTGGTAAAAAGTAGTCATCGTGCTTGAATATAAAGTTGGTAAAAAGTAGTCATTGTGCTTGAGTATAAAGTTGGTAAAAAGTAGTCATTGTGCTTGAATATAAAGTTGGTAAAAAGTAGTCATTGTGTTTGAATATAAAGTTGGTCAAAAGTAGTCATTGTGTTTGAATATAAAGTTGGTCAAAAGTAGTCATTGTGCTTGAATATAAAGTTGGTCAAAAGTAGTCATTGTGCTTGAATATAAAGTTGGTAAAAAGTAGTCATCGTGCTTGAATATAAAGTTGGTAAAAAGTAGTCATTGTGCTTGAGTATAAAGTTGGTAAAAAGTAGTCATTGTGCTTGAGTATAAAGTTGGTAAAAAGTAGTCATTGTGCTTGAGTATAAAGTTGGTAAAAAGTAGTCATTGTGCTTGAATATAAAGTTGGTAAAAAGTAGTCATTGTGCTTGAATATAAAGTTGGTCAAAAGTAGTCATTGTGCTTGAATATAAAGTTGGTCAAAAGTAGTCATTGTGCTTGAATATAAAGTTGGTCAAAAGTAGTCATTGTGCTTGAATATAAAGTTGGTCAAAAGTAGTCATTGTGCTTGAATATAAAGTTGGTCAAAAGTAGTCATTGTGCTTGAATATAAAGTTGGTCAAAAGTAGTCATTGTGCTTGAATATAAAGTTGGTCAAAAGTAGTCATTGTGCTTGAATATAAAGTTGGTCAAAAGTAGTCATTGTGCTTGAATATAAAGTTGGTCAAAAGTAGTCATTGTGCTTGAATATAAAGTTGGTCAAAAGTAGTCATTGTGCTTGAATATAAAGTTGGTCAAAAGTAGTCATTGTGCTTGAATATAAAGTTGGTCAAAAGTAGTCATTGTGCTTGAATATAAAGTTGGTCAAAAGTAGTCATTGTGCTTGAATATAAAGTTGGTAAAAAGTAGTCATTGTGCTTGAATATAAAGTTGGTAAAAAGTAGTCATTGTGCTTGAATATAAAGTTGGTAAAAAGTAGTCATTGTGCTTCAATATAAAGTTGGTAAAAAGTAGTCATTGTGCTTCAATATAAAGTTGGTCAAAAGTAGTCATTGTGCTTGAATATAAAGTTGGTCAAAAGTAGTCATTGTGCTTGAATATAAAGTTGGTCAAAAGTAGTCATTGTGCTTGAATATAAAGTTGGTCAAAAGTAGTCATTGTGCTTGAATATAAAGTTGGTCAAAAGTAGTCATTGTGCTTGAATATAAAGTTGGTAAAAAGTAGTCATCGTGCTTGAATATAAAGTTGGTAAAAAGTAGTCATCGTGCTTGAATATAAAGTTGGTAAAAAAGTAGTCATCGTGCTTGAATATAAAGTTGGTAAAAAGTAGTCATCGTGCTTGAATATAAAGTTGGTAAAAAGTAGTCATTGTGCTTGAGTATAAAGTTGGTAAAAAGTAGTCATTGTGCTTGAGTATAAAGTTGGTAAAAAGTAGTCATTGTGCTTGAGTATAAAGTTGGTAAAAAGTAGTCATTGTGCTTGAATATAAAGTTGGTAAAAAGTAGTCATTGTGCTTGAATATAAAGTTGGTAAAAAGTAGTCATTGTGCTTGAATATAAAGTTGGTCAAAAGTAGTCATTGTGCTTGAATATAAAGTTGGTCAAAAGTAGTCATTGTGCTTGAATATAAAGTTGGTCAAAAGTAGTCATTGTGCTTGAATATAAAGTTGGTCAAAAGTAGTCATTGTGCTTGAATATAAAGTTGGTCAAAAGTAGTCATTGTGCTTGAATATAAAGTTGGTCAAAAGTAGTCATTGTGCTTGAATATAAAGTTGGTCAAAAGTAGTCATTGTGCTTGAATATAAAGTTGGTCAAAAGTAGTCATTGTGCTTGAATATAAAGTTGGTAAAAAGTAGTCATTGTGCTTGAATATAAAGTTGGTCAAAAGTAGTCATTGTGCTTGAATATAAAGTTGGTAAAAAAGTAGTCATCGTGCTTGAATATAAAGTTGGTAAAAAGTAGTCATCGTGCTTGAATATAAAGTTGGTCAAAAGTAGTCATTGTGCTTGAGTATAAAGTTGGTAAAAAGTAGTCATTGTGCTTGAGTATAAAGTTGGTAAAAAGTAGTCATTGTGCTTGAGTATAAAGTTGGTAAAAAGTAGTCATTGTGCTTGAGTATAAAGTTGGTAAAAAGTAGTCATTGTGCTTGAGTATAAAGTTGGTAAAAAAGTAGTCATTGTGCTTGAATATAAAGTTGGTAAAAAGTAGTCATTGTGCTTGAATATAAAGTTGGTAAAAAGTAGTCATTGTGCTTGAATATAAAGTTGGTCAAAAGTAGTCATTGTGCTTGAATATAAAGTTGGTCAAAAGTAGTCATTGTGCTTGAATATAAAGTTGGTAAAATGTAGTCATTGTGCTTGAATATAAAGTTGGTCAAAAGTAGTCATTGTGCTTGAATATAAAGTTGGTCAAAAGTAGTCATTGTGCTTGAATATAAAGTTGGTCAAAAGTAGTCATTGTGCTTGAATATAAAGTTGGTCAAAAGTAGTCATTGTGCTTGAATATAAAGTTGGTCAAAAGTAGTCATTGTGCTTGAATATAAAGTTGGTCAAAAGTAGTCATTGTGCTTGAATATAAAGTTGGTCAAAAGTAGTCATTGTGCTTGAATATAAAGTTGGTCAAAAGTAGTCATTGTGCTTGAATATAAAGTTGGTCAAAAGTAGTCATTGTGCTTGAATATAAAGTTGGTCAAAAGTAGTCATCGTGCTTGAATATAAAGTTGGTAAAAAGTAGTCATCGTGCTTGAATATAAAGTTGGTCAAAAGTAGTCATTGTGCTTGAATATAAAGTTGGTCAAAAGTAGTCATTGTGCTTGAATATAAAGTTGGTAAAAAGTAGTCATCGTGCTTGAATATAAAGTTGGTCAAAAGTAGTCATCGTGCTTGAATATAAAGTTGGTAAAAAGTAGTCATTGTGCTTGAATATAAAGTTGGTAAAAAGTAGTCATCGTGCTTGAATATAAAGTTGGTAAAAAGTAGTCATTGTGCTTGAATATAAAGTTGGTAAAAAGTAGTCATTGTGCTTGAATATAAAGTTGGTAAAAAGTAGTCATCGTGCTTGAATATAAAGTTGGTAAAATGTAGTCATTGTGCTTGAATATAAAGTTGGTCAAAAGTAGTCATTGTGCTTGAATATAAAGTTGGTAAAAAGTAGTCATTGTGCTTGAATATAAAGTTGGTAAAAAGTAGTCATTGTGCTTGAATATAAAGTTGGTAAAAAGTAGTCATCGTGCTTGAATATAAAGTTGGTAAAATGTAGTCATTGTGCTTGAATATAAAGTTGGTCAAAAGTAGTCATTGTGCTTGAATATAAAGTTGGTCAAAAGTAGTCATTGTGCTTGAATATAAAGTTGGTCAAAAGTAGTCATTGTGCTTGAATATAAAGTTGGTCAAAAGTAGTCATCGTGCTTGAATATAAAGTTGGTAAAATGTAGTCATTGTGCTTGAATATAAAGTTGGTCAAAAGTAGTCATTGTGCTTGAATATAAAGTTGGTCAAAAGTAGTCATTGTGCTTGAATATAAAGTTGGTCAAAAGTAGTCATTGTGCTTGAATATAAAGTTGGTAAAAAGTAGTCATTGTGCTTGAATATAAAGTTGGTAAAAAGTAGTCATTGCGCTTGAATATAAAGTTGGTAAAAAGTAATCATTGCGCTTGAATATAAAGTTGGTAAAAAGTAGTCATTGTACTTGAATATAAAGTTGGTAAAAAGTAGTCATTGCGCTTGAATATAAAGTTGGTAAAAAGTAATCATTGCGCTTGAATATAAAGTTGGTAAAAAGTAGTCATCGTGCTTGAATATAAAGTTGGTAAAAAGTAGTCATTGTGCTTGAATATAAAGTTGGTAAAAAGTAGTCATTGTGCTTGAGTATAAAGTTGGTCAAAAGTAGTCATTGTGCTTGAGTATAAAGTTGGTCAAAAGTAGTCATTGTGCTTGAATATAAAGTTGGTAAAAAGTAGTCATTGTGCTTGAATATAAAGTTGGTCAAAAGTAGTCATTGTGCTTGAATATAAAGTTGGTCAAAAGTAGTCATTGTGCTTGAATATAAAGTTGGTCAAAAGTAGTCATTGTGCTTGAATATAAAGTTGGTCAAAAGTAGTCATTGTGCTTGAATATAAAGTTGGTCAAAAGTAGTCATTGTGCTTGAATATAAAGTTGGTCAAAAGTAGTCATTGTGCTTGAATATAAAGTTGGTCAAAAGTAGTCATTGTGCTTGAATATAAAGTTGGTCAAAAGTAGTCATTGTGCTTGAATATAAAGTTGGTCAAAAGTAGTCATTGTGCTTGAATATAAAGTTGGTCAAAAGTAGTCATTGTGCTTGAATATAAAGTTGGTCAAAAGTAGTCATTGTGCTTGAATATAAAGTTGGTCAAAAGTAGTCATTGTGCTTGAATATAAAGTTGGTCAAAAGTAGTCATTGTGCTTGAATATAAAGTTGGTCAAAAGTAGTCATTGTGCTTGAATATAAAGTTGGTCAAAAGTAGTCATTGTGCTTGAATATAAAGTTGGTCAAAAGTAGTCATTGTGCTTGAATATAAAGTTGGTCAAAAGTAGTCATTGTGCTTGAATATAAAGTTGGTAAAAAGTAGTCATTGTGCTTGAATATAAAGTTGGTAAAAAGTAGTCATTGTGCTTGAATATAAAGTTGGTCAAAAGTAGTCATTGTGCTTGAATATAAAGTTGGTCAAAAGTAGTCATTGTACTTGAATATAAAGTTGGTCAAAAGTACTCATTGTGCTTGAATATAAAGTTGGTCAAAAGTAGTCATTGTGCTTGAATATAAAGTTGGTCAAAAGTAGTCATTGTGCTTGAATATAAAGTTGGTCAAAAGTAGTCATTGTGCTTGAATATAAAGTTGGTAAAAAGTAGTCATTGTGCTTGAATATAAAGTTGGTCAAAAGTAGTCATTGTGCTTGAATATAAAGTTGGTCAAAAGTAGTCATTGTGCTTGAATATAAAGTTGGTCAAAAGTAGTCATTGTGCTTGAATATAAAGTTGGTAAAAAGTAGTCATTGTGCTTGAATATAAAGTTGGTAAAAAGTAGTCATTGTGCTTGAATATAAAGTTGGTAAAAAGTAGTCATTGTGCTTGAATATAAAGTTGGTAAAAAGTAGTCATTGTGCTTGAATATAAAGTTGGTAAAAAGTAGTCATTGTACTTGAATATAAAGTTGGTAAAAAGTAGTCATTGTGAATAGATCCTGAAACATGAAAAAAAACATCACAAACTTTTATGTGAATAAAGTTGTAATGTTGTGAAATAATCATCATTTACAAGAATTAGGCACATTTTGTGACAACAGGGGGAAAAAAAAAGCAGTTTGGCAAGTTAGGTCAGAAAACGACAGCTGGAAAGTTCTGGACTTTTTTTTTTTTTTTTTTTGGGTGTGAAGGTGTTGAGTTTCTACATGGTGTTGGTCTTCACACCTGATAGAAAAAACCACACTGCTGTCTACTTTTATTTATTTTTTAAATCCTACTTAGCACTCTTTTTTTTTTTTTTATCAATGATGGCATTTTCTTGAGCCATCTTCTTTTTGTCCATGAAAATATTAATGTTGTGAGTTAAGTTGTAATTACCAACAGTAGATGGCGTTCAAAAAGATATTCTTCTTTATTGTTTGCTATCTATTTTAAATGAATATGCGTCACTTTCATCATGTTCTTGTATATTGCCTAAAAACGACTGCTTCACTGAACACAAAATTAACACAATTTCAAGTTGTAATCATACAGTGCATCTAAAAGTATTCACAACGTGCGCTTCACTTTTTCCACATTTTATTTTATTCTCTGACTTAGACTTAGACAAACTTTAAGGATCCACAAGGGAGATTGTTCCACACAGTAGCTCAGTCACAAAGGATGGAAAGGTAATGCAGATATAAAGTAGACTAAAATGTACCGTATTGGCAATATAAAATTTAACATATATGTAATTACATATTATATATACAGTATATAATATATACTAATTAGAGATGTCCGATAATATCGGTCTGCCGATAAATGCGTTAAAATGTAATATCGGAAATTATCGGTATCGGTTTTTTATTATCAGTATCGTTTTTTTTTGTTTTTTTTTTTATTTTTTTTATTAAATCCACATAAAAAAACACAAGATACACTTACAATTAGTGCACCAACCCAAAAAAACCTCCCTCCCCCATTTACACTCATTCACACAAAAGGGTTGTTTCTTTCTGTTATTAATATTCTGGTTCCTACATTATATATCAATATATATCAATACAGTCTGCAAGGGATACAGTCCGTAAGCACACATGATTGTGCGTGCTGCTGGTCCACTAATATTACTAACCTTTAACAGTTAATTTTACAAATTTTCATTCATTACTAGTTTCTATGTAACTGTTTTTATATTGTTTTACTTTCTTTTTTATTCAAGAAAATGTTTTTAATTTATTTATCTTATTTTTATTTGATTAATTTTTTTAAAAAGTACCTTATCTTCACCATACCTGGTTGTCCAAATTAGGCATAATAATGTGTTCATTCCACGACTGTATATATCGGTTGATATCGGTATCGGTAATTAAAGAGTTGGACAATATCGGCATATCGGATATGGGCAAAAAGCCATTATCGGACA
>NC_084755.1:9916083-9953583 GCF_033978785.1 Entelurus aequoreus
TAGGGATGACCTTTTTGCAGGACGGACTCTGATATTAACAAAAGAAACAATAAAGAAATACAAAACTATGTCTGTAAATAAATACAAATAAAAAATAAAGACTCTGGCTTGACCACTACGCATACCGTATTTCCTTGAATTGGCACAGGGAATATAGTATTTGCACGTCTAGAATTACTGCCGGGTCAAACTCGTTTCTCAAAATAATTAACGCATGCTTGGCCTTATCGCCGGTTCATTATTGACGCCGGATCAAATTCGTTTCGCAAAATATTAATTTTATTATCGCATGTCTATAATTTTCGCCGGGTCAAACTCGTTTCGCAAAATATTTAGCATATGGCTACAACTTCCACCGGGTCAAATTCGTTACGTCACGAGTGACGCTTTACCTGTCCTCATTTTCAAAATGGAGGAAGCTGCTTTCAGTAGTTTGCAATCGCACAAAGGAAAAAAGATAAAGAGCTATTCAGTAGGATTTAAGGTCCAAGCTATTGAATACCGGTACAGTATGCTAAAAAGAACAGTAAGCAGCTATGTTTTATTAATATACCGTAGCTGCGTGTGTCAAATACTGTATGAGTCATAAAATGACTCCCGCCTCCTGGTGGTAGAGGGCACTGCCGCGCTAGTGATCCTTCTTGCGACTTCCGGTACTGCAGAAGAACTGAACACACGCAGCAAGACATTTTTTTTTTTTCCTCTGCCTGAACTTTTAACAAGGAGGATTACATGCCGGTATCTAAAATAAAACAGTTTTCTAAACTGGACTTTCAATCGAAGCAGGAGGTAATAATTAAAGGAATATCTCCATCGAGACAGAGAGACTTTTAAAACGGAAGAAAGAAAATAAGGAAGACTTCTATAAACAAGTTATCGATGCTTTTGGTCAGAAGGAGCTGCAAATGGACTCCATTTATAAGTACAGGTAAGACCATAATAACGTTCTTTTTATTAAATGTGCTTTTCATGATGGTATGCTTACATCACACTCAAAGCGCACGCCTAAATTTACCACATTCCTTTTGGTAAACGCCGGAGTGAGAAGAGGTTTTAAAATAATTACCGCGTGCACGGCCATCCCGCCGGTTTCCGGTAAACGCCGGAGTGACAGGAGGTTTTAAATTAATTAGCGCCCCTGCGGCTATTCAAGGAAATACGGTATTTAAAGTCACGTAAATCCAAGCATAGGTGTTATACTACTTTTCTGTGATATCACAGTAAAGCTCATCAACAAATGAACAATGAGGGTTTTTTTAGGTACTGAGAAGAGTGAATTGATACTGTATCTCAAGTGACTTTTGACACCCTTTACATGTCACCCCTTCCTACATAACATCAAAGATGGAGTTACTGCTCGAGTTACATTTAACAAGCAGAGGGATTGTAAAGAATGCAGATTTTCTGGCAGGCTGCATGTGATAATAATGCAATCAAAGTATATGAGAGCTGGGAGGAAAGCCCTGTTTTATATACAGAATTGTTCAATTTCAAAAGTCAAGGGCACTGTTGAAAGGTAGGAGCAGAGGAAGAGGAATGCAGGAGGTGTGCTGAAGAGGTGGAGGGAAGTAAGTCAAAGTAAATTGCTGACTGAATGCTGGAACAGGATGGGGAAGTGGAGTTGTGGAGGCCATAAAGAGCAGCTTCCATAGGTGTGACTGACACATGGATGCACAATGGAGCACACTATACAAGCAAGACCTGTGTTGATCATGACTTGGGTTCCACGGCAGTGTTATTCTGACCCAGATTTCTTCCAGTCATAAGGACAGTGCCAGGTTTTAAGTGCGTGGAACCTGTCAAAGCAGTTCTCTGTTGATGTTCGCTCCTTGACTGATTCAGAATTGATTGAGTGGATTGAAACGATCCGGCTGCTCGGAGAGACAATCCGGCGACTGGTTGTGGAGTAGTATTTCTGCTTCAGTAGAGCCCTTCTCATGTCATGTGCTCAGATGTTTGCATGCCTGCGGGACAGCTTGAAGTGATACAAAGGAAAGGCTGATAATATGTGAAAGTGTTTGAGTGCTTGTGTGGGTGCATCTCAGGTTTCCGCCTCAGCAGTTTCGTTTCCACTCTCACATTAACAGCAACAAAAGGAAAGAGGCCTTGCGTAAGATACAGATTTCCCATCAATCACTTTCTAAATACTCACTAATAAATGTGTAATACAATTTCTTTTTTTTCTGCAATAGGAAACAGCACTTTTTTTTCCAAGTACCTCGCAGATCAGTTATTTTTTATAGCAAACAATGGAACTTTTTTATTGGCTTGTGGCATATTATTTAAAAACAAACAAAAAATAAAAACATGTAAATACTACGGCTGCAACTAACGATTAATTTGATAATCGATTAATCTGTTGATTATTACTTCGATTAATCGATTAATAATCGGACAAAAGAGACAAACTACATTTCTATCCTTTCCAGTATTTTATTGGAAAAAAACAGCATACTGGCACCATACTTATTTTTATTATTGTTTCTCAGCTGTTTGTAAATGATGCAGTTTAAAAATAAAGGTTTATTAAAAAAAATATATATATTTTTTTTTTTAATAAAAAAATAATAATAATACTCTGCTCATAGCATAGATCCAACGAATCGATGACTAAATTAATCGGCAACTATTTTAATAATCGATTTTAATCGATTAGTTGTTGCAGCCCTAGTAAATACGTTTTTTTTTTTTTAATTTGAAAAGTTGATATGTTGATAAGTAAAACGCAAAAATAATATGCTTTGTCATCTCTACCACAAAGCTCTGGGTTCGAATTCCCATCTGGTCATCAGTGTGGTGTTTGCATGCGTGGGTTTTCTCCGGGTACTGCGGCTTCCTCCCACATTCCAAAAAATATGCATGTTTGGTTAATTGGAAACTCTAAATCATCCATAGCTGTAGTAGGTAGCTAGGTCTTTATTGTCATTGCTTTATGGACCACAATGGAAACCAGCCTTTTGGCTTTTTGTGCCATCCATTTGCCTTTTTAAAGCATTACATGGATTCTATTCTTTAAGATGTCAATAAACTTCTCAATCAATCAATTGCACAAGTACAACAAAACGTTTTCAGCACAAACCCGTTCAAGATTAGACAAACAGACAGTGTACAGGGTTACAAAACAGGAACACTGATGGGAAAAAGGTAAACGCTGGGGGAGGATGAGTAAAAAAAATACAATCTAGACTGGGCTCCTAAGGGCCCAGTCTGGAGTGGGGAAAAACCTCCATAGCAAAGCACATATACATATTACAACATACATCTCGAGACTTGCAACAGAGGGGAGGGAGTGTGGTCTACGGTGGCAGGCTGCAGCTCTTCAGGTGCTGCCCAGCTGTCCATCACCACTAAGGGATTCGCATGGGGGTGTTGGATGGGGGGTCGGGTATGTGTGTGTGGCATATATTTTTTGTGGATGCATGTGTGTGTGTAAGCCTACCGTGTGTCTCTTTTCCGCGGCCTTGGTGTCGTGCAGTCGCTAGTCAGTCCAAAGTGTGAATGTGAGTGTGTTTGTGTAAATGTATATATGTGCCCTGAGATTGGCTGGCTACCAAAGCCAGCCAGGATAGGCTGCATCTTACCAATGACCATGACCCTAATGAAGAGAAGCAGTATAGAAAATGGATGGACAAAATGCCTCAGTCCGTATATGTGGCCTTCAAAGGAAAAAAGTTTAGGTCCCCCTGCCAAAAAACCTTTATCCATCTTTACTAAAAAATCTGGGAAATGTATTTTATTTCACATTCTTCAAAATAAGCTAACAACTCTATTTCTACTGATAGGATTGTGTGACTGGTGTAATGCTTACATCACATTTGGTGTTAACACCGCAAGCAGTTTCATTGTAGCTGTCATGACTGGCTAAGTAGCTGGTGATTATATTCAAAGGGGAGCTATTATGTAAAAACAACTTTTCTTACTTATTGGAACCTGCTTTTGTGTATTTAAGATTTGCATAAGTCCCGCAATTTGAAATTAAACCATGGGGGCATCATGCATGGCGGAGATAGTTGTAAAACAATCTTGCCTTCTTTCTTAATTCCTCCAAACGAGCAGTTTAGAATTTACCCTATTTGTGAAGTTTTTCATAATTGGGGACGTCAGCGGATTTCTCCCTATATGGTAAAGTTTTACCCAAACAGCTTTGCGCAAGTCCGCCATTTTAGTCCGGCGTTGTTAAGTTTAAAGTTAAAGTACCAATGATTGTCACACACACACTAGGTGTGCTGAAATTTGTCCTCTGCATTTGACCCATCCCCTTGTTCACCCCCTGGGAGGTGAGGGGAGCAGTGAGCAGCAGCGGCCACGCCCGGGAATCATCTTTGGTGATTTTAACCCCCAATTCCAACCCTTGTTGCTGAGTGCCAAGCAGGGAGGTAATGGGCCCCGTTTATATAGTCTTTGGTATGACTCGGTTTGAACTCACAACCTACCGATCTCAGGGCGGACACTCTAACCACTAGGCCACTGAGTTTGAGTTTATTTCGAACATACAACATGATACATCACAATTTCCAGTTTCTCTTTTCAACATGTTCGAGTAGTCGATAAGTTCCTTCTTTTTCACTATCCTCTTGTTGTGGGGAAGGCTGGGTGATACATTCCTACACATCCTCCACTGTTGCCATTTCTAATACAGTATAAAGTAGCGTATACTTCCAACTTACATTGGTCAGCATACTTGCCAACCTTGAGACCTCCGAATTCGGGAGATGGGGCGGCGGGGTTGAGGTTTGGGGTGGGGGGTGTATATTGTAGCGTCCCGCAAGAGTTAGTGCTGCAAAGGGTTCCGGGTATTTGTTCTGTTGTGTTTATGTTGTGTTACGGTGCGGGTGTTCTCCCGAAATGTGTTTGTCATTCTTGTTTGGTGTGGGTTCACAGTGTGGCGCATATTTGTAACAGTGTTAAAGTTGTTTATACGGACACCCTCAGTGTGACCTGTATTGCTGTTAATCAAGTGTGCCTTGCATTCACTTATGTGTGTGTGAAAGCCGCATATATTATGTGACTGGGCCGGCACGCTGTTTTGTATGTAGGAAGAGCGGACCTGATGACAGGTTGTAGAGGACGCTAAAGGCAGTGCCTTTAAGGCACGCCCCCAATATTGTTGTCCGGGTGGAAATCGGGAGAAATTCGGGAGAATGGTTGCCCCAGAAGATTTTCGGGAGGGGCACTGAAATTCGGGAGTCTCCCGGAAAAATCGGGAGGGTTGGCAAGTATGTTGGTCAGTAGAATCTATTTGGAAGCGCTAAAACTACAACATGGCTGACGGGGAGAAGATGCAGTCGAAGTGGAAGATTATAAATAAAACTACGGTACCCACAAAAGAACGCATCTTGAAGAGACGGCCAGAAAGCGGCTTGAAGACGGTCTGTAAAAAATTATCTATGCAACATTTTGACCAAAGAACCACCATTACAGGTTATGTAGACCACAAGGAAGTGTTTTAAATGTAGAAAAAAATCATAAGATGATCCCTTTAATGTATTCTGAGGCACGACAGATCTTTTTTTTTTGCCTCCTGTATGGTCTGGATAATGTTCAGTATCAAGTGCAGGCCTGCCTGCACGTGCAATGGAGACTAAACATGTTTCACTGTTAACGCCTAACCCTCCATTTTTCTTTGTCAAACCAGGGTCGGAGGTGATCTCCAGCTACAGCGGCAGCTTCATGACCGAGACGGTGGTGCCTGATGCCATGGCGTCGTACGGCGAGAGAGCCGGCGGCCCCGTGGTGGACTTCACCTACGTGGGCATCGACGCCATCCTGGAGCAGATGAGGAGGAAGGCCATGAAGCAAGGTTTTGAACTCAACATCATGGTCGTGGGTAAGATGCAGAGACTTGAATTTATCTTGAGTGTGTGGCTCTGTGTGTTGTTACACCGTGGATTTCCATTCATCACATAATCATAACAATCATTGCTGTTTCTGAGCCTTGTAATCAAGTTGTTAGTCCTTTTAATTTGTCACATCTTCAGACGACTCCTTTCTATCATGTCTCGTTATTCAGGCAAGTAGCTATCTGTATCTGTAATCAACTTTTGACTAACTGTAATCAGCATATTCTCGCAGTAGGCCATAACTGTAACACTCCCTTCCTCTCATCACACAAGTGCATCTTCACCGCCACTTATAGTCGCGATCAAAAGTATACATACACTTGTAAAGAACATAAAGTCATGGCTGTCTTGAGTTTCCAATAATTTCTGCAACTCTTATTTTTTTGTGCTAGAGCAGGGGTCACCAACGCGGTGCCCGCGGGCACCAGGTAGCCCGTAAGGACCAGATTAGTAGCCCGCTGGCCTGTTCTAAAAATAGCTCAAATAGCAGTACTTACCAGTGAGCTGCCTCTATTTTTTAAATTTTATTTATTTACTAGCAAGCTGGTCTCGCTTTGCCCGACATTTTTAATTCTAAGAGAGACAAAACTCAAATAGAATTTGAAAATCCAAGAAAACATTTTAAAGACTTGGTCTTCTTTTGTTTAAATAAATTCATAATTTTTTTTACTTTGCTTCTTATAACTTTCAGAAAGACAATTTTAGAGAAAAAATACAACCTTAAAAATGATTTTAGGATTTTTAAACACATATACCTTTTTACCTGTTAAATTCCTTCCTCTTCTTTCCTGACAATTTAAATCGATGTTCAAGTAAATTTATTTTTTTTATTGTAAAGAATAATAAATACATTTTAATTTAATTTTTCATTTTAGCTTCTGTTTTTTCGACGAAGAATATTTGTGAAATATTTCTTCAAACTTATTATGATTAAAATTCAAAAAAAATATTTTGGCAAATCTAGAAAATCTGTAGAATCAAATTTAAATCTTATTCAAAGTCTTTTGAATTTGTTTTAAAATTTTTGTTCTGGAAAATCTAGAAGAAATAATGATTTGTCTTTGTTAGAAATATAGCTTGGTCCAAATTGTTATATATTCTAACAAAGTGTAGATTGGATTTTAACCTATTTAAAACATATCATCAAAATTCTAAAATTAATCTTAATCAGGAAAAATTACTAATGATGTTCCATAAATTATTTTTTTAATTTTTTCAAAAAGATTCGAATAGCTAGTTTTTTTCTTCTTTTTTTCGGTTGAATTTTGAATTTTAAAGAGTTTAAATTGAAGATAAACTATGTTTCAAAATTTAATTGTCATTTTTTTCGTGTTTTCTCCTCTTTTAAACCGTTCAATTAAGTGTAAATATCATTCATTATTAATAATAACATAGAGTAAAGGTAAATTGAGCAAATTGGCTATTTCTGGCAATTTATTTAAGTGTGTATCAAACTGGTAGCCCTTCGCATTAATCAGTACCCAAGAAGTAGCTCTTGGTTTCAAAAAGGTTGGTGACCCCTGTGCTAGGGTGATTGGAGCACATACTTGTTGGTCACAAAAAAACATTCATGAAGTTTGCTTCTTTTATGAATTTATTATGGGTCTACTGAAAATGTGACCAAATCTGCTGGGTTAAAAGTCATCATCGGCGGTCACTCGAAGCGAGTATGGCGATCCTCCTGGTAGGGGGGTATCCCTTTATGAAGGTTGCCTGTGCGTGACTTTGTTTAACGTGGGGAGACTGGTGCACAGACAGTCACCACACGATCCTTGACAGATCCGGGTCAGGGTCCAGTGGCATGGAGTCCAAGACGACTGGGGACCCTTTTCTGCTGCAGCCTTCATCCGCCATCCCAGCCGTTGTGACGTTCCATAGGGTTAGCAATCATCCTCCCGCCTGTTCCACCGTTGAGGTCTTGGGTTGTTATTTCCCCCATAACTGGGCCCACATGGATATGAGGGTGTCTTCTTCCGCCATCACAGCCGTTGTGGTAGTTCTTACATCTACCGTCTTCGGCCTGCTCCGCCGTTGAGGTCTTCACCGTATCCCTGGCTAGGGGGCAGTCAGGTACTAGGCCTTTGCCAAGGGCCACCTGGGGTAACAGTAGTAAAGGGTTTGATTGATTGAGACTTTTATTAGTAGATTGCACAGTACAGTACATATTCCGTACAATTGACCACTAAATGGTAACACCCGAATAAGTTTTTCAACTTGTTTAAGTCGGGGTCCACGTTAATCAATTTATGGTAGTTATTCATGGGGTTAACCTCCTAGTGCCCCAAGACCCCATAGAGGAGCCTCCACTGCCGGATGCACTTTAACGTCATGCCCAGGTCAAAAGTATACATACAGCAATGTTAATATTTGGTTAAATGTCCCTTGGCAAGTTTCACTGCAATAAGGTGCTTTTGGTAGCCATCCACAAGCTTCTGCTTGAATTTTTGACCACTCCTCTTTACAAAATTGGTGCCATTCCAGTGTTTCCCATAAACTGCCAAGATACCTGTGGCGGTGGGGGCGTGGCTATGGGCGTGGTCACCATGACATCATCGAGTAATTTGCATAATTTACTACAATGATATGATTTTCTCTAAAAAGGCTCAAAAAATGTATACTTACTAATTAATAATAACAGTTTTGTTTTAAACGTCCATCCATCCATCCATCCATCCATGCATTTTACAATATAATTACAACACTTTATGTACATATTTATATACAGATTTGAACAATAAGTTATTCACTGAAATATATTTATTAATTGTGGTTCTTACAAAAAATATATCTTATAAAAATATATAAGCTAAAATGTATCTTAAAGCTCTGCCCCTTTAATTAGTGCATACTAAATAATTTAACTTTAGCCTACTACTACAACCATATTATTTACCAGCAACATAAAGTGAAACAGAGGCAGAGGTGTCCTGCCACAGTCAGTAACAAATAAACAGAAAACAGTAGTGGTGGTAGATAGACACAAAGCTTCATCAAACATCTGATCCACTGAACAAAGAGCTCCAAAAATCTTGATCCTACACTTCTCTTTTGTAAAGTAAATCTGAACAGCCGATATGGGCATCTACATCAACTATATGATTTGCCTGAGAAGCTGGACAGGACCAAAAAAAAATGAATAAATAAATACAAAAAAAACAAAAAAACATTTTTTTGTGGCGGCCTTAATTCTTTCGTGGCGGGCCGCCACAAATAAATGAATGTGTGGGAAACACTGCATTCAGCTAAATGTGTTGGTTTTCTGACATGGACTTGTTTCTTCAGCATTGTCCACACGTTTAAGTCAGGACTTTGGGAAGGCCATTCTAAAACCTTAATTCTAGCTTGATTTAGCCATTCCTTTACCACTTTTGACGTGTATTTGGGGTCATTGTCCTTTTGGAACACCCAACTGCGCCCAAGACCCAACCTCCGGGCTGATGATTTTAGGTTGTCCTGAAGAACTTGGAGGTAATCCTCCTTTTTCATTGTCCCATTTACTCTCTGTAAAGCACCAGTTCCATTGGCAGCAAAACAGGCCCAGAGCATAATACTACCACCACCATGCTTGACAGTAGGAATTGGTGTTCCTGGGGTTAAAGGCCTCACCTTTTCTCCTCCAAACATATTGCTGGGTATTGTGGCCAAACAGCTCAATTTTTGTTTCATCTGACCCCAAAACTGTCCTCCAGAAGGTCTTATATTTGTCCATGTGATGTCGGATCGCGACTGTAAATGTCTTAACGCCAACCTCTGTCTCTTCTCACTCACAGGGCAGAGTGGCCTCGGCAAGTCCACTTTGATGAACACGCTCTTTAAGTCTAAAGTCAGTCGCAAGTCCGTAATGGCCACGGGCCAGGAGAAGATCCCCAAGACCATTGAAATCAAGTCCATCAGTCATGGTACTCTACCCTCACTCAAGCAATCCATGTAGAAATGTCCCAATGGATATTTGCCCTTTTTAACTGATTTGAATTCTGCTAATGAGCCCAGCCGAACTTTACCACACTTGTGTCCTGGGGTCCACAAATTGTTAAAGATTGTACTCGCGTGAAAGATTCCTTCAAAAAGGATGCACGCTCAGGGAGACATAATTACATTTCCGGATTTTTTGTTTCACACATGCAGGGAGTGCGTAAATTCCAGGAGAGTACTGCTTATCTTGTTAGAACACCTGCTAGAATGTAAGAACAAGCTGCAACAAACGTGGCTATCTGTAGTGTGGAGCCACTTCTTACTAATCCAAGGCATTCATGGCAGAAAATAAAGTAAATATTGTAATAACTGCAGGACTACAGGACGAAGAATGGCTAAGCAATGCTACATACTGAGCAGGACTACACCAAAAGCCATGCGAACCTCAATGTAATGTAGAAGTGATGGATCCAAATATCGATATCTAGTGTAGTATCTGTATATGAACGATACGAAAGTGATTAGATCGATATGTTTCTTTTTTCTTATTATTACAAATAGTTTGTTTGTCATTTCTGTTATTGTTTACAAATCATAGGTCCCTGGACACAGAAGGGCATTAATGATAAACTCCAAATGATTTAAATGGAAGGCAATAATAGTTTTTGTATTTGTTTAGTTATTGTGCGTTTATTTTGCTCAAAGAATTGTATGTAGCATTCAATACCACACATTTGATACAATATCTGATTTACAGCAGTACTAGTAAATTCTAAATTAAAAAAAATGAGCTTGACAAAAATGTGTGATTGTGTTACTTTAGTTACATGCTAAAAAAAAATAATTTCAGTTTTAAGTATTGAATTGAGATTTGAAATTGGATCAGATCTCAGGCCAAAACAAAGTGATTGGGACATCCCTTCATCCATCCTCTTCACTTAGTGTCAATTTACATTATCTCGCTGTGTATTTTCCGACCTTGTTTTTCTTTGTTTGTGCAGACATCGAGGAGAAGGGAGTGAGAATGAAGCTGACAGTTATTGACACACCTGGATTTGGAGACCAGATAAACAACGAGAACTGGTGCATATCATTTATTTTTTTATTACAATAACCATAGGTTGTGGACAAGTGTCTCATTATGAAACTTTTATTAAAGCTGCTGGTGCTGCTTTAAGTTAAAATCTTCAACCGTCATGTATGTGTGAAAAGAAGTTAACAGCTGTATAATCACACTTTATTACAATACATATTTAAATGTATGCATCATGCTTTTTTAATTTACATAACTCTAACTTAGAATTAAGAAAGTATCTACCATGATATTTCTTGAGGAAGATTGCTGCATGAGTGGTCAGTCGCTTCACAAGACTAAAAACGGCTGATATTTGTACAAACTCCAAAACAAGTGAAGTTGGCAAGTTGTGTAATTCGTAAATAAAAACAGAATACAATGATTTGCAAATCCTTTTCAACTTATATTCAATTGAATAGACTGCAAAGACAAGATATTTAATGTTCGAACTGAGAAACTTAATTTTTTTCGGCAAATAATCATTAACTTAGAATTTAATGGCAGCAACACATTGCAAAAAAGTTGTCACAGGGGCATTTTTACCACTGTGTTACATGGCCTTTCCTTTTAACAACACTCGGTAAACGTGTGGGAACTGAGGAGACACATTTTTGAAGCTTTTCAAGTGGAATTCTTTCCCATTCTTGCTTGATGTACAGCTTAAGTTGTTCAACAGTCCGGGGGTCTCCGTTGTGGTATTTTAGGCTTCATAATGCGCCACACATTTTCAATGGGAGACAGGTCTGGACTACAGGCAGGCCAGTCTAGTACCCGCCCTCTCCTTTACTATGAAGCCACGCTGTTATAACACGTGCCTCGGCATTGTCTTGCTGAAATAAGCAGGGGCGTCCATGATAATGTTGCTTGGATGGCAACATATGTTGCTCCAAAACCTGTATGTACCTTTCAGCCTTAATGGTGCCTTCACAGATGTGTAAGTTACCCATAACCTGGGCACTAATACACCCCCATACCATCACAGATACTGGCTTTTGAACTCTGCGCCTATAACAATCCAGATGGTTCTTTTCCTCTTTGTTGACATAATGTCCACAGTTTCCAAAAACAATTTGAAATGTGGACTCGTCAGACCACAGAACACTTTTACTCTTTGCATCATTCAATCTTAGATGAGCTCGGGCCCAGCGAAGCCGGCGGCGTTTCTGGGTGTTGTTGATAAATGGCTTTGGCTTTGCATAGTAGAGTTTTAACTTGCACTTACAGACGTAGCGACAAACTGTAGTTACTGACAGTGGTTTTCTTAAGTGTTCCTGAGCCCATGTGGTGATATCCTTTACACACTGATGTCGCTTTTTGATGCAGTACTGCCTGAGGGATCGGAGGTCACAGGCATTCAATGTTGGTTTTCAGCCTTTCAGCCTTGGGATGGAAGGTCCGTAATATCATTGCTTACGTGCAGTGATTTCTCCAGATTCTCTGAACCTTTTGATGATATTACTGACCGCAGATGGTGAAATCCCTAAATTCTTTGCAATAGCTGGTTGAGAAATGTTGTCCTTAAACTGTTGGACAATTTGCTCACGCATTTGTTCACAAAGTGGTGACCCTCGCCCCATCCTTGTTTGTGAATGACTGAGCATTTCATGGAAGCTGCTTTTATACCCAACCATGGCACCCACCTGTTCCCAATGAGCCTGTTCACCTGTGGGATGTTCCAAATAAGTGTCTGATGAGCAGTCCTCAACTTTCTCAGTCTTTTTTGCCACTTGTGCCAGCTTTTTTGAAACATGTTGCAGGCATCAAATTCCAAATGAGCTAATATTTGCAAAAAATAACAAAGTTTTCCATTTCGAATGTTAAGTATCTTGTCTTTGCAGTCTATTCAATTGAATATAGGTTGAAAAGGATTAGCAAATCATTGTATTCTGTTTTTATTTACCATTTACACAATGTGCCAACTTCACTGGTTCTGAGTTTTGTATGTTCTGCTGTCTGATATTATTGACATTTTGGTACTTACGCCGTTTTATATCAAGAAGCATGGGCAGTGAGGTGGATGCGCTGCTTTCCCAATGTTCCATTTGTGGTTCAATGGTCATCACTTTTTCCTTTTGTCATTCAACAACAATAAAACTCGTAATAAGCAAAATATATTTAAAGAGTTTATATTTCAAAGGCTCACCAAGCTCAGTTGACTTCATGACAACATTTCAAGCAGTTACAGATGTTTTTTTGTTTGATGGGTTTTTTAAGTGTCATATCTAATCGGATGTCCCTACCTTTCTCCTGTCTTTGTTTCCTCTTCCTGTGACTTCATCCTCGTTCTATTTTGCAACCCCGTGTTGCCCTGATGTCGGCCAGCTGGCAGCCCATCATGAAATTTATCAACGACCAATACGAGGCCTATCTGCAGGAGGAGATAAACATCGACAGGAAGAAAAGGATCCCAGACTCCAGAGTTCACTGCTGCATATACTTCATCCCGCCTACTGGACACTGGTGAGGCTCATAGTAACACACCGCAGCAGGGCTTAGAAAAAGCCTGGAGGTGCTACCTTTTTGTTCCTTGTCAGCATTTTAATTTGTGCAGAACCTCCCTAGGCTTTTAGAGCACACACAAACACACACACATTGCCTCTCGGCACTTGGCAACATATCCCAGAACACAAACATGTAGAGGAAAGATGGGCTCACCAGGCCCTTCTTTGCTGGCAGAAGCACATCTGGTTATGATCCAACTGCACTACTGGCCTCCCTTGACTATGCGGGGCTCAAATGATAAATCGGGAATGGTGCTCAGGCTGTTTACCAAGTGATTGACTGTGCAGCTTCACTACACACAAGTGTTGTAAAATGCTTCAAACAGCTGTCATCCTCACACACAATGCTGTTAAACCTCGTCTTGTGGCCTGCCTCCACTCAGGCCAACGTGAAGTGCCGCCCATGTGTGTGTGCGTCCTGTCCAGTTGTCACACGGGCCAACCAGCAGCTGCTTTGTGTTGGCCTTTAAAGCATAATGGAGAGTGCCAGGACGGGCAAGCAAGACTGAATGCTTCTTTGTAGGAAGTGTACAGTTAGTGTTGCGCTCGTGTGTTGTTGCTGTTGCCATTAACTCCCCTAAAAACAGTCCACTATTTCTTTAAAGTCTCAAGAGACGCTTACACAAAAAGAAGACGATGTCCTGGATGCAGCTGCCCTCTGGTGGAGGAGCTGTGTATTGCATATAATTAGTCAACCATAGAAATGGTTTTCAAAGTGGGGGGTGGACTGGTAGACTAAATAAAATCACCTAATACACTATATTGCCAAAAGTATGTGGCCACCCATCCAAATGATGAGAAGCAGGTGTCCTAATCACTTGGCCCAGCCACAGGTGTATAAAATCAAGCACTTAGGCATAGAGACTTTCTACAAACATTTGTGAAAGAATGGGCCACTCTCAGTGATTTCCAGCGTGGAAATGTTATAGGATGCCACCTGTGCGACAAATCCAGTTGTGAAATTTCCTCGCTCCTAAATATTCCAAAATCAACTGTCGGCTTTATTATAAGAAAATGGAAGAGTTTGGGAACAACAGCAACTCAGCCACCTGGTGGTAGGCCATGTAAACTGACAGAGAGGGGTCAGCGGATGCTGAAGCGCATAGTGCAAAGAGGTCGCCGACTTGTTGCGCAGACAGAGCTCCAAACTTCATGTGACCGTCCAATTAGCCCACGTACAGTACGCAGAGAGCTTCATGGAATGGGTTTCCACGGCCGAGCAGCTGCATCTAAGCCATTCATCACCAAGTCCAATGCAAAGCGTCGGATGCATTGGAGTAAAGCACGTCACCACTGGACTCTAGAGCAGTGGAAGCGCCTCCTCTGGTGTGATGAATCACGCTTTTCCATCTGGCAATCTGATGGACCAGTCTGGGTTTGGAGGTTGCCAGGAGAACGCTACATTTCGGACGGCATTGTGCCGAGTGTGAAATTTGGTGGAGGAGGAATTATGGTGTGGGGTTGTTTTTCAGGAGTTGGGCTTGGCCCCTTAGTTCCAGTGAAAGGAACTTTGAATGCTCCAGGATACCAAAACATTTTGGACAATTCCATGCTCCCAACCTTGTGGGAACAGTTTGGAGCGGGCCCCTTCCTCTTCCACCAGTGCACAAAGCAAGGTCCATAAAGACATGGATGGCAGAGTCTGGTGTGGATGAACTTGACTGGCCTGCACAGAGTCCTGACCTGAACCCGATAGAACATCTTTGGGATGAATTAGAACGGGGACTGAGAGCCAGGCCTTCTCGACCAACATCAGTGTGTTACCTCACCAATGCGCTTTTGGAAGAATGGTGGTAAATTCCTATAAACCGCAACCTTGTGGACAGCCTTCCCAGAAGAGTTGAAGCTGTAATAGCTGCAAAAGGTGGACCCACATCATATTGAACCCTATGGGTTAGGAATGGGATGGCACTTCAAGTTCATATGTGAGTCAGGGAAGGTGGCCAAATACTTTTGGCAATATAGTGTTTGTTCCAGAAAACCAATGATGTATTTCCAGAGGTGATGCATGTACCTGTACTGTTATGTATTTACTTGGGGTATGACTTTTCTCTTTCTTTTGTTGTTCAGTCTACGGCCTCTTGATGTGGAGTTCATGAGGCGTCTCAGTAAGGTGGTCAACATAGTTCCAGTTATTGCCAAAGCGGACACACTCACCTTAGAGGAGAGAGACTTCTTCAAAAAGAAGGTAACTTGTGGTTACTTTTGACCAATCATTGAGGAGATGGCTTGAAGTCGGGTTGTCCATAGTCTCTCTATGCACGGCTCTGTGCTAGCAGGGTTGTTAGTGCCTCTAGTGGAAAAAAGGTTATACTACATCTTGTATTAATTTTGACCAATACATGTGACATTGCTCTGTATTTTATCCCCCAGACAGCAGCTACAATCTTTTTTTTAAGACAAGGAAACATGCAACTCTACCACTGTAATTCATCTTAAATTGTGCATATTAATCCCAATAGTTAAAAGCTACACCAAGCTGTTTTTTAGAATTAAATGCAGTTAAAACAGTAGTGATATCCTCAAACAGATCAGGGAAGAGCTGCGGGCCAATGGCATCGACATCTACCCTCAGAAGGAGTTTGACGAGGATGCTGACGACAGAATGATTAACGAGAAGATCAGGGTGAGAAGTTTTAATTGGAGTCTCTCCAAAGTTTGCACACTTACAAATGCTCATTTGTTGCTTTGTTTGTGCAGGAGATGATCCCATTTGCCGTGGTGGGCAGTGATCAGGAGTACCAGGTCAATGGCAGGAGGCTGCTGGGGAGGAAGACCAAGTGGGGAACCATTGAAGGTACAGATGCTTCTCTCCTCTCCGCCTTTTCTGCTGCCTGCTTTCCAGTTTCATCTCAAACTGTATCTTTGTAAGGACAAGGCGAGTTGGCAAATAGAAGAACGCACCATTTTAGTTTTTAGGCCTCGTGCAGACACCATGTGACTCGGGCGAGAGAACCAAAAGTGCCGATACCCTTAGTAATACATAATACAATAATAGCCCCATCCGATTGCCGGTAGTTTTTACGTGTGTCCTTAATTATATTATCTCTGCAGACAGGAGCAACATGTCTCACTGAGGAAGTTTCATTTCCTGCAGTGTGCGCACTGTGCACAAACATCTACCATCTCATCCTAGATACTGATGTGCTGTACAGCTACAGGTCACAGCATTAAGTGTACCTGTGAAATGGAAAGCGGTCATTGTGTTTGTTGTTTGGAGTGGAGTATTTGCAGAGCTTATCATGAACACAGCTGTTTAATTTAATATGGTAGGAACTAGAGCTGGGCGATATGGCCTTTTTTTAATATCTCAATATTTTTAGGCCATGTCACAATATTTTTCTGGATATTTTGCCTTAGCCTTGAATGAACACTTGATGCATATAATCACAGCAGTATGGTGATTCTATATGTCTACATTAAAACATTCTTCTTCATACTGCATTAATATACAGTATGCTCATTTTAAACTTTCATGCAGACAGGGAAATCACAACTAAGTCAATTTATTAAACAGTTATTAAGCAGTGGCACAAACATTCATGTCATTTCCAAACAGAAAGTGCAAGATTGTCAGAGACATTTTAAAACAAGCTATGAGTGCACTTTTGTGCATGATGTCATTAAGATGACATATCAAAACAACATTAAATTAAAGTGCACTTTTTGTACAGAACGCCACTACAATAGTTTAAAACAAATAAAGTGCACTTTTGTGCATGATGTCACACAAGATATTTCAATAACTGTCAAATAAAATTGAGCTGCATAATAGGAAATCAAATAGTGTATGTCCTTCGCTATGTGGTAGGTTCCTGCTGACGTTATCTCCTTCTGTTGTTGACTAGTTTTTTCATACGGTGTTCATCTGGAAATGGTTGCCTCTGCATTTTGTTGGTGTGGCACCGAACGGAGATGTTGACATGCGGAGTTTCAAGCACTCTTCATTCTCTAGCGGGTGACTTTTCAAATGATGCTACATATTAGCAGTAATGCTACTTTTTGTAGCAACGCTTTTGCCCCACACTTGACATATTACGGTTGTCTGTTCGACATCTTCCCGCTTGAAGCCAAACCACCGCCAGACGATGGACCCCCTGCTGTTTTTCTTGGGAATTAATTCTTCCTTCATTTGTTACCAGATTCGCACCTTCTTTCTCTCGTATTACCACTCGCACCACAGCTAACGTTACCCATGCCGCTACCTCTCTGCTCCGCGAGGGCGTATACGTATGTGACGTATGTAAGAAGGTGCGCTTGTTTTATGTCTCTGTGAGAAGGAGAGACGGGAAAGAGTGAGAAGAGCCTGTAGTGTAATGCCCGCAGCTAAAAGCAACTGCGTGAGAACGTATACTCGAATATCACGATATAGTCATTTTCTATATCGCACAGAGACAAACCCGCAATATATCAAGTATATTGATATATCGCCCAGCCCTAGTAGGAACCCCACTCCACAGCAGGGATGTATACGAGTACCGGTATTTTTTGGTACTAGGAACAACGCTCCACAGTAGGGATGTATACAGAGTACCGGTATTTTTTGTTACCGTTTCCTAATTGGCTCGGTCCATAAGGACCGTAAAGATTCTGGACTAATGATACTGTGATCTGTATTTTTTTTTCCAGCTGACCGACGTAATTATGAGACGTTGTCCAGGCCTCGAATTTTAACTTTTTTAGGTCAAGGCAAGTGTTGCCTTAAAGGAGGGCTCATATTTTAGGGCACCAAGGCAAGTTGGAAGGGCACCAAGGCAAATGTGTACACGGACGTAGGGAGAAGTACAGATCGCCAATAAACCTTTGCGTGCCGGCCCAGTCACATAATATCTACGGCTTTTCACACACACAAGTGAATGCAAAGCATACTTGGTCAACAGCCATACAGGTCACACTGAGGGTAGCCGTATAAACAACTTTAACACTGTTACAAATATGCGCCACACTGTGAACCCACACCAAACAAGAATGACAAACACATTTCGGGAGAACATCTGCATCGTAACACAACATAAACACAACAGAACAAATACCCAGAACCCCTTGCAGCACTAACTCTTCCGGGACGCTACAATATACACCCCCCGCTACCCCCTAGCCCCCCCCACCTCAACCCCGCCCACCTCAACCTCCTCATGCTCTCTCAGGGAGAGCATGTCCCAAATTCCAAGCTGCTGTTTTGAGGCATGTTAAAAAAATAATAATGCACTTTGTGATTTCAATAATAAATATGGCAGTGTCATGTTGGCATTTTTTTCCATAACTTGAGTTGATTTATTTTGGAAAACCTTGTTACATTGTTTAATGCACCCAGCAGGGCATCACAACAAAATTAGGCATAATAATGTGTTAATTCCACGACTGTGTATATTAGTATCGGTTGATATCGGAATCGGTAATTAAGAATTGGACAATATAGGGATATCGGCAAAAAAGCCATTATCGGACATCTCTACTGAAAACATTGCTCCAATAGAAATAAAAATGCTCCAATGAGGTGAGATTACCTGTACTTTGCTGTAGGTAGATTATGGTTAGCAATTAAAACCCTCCTTTTCTTTCTACCTGTAAACAGCCTGAGATCATTGTAAACACAACATAGATCGAGTGGGTTTTCTTCACTGTTTCAGAAATGATGCCGTACATTAGGCGCACCGGGTTATAAGGCGCATTGTCAATTTTTGAGAAAATTTAAGGATTTTAAGTGCACCTTATAGTCCTAAAAATAGGGTAAGTACAAACGGCAGAATAGGACACTTTGTGAATAACGGGCTTTCCCTAGTGAACAATGCACAGCATTATTTTGCCCAGTTTTCTTTTTCACCTTTTGTAAGTAACAAATGGACCTGTTTTTCTCCATTAGTTGAGAACATAGCCCACTGCGAGTTTGCCTATTTACGGGATCTCCTCATCAGGTGAGTTGAAATTTCTGCATTGAGGCTCTGTTTGCTCCACTTGATGTCTTACGGGCCTCCCTTCCCTTTTCCAGAACCCATATGCAGAACATTAAGGACATCACCAGCAGCATCCACTACGAAATGTACCGCGTGAGGCGCCTCAACGAGAACAACACGGCGGCCACTCACGCCAACGGAGTGCCGGAACATCATCATCTCACCGCCCATGAGATATAGGGTCATCAACTCCTTAATCGGGTTTGAGACTTTGGCCCACTCCATTCAGTCCACGCAATCCTGTCTCACAGGTGGGCTAGACACTCAACGGTCCTGACACCTGCGCTTTTGTGACTTTCCCTCACTAGAGAGCGTGAAGAGATGTCCGTTTTTAACCACTTTCTATACCCCAAACTTCCTGATGCGTTCACCCGAGGGTGCCAACACTTCAGCACGGTCTGACACTCAACAATAATCTTTCTCAAGTTTGCTTTTGCAGCGCCGCCCTGTGGTTTGGACTGCACTTGATCACTACATTCGTCTCTGACCAGGTCAAAAGTGTGTTTGTGTTTGAGTATGAAGAAGGAATGGGGAAGGCCATATCATTACGTGTGCATAGAGCTTCAGGAGGAGTAAGATCAAAATGGCACAAATTTTAGTCGTACTTTGCCACATGTTAAACGCAGATACCAGGACAATGATGTATGTTTTTTTTTCAGTACTTACTGCCACTGTTTTATAGATATCTATTTATGCACCAAGTCAAATGTGAACATCTTTGGTCCACAACGACAATCCTGTTTGGCTTACTCAACCGTGCCTTATTTATTGGATGTTTGTTTGGCCAAAGCTGCACGTTCTAATGACGTTGTTTAAAGACACGTTTTCAATTGGCTCTCGATTTTATTCTATCTACCAAACATCCGGTTCACTTTCAATCTCGCTTATAATTCTCCGCAAACTGCCATACTCTATTGTGTATTCTCTGTTTTTTGTATTTGTATTAATAATGCCTAAAATGTCCTTTATCTTATTTTAAAGAAATAAAGATTGTTGTTTTAAACATGTCCCCTTTAAGTAGTTATTTGAACTGTGCTCTTTACAGCCCGAAGCTTCAGCAGACAAGGTACAATTCTTGTTCACGCAGCGTTTAACTGATGCCCATTAATTGTCCTAATAGTGTTTTAATTGTATGTCATTAAGGTGTTACTGGATTTGCCTTTCAAATATCAATATGGCTGCCCCCAAGGTCAGTGCGGGCCTGAACATCTGTCTCTTCTTCAGTGTGAGATGGAAGTCCTTGCAGAGGCTGAGCAGACAAGCAAGTACGGAAATGATTTTCATTTTTACAATTTATGATTGAAGTCGCTATCGGCTTTCTTTCTTTAGAGACAAATTGCAGCTGTGTTAACCTGTATGTTTGCAGACCGGCTCCTGGCATAAAAAAAGCACTCCGTGCGGTTGTTTAGGGCCACAACCACCAGGGGGCGGGGCACATACTATACATCAGGGGTCACCAACGCGGTGCCCGCGGGCACCAGGTAGCCCGTAAGGACCAGATGAGTAGCCCGCTGGCCTGTTCTAAAAATAGCTCAAATAGCAGCACTTACCAGTGAGCTGCCTCTATTTTTTAAATTGTATTTATTTACTAGCAAGCTGGTCTCGCTTTGCCCGACATTTTTAATTCTAAGAGAGACAAAATTCAAATAGAATTTGAAAATCCAAGAAAATATTTTAAAGACTTGGTCTTCACTTGTTTAGATAAATTCATAATTTTTTTTACTTTGCTTCTTATAACTTTCAGAAAGACAATTTTAGAGAAAAAATACAACCTTAAAAATGATTTTAGGATTTTTAAACACATACCTTTTTACCTTTTAAATTCCTTCCTTTTCTTTCCCGACAATTTCAATCGATGTTCAAGTAAATGTATTTTTTTTATTGTAAAGAATAATAAATACATTTTAATTTAATTCTTCATTTTAGTTTCTGTTTTTTCGACGAAGAATATTTGTGAAATATTTCTTCAACTTTATTCTGATTAAAATTCCAAAAAATTATTCTGGCAAATCTAGAAAATCTGTAGAATCAAATTTAAATCTTATTTCAAAGTCTTTTGAATTTCTTTTAAAAATTTTGTTCTGGAAAATCTAGAAGAAATAATGATTTGTCTTTGTTAGAAATATAGCTTGGTCCAATTTGTTATATATTCTAACAAAGTGCAGATTGGATTTTAACCTATTTAAAACATGTCATCAAAATTAATCTTAATCAGGAAAAATTACTAATGATGTTCTATAAAAAAAAAAAAAATTTTTTCAAAAAGATTCGAATTAGCTAGTTTTTCTCTTTTTTTCGGTTGAATTTTGAATTTTAAAGAGTCGAAATTGAAGATAAACTATGTTTCAAAATTTAATTGTCATTTTTTTTGTGTTTTCTCCTCTTTTAAACCGTTCAATTAAGTGTAAATATCATTAATTATTAATAACAACATAGAGTTAAAGGTAAATTGAGCAAATTGGCTATTTCTGGCAATTTATTTAAGTGTGTATCAAACTGGTAGCCCTTCGCATTAATCAGTACCCAAGAAGTAGCTCTTGCTTTCAAAAAGGTTGGTGACCCCTGCTATACATACTTACTATACCTGCAGTAATGACATTTGGAGTCTTTGAATAGTTCAATTTGATTAGCAGCTTGTAAAAATCAAATACAAGTTATGTTAAAGACCAAAATGTGGACAGAAACCAGACACCTGTGATTTAGGGGTATATAAATAAACATTGATTGATTGATTGAAATCCTCTCCTTGCACCATCTGCTCTCCCTTCTCTCTCTTTCTCATCACCTTCTCGTCCTGCATGCGTCCTCCTTCCTACATCTGATGTCATTTCCCACCCTCGCTTTGGGCTTTGTGCCAGCCTGCCCAGACGTGGTGAGGGGAGGGCTGCCCCCGCCCTATGCAAAAATGTTCAGCTCTATGCAAATTGGCCTTGCGATTAATTAAAAGTCTGCCGCAAATTCAATTAGCCGACTCCGCAGAAGGAGCAAGAGAGTAATGGGGATTATGGGATGAATGTGGAAACGAACGCTTGCATGGGTATTATATCGTTAGTCTGCAGAACAACCAGAAAGTATTCACAGCTCTTCACTTTTTCCCACATTTTGTTATGTATTCAAAAATGAAATAAATTCATTTTTGTCCTCAAAATTCAACACACAATACCCCATAATGACAATGAGAAAAAGCTTTTTATTTTATTTTGCAAATGTATTTTAAAAAACTTAAGTATTTAATCAATCAAACTTTATATGTATAGTACTTTTCATACAAATAAAATGTAGCACAAAGTGCTTCACATATAAAAAAAAAAAAGACATGATCGCAGGTTAATACAGTCAAACCCTCCACCCCGACATCAACACCAGCCTAAAACCTTTTCCCCTCTACCACATATGTTTCTACATTCTAAAAGTCACATAGAAACATATGTGGCTGACCGCAGAAGAACCAGGTGATAAAACACTATCTTAGGGAACCGAGTGCACCAAGAGCTGCATGTTGAGGGGCCACGACCCTGACCCAGGTCACACCACGAAGGACCCATGAGCCAGAGCCACAGCAGCCCCCAGTACAGAGGGTTCCTGCTGAGGAAACTCTGGAAATAAATGTATAAAACAAAAATATATTGGGAGAATAAAATATATTTATAAGATACAATATAATTAGTAAAATGCATAAATATTACATAGATATCTAGGTTTTAAAAAAAGAATTAAATTGGTATATGGTAAATAAATAATAATAAATACTATATAAACAGAATTATAAAGGTAATATTTATAAGATGAATAAGAATATTAATTAAAATCACAACATTCTCTGCAACCCTATGAAGGCACCATTAATGCTGAAAGGTACATACAGGTTTTGTAGCAACATATGTTGCCATCCAAGCAACGTTACCATGGACGCCCCTGCTTATTTCAGCTAGACAATGCCAAGCCACGTGTAACAACAGCGTGGCTTAATAGTAAAATAGTGCGGGTACTAGACTGGCCTGCCTGTAGTCCAGACCTGTCTCCCATTGAAAATGTGTGGTGCATTATGAAGCCTAAAATACCACAATGGAGACCCCCGGACTGTTGAACAACTTAAGCTGTACATCAAGCAAGAATGGGAAAGAATTCCACCTGAAAAGCTTCAAAAATGTGTCTCCTCAGTTCCCAAACCTTTACTGAGTGTTGTTAAAAGGAAAGGCCATGTAACACAGTGGTAAAAATGCCCCTGTGACACCTTTTTTGCAATGTGTTGCTGCCATTAAATTCTAAGTTAATGATTATTTGCAAAAAACAAATGAACTTTCTAAGTTTGAACATTAAATATCTTGTCTTTGCAGTCTATTCAATTGAATATAAGTTGAAAAGGATTTGCAAATCATTGTATTCTGTTTTTATTTACCATTTACATGTGTTAACTTCACTGGTTTTGGGTGTTGTATATTTAAGATGCAAGTGTTCGCATTAAAGATGGTGGTCACCCAGTAGTCTATACTCTACGTGCAGCACAGGGTCCAATGTGCAGCCAGGGGGGAAATTGAATTCCTATTACGTGACCTGCTTCTCTAATCTGCTTCTCCATTTATCCTTCTAAACAGCTTCATCCCTCTTCTCCTCCTTCACCACCTTCCTACTGTTAGTCACCTGCAGGCTCCTAAAGAGGTGTGAAAGTGTTTTTAATGTTGTGAGTTTCCACTGGAATTGTTGAAAATGACTAACCTTTGAACCTACAATAGAAAGATATTGGGATAATTAGCCAGTTACCATGGAACTGTAACATTCTATTACTGACTGTCCTCCATACACACGGTGCGTTCAATGACCTCCCGCCCACCCAGCTACACAAAAGTCAGCTTCTTAGAAATTGCAAGAGTGTGCGTGACTCACACACTCACAAAAGCCAAGGTGTAACTCAAATTCTCCGACTTAATTAAGAGCAGCCCACTTTGGAGCTGCCAACTGGTTTAGCTAATTAGTCATGAATATGAAATGCCAGAGTTTTAATTAGCTCTCTGCTGTCGGCCTTGTGAGCCATCCAGAGAGAGAGAGAGAAGAGCAGCATCTCAATTGTGTAACAGGAATGAGACACGATTGGATTTCTTTGTTCACCACAAAAACGTCGCCAGTGCTCGTTTAACTTTATTTATAAAACGCTTTTCATACATAAAAGAAATCCAAAGCAAAGTGCTTTACAAACTTCAAAACAACACCCTGATGACCCACATCCTCCAATATCTCATGTAATACCAAACATAAACACACACACATTCAACTATATGAACAAATGAATGCATGGAATGCATTCTGCGATGACTAAAATGAAAACTAATAACTAAGTGACAAGTATATATGACACAATGTATGTATGTGTCAGGTATTCACGCTCCCCTCAATTTACAACAAATGATTCGTTTTGCTCTAACGCTTAATACACGGCAAATTAAAAACAATTATATTTTAAAATGCTAAAATATAATTGTCATTGTTAGCCATTTATTTTCACACGTATATGTATATATATGTATATATATATGTGTGTGTATATATATATGTATATATATATGTATATATATATATATGTTTTTTCTGTGTATATATATGTATATATGTGTGTGTATATATATATGCATATGTGTGTGTATATATATATGTGTGTGTGTATATATATATGCATATGTGTGTGTATATATATGTATGTGTATGTATATATATATGTGTGTGTGTATATATATATATGTATATATATATATATATATATGTATATATATATGTATATATATGTGTGTATATATATATATATATGTATATATATATATATGTGTGTGTATATATATATGTATGTATGTGTTTATATGTACAGTATGTATGTATGTTTATTTGTGTTTGTGTGTGTGCATATATGTGTATATATGTATATTTATGTGTATGAATGTATTTATATATATATATGTATATTTATGTGTATATATGTATGAATGTGTGTATATATGAATGTATGTGTATAAATGTATGTATGTGTATATATATATATATATACTATATATATGAATGTATGTGTGTGTATATATATATATGAATGTATGTGTGTGTGTGTATATATATATATATATATATATATATATATATATATATATATATATATATGGATGTATGCATATATATGTATGTGTGTATGAATGTATGTGTATATACAGTATATGTATGTATGTGTGTATTCCGGAAGGGCCTTGTCCTTTGCTGTAATAAAGGTCCGCTTTGGCATCTCTTTTGGTCTCATCACAATTAAAGACTTGCTGTGGAACAAAGGCCTTTTTTCTGATAAAATCAACCTTGAGACCTCCAAATTCGGGAGATTTGGGGGGGGGGGGGGGGTTGGTGGTAGCGGGGGTGTATATTGTAGCCCGTAAGAGTTAGTGCTGCAAGGGGTTCCGGGTATTTGTTCTGTTGTGTTACGGTGTAAATGTTCTCCCAAAATGTGTTTGTCATTCTTGTTTGGTGTGGGTTCACAGTGTGGCGCATATTTGTAACAGTGTTAAATTTGTTTATTCCGTCACCCTCAGTGTGACCTGTATGGCTGTTGACCAAGTATGTCTTGCAGTCACTACCGTGTGTATGCAGAAGCCGCACACATGTGACCGGGCCGGCACGCTGTTTGTATGGTGAAAAAGCGGACGCGTCGACAGGTTGTAGAGGATGCTAAAGGCAGTGCCATCACGGCACGCCCTTAATATTGTTATCCGGGAGAAATTCGGGAGTATGGTTGCCCCGGGAGATTTTCGAGAGTGGCACTGAAATTCGGGAGTGTCCCGGAAAAACCGGGAGGGTTGGCAAGTATGGTTTTAAGATGGGACTTAAATGCTTCTACTGAGGTAGCATCTCTAACTGTTACCGGGAGGCCATTCCAGAGTACTGGAGCCCCAATAGACAATGCTCTGGAGTCAGCAGACTTTGTTTGGGCTCTGGGAATCACTAATAAGCCGGAGTTCTTTGAACGCAGATTTCTTGCCGGGACATATGGTACAATACAATCAGCAAGATAGGATGGAGCTAGACCGTGTAGTATTTTATACGTAAGTAGTAAAACCTTAAAGTCACATCTTATCCATTGTTTAATTTCATTAAGACACGCCTCCAGCTGACTACAATCTGGCGTGTTGGTCAGCTTTAGGGGCTTGTAGAGTTGGGTGTCGTCAGCATAACAGTGAAAGCTAACACCGTAATAGTGTATGATGTCACATAGCAGATGCTGAAGAGTGCAGGGCCAAGAACTGAACCCTGTGGAACCCCTCACGTTACCTTAACATACTCCGAGGTCACATTGTTATGGGAAATGCCCTGCATCCTGTCAGTAAGATAGGAGTTAAACCAAGACAAGGTTAAGTCTGACATACCAATACATGTTTGGATACGTTCTAATACAGTGTTTTTCAGCCTTTTTTGAGCAGAGGCCCATTTTTTGCTTTGAAAAAATCCAGAGGCACACCACCAGCAGAAATCATTAAAAAACAAAACTCAGTTGCCATAAAAAGTCGTTGTTGCAATTGTTGGATATGACTTTAAACCAGACCTGGGCATTCTGCGGCCCGTGGGCCGCATCCGGCCCTTTGTGCGTCCCTGTCCGGCCCGCGTGAGGCCAATTATAAATTACAAAATAAATTTCAAAAAGTATCTATGTCGAGTGTGCAATACAACGGTGCTGCTTTTGTTTTGAAAATCGTTATTTGTATTACTTCCGTGTGGACGTATGCGTGATTGTGAGTGAATGTGAACAACTGCAATTACAAAATAAAGTTGAAAAAACATCTATGTCGTGCGCGCAATACAACTGTGCTGCTTTTATTTTGAAAAGTATTATTTATGGGCGTGTGTCCGTGTGTAACCTGCGAGTGAAGGTGCACATGCAGCGACAAGTGATGCACGTTTTACACCCGAGACGCTAAAAAGAGAAAAGTTGATGAGGAATGGCGTGTTTTCAACAACACATGAACTGCAAAGCAACGTCCCCTCACCTAAGGTGCGTGCCTGCGCAATTGCGCACTGCTCAAGCGTCCGCTGCGCACAGCAAGTATATGCCGCGCACCAAATCAAATCCCATCTGAATTATAAACAAAATAAACATATTTATTCTATGGAATTTTGCAATGCAACTTTGAGTGACAGTGACAACAAGCGGCCCTAATGGTGTTCGTCAACACCGTTCAATTGAACACCGTTCAATTATTGTAACGTCTATCGAGATGCTTCGAGGACAGGAATTATATCGATCACTTTATTGAACAAAACTGTTTATATTCGGACATAACCACACCAAAAACATGAGTAAAACAATTCTATCTCGAAAAACTAGTCATTTTCTGCCGTACAAACCAGGCCAAAACCAACTTGTCATCTGTCACCAACACGCATAGCACTAAACCACTGGTGCGTTTAAGGCCACACAAAAAGTCGGACAACTCAAACACCACACAAAGTTACACTATGACTCCTCAGTCATACGTGTGTTTATTTTACTGTCATTTATTATTAATGTTAATTTATATATATTAGTCATGGAATGCTGTTACACACACTATGTTGAAGTATTACTATTATTATTATTATTATTTATCTTACGGTATATATCAAAAATAATATTGAGCAAAATTTAATTGAAATATTGTCGATGTGGCCCTCCAGCAGTGCTCGGGTAGCTCATGCGGCCCCCGGTAAAAATTAATTGCCCACCCCTGCTTTAAACCATAACCAACCATGCATCACTATAACTCTTGTCTCACAGTAGGTGTACCGGTACTGTAGTTTTTTGCTGTTTTCCTGTGTGTAGTGTTTTAGTTCTTGTCTTGCGCTCCTATTTTGGTGGCTTTTTCTCTTTTTTTGGTATTTTCCTGTAGCAGTTTCATGTCTTCCTTTGAGCGATGTTTCCCGCATCGACTTTGATTTAGCCATCAAGAATGTTTCAGTTGTTTTTATCCTTCTTTGTGGGGACATTGTTGATTGTCATGTTCGGATGTACATTGTGGACGCCGTCTTTGCTCCACAGTAAGTCTTTGCTGTCGTCCAGCATTCTGGTTTTGTTGACTTTGTAGCAAATCATAGCATATATTTGTATTATTATTTTGTAGTGTTGAATGTTAAAGGTTTGATCATGTGATATTAGTCAGTATGAAAACACTAACCTTATTAATTTGTTTTTGGCGACACCTAGTGGTCACAATATGTCATTACACTAAGGTCATGACGCTGTACTGTAAGTTGAATGATGATGACAGGTTTGCTCGTGGATACTTTCTCATACATTTCTCCCTTGAAGACTTTGTATATGTAAATAATCAACTATAATGTATGTGATGCTTGTTTATGTGGTCAAATGTTGTGTTTTAGACTGCATTATTGTACAATTAAGGACACTATTTACGTATGTCTAGCTTGTGTGCTGTTGCCTGCTTAGCTGTTGTGTAGCCTATAGTCTAGCAGGTTTACCTTTTTATAAACGACTGAAATACAACACAAGAAAAGACCAACCTTGCGCGCTTATTGGAGGACATTTAGATGTTAACAGATTGTCCACATTTGCACAAGTAAACACGCTGCAGGGCTGCTTGTATCAGATCTTATATTGGAGATTTGACCAAATGTATTTTGCTTATATCAAACCCGGACACCATTAATCATAAGCATTGCATTTTAATATATACTGTATATATATAACTACAACAAATGCCATCTAACAAATAGTTATGAAACATATGATAAATAAAATATAATAGTAATAGTAGCTTCTTCGTCTGTGTGACTTGCCGTTGGAAGGTATACTTGGAGAATTTTAAGGGTTTTCCTCTTGGAGATCTTCAGGATGATCTGAGCCTCTATCTGAAGTGTTTCTCTAGCTGGTTACATTTGATGCCATTTCCTTACTTACCAGGACCCACCCCTCCAATGCTACTCTCCTCCCTCGTGACGGCTTTAGAGCTGTTGTAGGTGTTCTCCACTGGGTTTTATAATCCCTGTGTGTCCCATAATCCTAGTATATCCCATGTGATGTTCTCTAGTTCTTTTTCCAGCTCACAAAGTCCATCCCGTCCTAGTAGGGAACGTACATTATATGTGCAGATGGTCATATCCTTTAAGGAGCCTGTCCTTGCCTAGAGATCCTTAGCACCGTCTACTGGTACCTCTACCACGGCCGCTCCCGTAGCTGGGCACTTCAGAGCTGCTGAGGACCGTTGCTGCCTTTGTGCTGCCATAGTCTTGGGGGGTCCACTGGGAGAGTAAAGGAATAAACTTAGATGGTGAAAGATTAAACCACCTACGATTTGCTGATGACATCATCCTAATCGCTGAAGATGGTCACAAGCTAGAAGAAATGCTCAATGAACTGAGCATTGAAAGCAACATAGATAAACATGAAGAAGACCAAAGTAATGTTCAAGCAATACTGTAGAGATCAGAAAATTGTGTTAGATAGCACTTAAATTAAGAAATAGGACAAGAGCTGGTTGGAGTGCATTTGGGAACCTCAATGATATCATGAGAAGTAACGTGCCTATCTGCCTCAAGAGAATCCTTTTCAATCAATGTGTACCACCAGCAATGACATATGGTTCTGCAACCTGGGCGATAACAAAGAAAATGGAGCAGGAACTGGAAAGTACTCAACAAAGTACGCAGCACACCATGCCAGGAATCTCCAAACGGGATAGGAAGACACTCCAATGGATCAGAAACCAGACTGAAGACACAGACATGATGCAATCAGTCCGCAGAAAGAAATGGAAGTGATCAAGTATGTTTGGATCAGGTGTGTTTGGATCAAGTATGTTTGACTCAGGTGTGATTAGATCAAGTATGTTTGGATCAGGGGTGATTAGATCAGGTGTGTTTGGATCAGGTGTGATTAGATCAGGTGTGTTTAGATCAAGTATGTTCGGCTCAGGTGTGATTAGATCAAGTATGTTTAGATCAAGTGTGGCTAGGTCAGTTGTGTTTGGTTAAGGTGTGTTTAGATCAGGTGTGTTTGGATCAGGTGTGTTTAGATCAGTGTGTTTGGATCAGGTGTGTTTAGATCAAGTGTATTTAGATCAGTTGTGTTAGGATTAAGTATGTTTGGATAAGATGTGTTTAGATCAGGTATGTTTGGATCAGGTGTTTTTTGATCAGTTGTGTTAGGATCAAGTATGTTTGGATCAGGTGGGTTTGGATCAGGTGTGTTTGGATCAAGTGTGTTTACATCAGTTGTGTTTGGATATGGTGTGTTTGGATCAAATGTGTGTAGATCAAGTATGTTTGGATCAGGTGGGTTTGGATCAAGTATGTTTAGATCGGGTGGGTTTGGATCAGTTGTGTTTGGATCAAATATGTTTAGATCAAGTGTAATTAGATCAGTGTGATTAGCTCAGTAGGGTTTAGATCACTTGTGTTTGGATTAATTGTGTTTAGATCACGTGTGTTTGGATCAGGCGTGTTTAGATCAGGTGTGTTTGGATCAAGTGTGTTTACATCAGTTGTGTTTGGATATGGTGTGTTTGGATCAAATGTGTGTAGATCAAGTATGTTTGGATCAGGTGGGTTTGGATCAAGTATGTTTAGAACGGGTGGGTTTGGATCAGTTGTGTTTGGATCAAATATGTTTAGATCAAGTGTAATTAGATCAGTTGTGTTTGGATCAAGTATGTTGCATCAAGTATGTTTGGATCATGTATGTTTGGATCAAGTGTGTTTATGTCAGTTGTGTTTGGGTCCGTTGTGTTTGGATAAGGTGTGTTTGGATCAGGTGTGTTTGGATCAGGTGTGTTTGGATCAGGTGTGTTTGGATCAAGTGTGTGTAGATCAGGTGTGTTTGGATCAGTTGTGTTTGGATCAAGTATGTTTGGATCAGGTGTGTTTGGATCAAGTGTGTGTAGATCAAGTATGTTTGGATCAGGTGTGTTTGGATCAGTTGTGTTTGGATCATGTATGTTTATATCGAGTGTATTTAGATTGGGTGTGTTTGGATCAGGTGTGTTTGTATCAGGTGTGTTTAGATCAGGTGTGTTTGGATCGGGTGTGTTTGGATCAAGTGGGTTTGGATCAGGTGTGATTAGATCAAGTATGTTTGGATCGGGTGTGATTAGATCAAGGATGTTCGGATCACGTGTTTAGATCAAGTGTGTTTAGATCAAGTGTGTTTGGATCAAATGTGTTTGGATCAAGTATGCTTGTATCAGGTGTGTTTAGATCAAGTGTGTTTGATCAAAGGGTGTCAGGATTAAGTGTGTTTGGATCAAGTGTGCTTGGATCAGGTATGTTTGATCAAAGAGTGTCTGGATCAAGTGTGTTTAGATCAGTTGTGTTTAGATCAAGTGTGTTTGGATCAAGTGTATTTAGATCAGGTGTGTTTGGATCAGGTGTGTTTGGATCAAGTGTGATTGGATCAAGTGTATTTAGATCAGGTGTGTTTGGATCAAGTGTGCTTGGATCAAGTGTGTTTAGATCAGGTGTGTTTGATCACAAAGTGTCTGAATCAAGTGTGTTTAGATCAAGTATGCTTAGATCAAGTGTGTTTGATCAAAGGGTGTCTGGATCAGGTGTGTTTGGATCAAGTGTGCTTAGATCAAGTGTGTTTGATCAAAGGGTGCCTGGATCAGGTGTGTTTGGATCAAGTGTGCTTGAATCCAGAGTATTTAGATGAGGTGCAGACAGTGGATGTTGGAGGTCTATCAGACAGAAGATGATTGTCATTAAATGGATGAAGGCTGAGCTGCTGCAGACGGGACAAATGAAGATGGATGATCTCACCGAGCTGCAGCTACCAGAGTGGAATGTTGATTGGGGGCTCGCTCACTTCTTCATGTGTGTGTGTGTGCATGTGTGTGTGCTTAGAAGGGGAGTGTGTGCTTGTGAGATGTTATGCTGCTGCATTGAAGAGTAGCAACAGAGCTGCAGTACAAAGCAAGCAGACATTTTGCATGTTTTTATTACACAGATCAAACCACAACTTCCATTTTTATTATCATCTTTTGCCATCTTGACTGCATGGATGCTCTCCAAATGGCTTCTTTTTTTTCTCCTTTTTTTAAAATTTTTTTTACATGAATGACATTCAAGGGACAAGCGGTAGGAAACGGATGTATGGGTGGACATTCAAGGCGCCCTCGAAGCCCCGTGCAACACTAGCATACATAAAACCCCTCCAGTCATTCCTCAAGCACAACAATGTGTGAATGAAGTTGAAATAGCAGTACTGCAGTAGTATTGACCATGAGATGACACCCAACCAATCACAGCATGCTGTTCAGTATCATGGCCACCGATTGGCTCAGCCTTAGACATATTGGGATTCAAGTCTGTGGGTGCTATTTTATGTCCAAAGGGCTCTCATAATGTTAAAATTGTATTCAGAAGGTCATAAACAGGTTATTTATGCACTAGCTATGAAAATATTACATTTTTATATTAATAATTCTTACTTGGCGGGAATTCCTTCACCATGGTATAGCCCGGAAACTATTATCAGCAAAGACGAGGGACTACTGCGGGGGTTAGCAACCCTAGTGGCTCCCTGGACCTCTTTCAGAGATGTGTGAAAATGGAAAAAGATGAAGAAAAAAATATATTTTTAGTTTTAATATATTTTCTGTAGTAGAACAAACCTTCCTAATTGTTAGAAATCCCACTGTTTATGTTATACATGCTTCACTGATGAGAGGATTTGGCAAGCACCGTTTTGTCCTACTAATTTCGGCGATCCTTGAACTCACCGTGGTTTGTTTACATGTACAACTTTCTCCGACGCTGCCACAGAAAGACGTGTTTTATGCCACTCCTTATTTGTCTCGTTTTGTCCACCAAACATTGTATGCTGTGCGTGAATGCACAAAGGTGAGCTTTGTATACATTATTGATTTGCTGGAGTGCTAATCAGGCATATTTGCCCAATCCATGACTGCAAGCTAATCGATGCTAACACGCTATTTATGCTAGCCGTATGTACATATTGCATCATTATGCCTCGTTTGTAGGTATATTTGAACTCATTTAATTTCCTTTACTTATGTCCTCTGTGTATTTAACTTATATTTACATGTCTCATGACACATTATCTGTATGTAGTATTGGCTGCATGTCTGATAGGTGTTTGTGTGCCATGTTGTTCCAGACCACAGCAAACGTTACCCAGCTTGCAAAGATTTTAATAAATCCATTAGAAGAAGACAGCCTGCCGTTTCCTTAAACTTGGACACACACATCTATACCTTTGGCATTTCTAAGACAGTCATTTCCAGGAGTTATCTCATCCTGTGAGAAGCCTCCATTTTACTAATGTTTTCCTATGTTATAAAAATGTGTAGAATAAAAATTAAAATACAACATTTCTGTCAACGAAGATTTGCATCAGCCTTTGATAGTAGGCTAATATAGCTGATATAGACACTTACATCATGTGTTGCCTTCATTATAACACTTATATAAGACTTTTAAAGTCATTTTGATAGTAGGCTAATATAGCTGATATGGACACTTACATAGATAGATAGATAGTACTTTATTGATTCCTTCAGGAGACAATAAAGTACTATCTATCTATCTATGTAAGTGTCTATATTAGCCTACTATCAAAATGACTTTAAACCATGTGTTGTCTTCATTATAACACTTATATAAGACTTTTAAAGTCATTTTGATAGTAGGCTAATATAGACACTTACGTCATGTGTTGCCTTCATTATAACACTTATATAAGACTTAAAGTCATTTTGATAGTAGGCTAATATAGACACATCATGTGTTGCCTTCATTATAACACTTATATAAGACTTTAAAAGTAATTTTGATAGTAGGCTAATATAACTAATATAGACACTTACATCATGTGTTGCCTTCATTATAACACTTATATAAGACTTTTAAAGTCATTTTGATAGTAGGCTAATATAGACACTTACGTCATGTGTTGCCTTCATTATAACACTTATATAAGACTTAAAGTCATTTTGATAGTAGGCTAATATAGACACATCATGTGTTGCCTTCATTATAACACTTATATAAGACTTTAAAAGTAATTTTGATAGTAGGCTAATATAACTAATATAGACACTTACATCATGTGTTGCCTTCATTATAACACTTATATAAGACTTTTAAAGTCATTTTGATAGTAGGCTAATATAGCTGATATGGACACTTACATAGATAGATAGATAGTACTTTATTGATTCCTTCAGGAGACAATAAAGTACTATCTATCTATCTATGTAAGTGTCTATATTAGCCTACTATCAAAATGACTTTAAACCATGTGTTGTCTTCATTATAACACTTATATAAGACTTTTAAAGTCATTTTGATAGTAGGCTAATATAGACACTTACGTCATGTGTTGCCTTCATTATAACACTTATATAAGACTTAAAGTCATTTTGATAGTAGGCTAATATAGACACATCATGTGTTGCCTTCATTATAACACTTATATAAGACTTTAAAAGTAATTTTGATAGTAGGCTAATATAACTAATATAGACACTTACATCATGTGTTGCCTTCATTATAACACTTATATAAGACTTTTAAAGTCATTTTGATAGTAGGCTAATATAGACACTTACGTCATGTGTTGCCTTCATTATAACACTTATATAAGACTTAAAGTCATTTTGATAGTAGGCTAATATAGACACATCATGTGTTGCCTTCATTATAACACTTATATAAGACTTTAAAAGTAATTTTGATAGTAGGCTAATATAACTAATATAGACACTTACATCATGTGTTGCCTTCATTATAACACTTATATAAGACTTTTAAAGTCATTTTGATAGTAGGCTAATATAGCTGATATAGACGCTTACATCATGTGTTGCCTTCATTATAACACTTATATAAGACTTTTAAAGTCATTTTGATAGACACTTACGTCATGTGTTGCCTTCATTATAACACTTATATAAGACTTAAAGTCACTTTGATAGTAGGCTAATATAGCTAATATAGACACTTACATCGTGTGTTGTTTTCATTATAACACTTATATACATTTTTTGCGGCTCCAGACAGATTTTTAAAATATATTTTTGGTCCAATATGGCTCTTTCAACATTTTGGGTTGCCGACATCTGCACTACTGTAGTCTCAGAATCATACAAATATAATCAAAGTTGTATCGTCATTCCACAAATTTGTATTTTACCAACCTCACTCACATTTTACACACACGCACTTGTCAGACTGCTAAACATGCGTTATCACGTTTGCTGGTAATGCGAGTCAACACTTACCAACAGCCAAATACCAGAGTCCGTGAACATTGCTCCAAAGTCAGGATTTTTTTTGTTGATTTAATGTGCATTCAAAAGTAAACAATAACATGTTTATGACCTTTTTTTTACCTTTTTGTGTGCAGTGATTCACAAACAAAGGACCTATTTCACATGACGGAATTAGCACACAGGACACGACTTTGCTAAAGAGTAAAAAGTAGCTTTTAAGGTTTACGAGGATGTAAATTGTGTAAAATTGTGAATGTGTTCAGTCCACCAAGGAACTCTTACTCAATCACCTGAAAGCACTGATTGAATTGAGAAGCCCTTCTGCGCTCCTCCTGCAACATTGTGTGCGTTCTTGTTTTTCCACCCTTCTTGAGACATCAACAAGGAAAAGTACCTTCCATATGAGGAGGTGTGAACAAGTTAGGACATAAATCATGGTCCCGATACGGAAAACCATTGCATCTAATAGAGAGCCCAATACCAGAGTCCGTGAACATTGCTCCAAAGTCGGGATTTTTGGTTGATTTAATGTGCATACAAAAGTAAACATTGACAGGTGCAAAGGCAGCAATATATGATAAAACAAGCTAAAGAAGGACTTCCCTATTCATCCCCGAAAAAACCTGCCAGGTGAACAGCTGATTTTACGACTTCCTGTGCTGACGTAAGACAACCCATATGTGACCATAGGATGAACAAATACACTACGCTACTAAGACTATAGTGGCCATTAACAGTTAGCTTCTACAGCTGGGTTGCCCAAAGTGCGGAATTACGAAGAACAAAAAAATAGAGATCTCATTTGCACCCCTGGTGGTGAAATCTATCAAAATGAGGGTGGCCACAAAAAGGAGGGATTTTTCAAATTGACTGTGTGTCGCTTTTAAAAGTTCTCCCCCTCTGGTCAACATATGAAATAACAAGTGTGTGTAAAAATTTGAAGTGCTCCCCCTCTGGCCAACATATGTAATAACTAGTGGTGTAAGAAGTTGAAATGTGCCCCCTTTGGCCAAAACTAAATTTAGATGAATAAAATAAGTATGTATTAAGAGACATACTGTAATAACGAAGTAAATAATGAAGATTAAAAGCCAATTACAAACAAAAAATGAAAAAAAAAATTCTAAAACAGTCTTTTTCTCACAATGTGTCAACTTTTTTCTTATATTGGCAACAATTTTTCATATTCTTTCTGTTTCTGTAATATTGCAATATTTTCACGTAAAGTTATTACTTTTTTATTTAAAACTATTACTTTTTAATGCAAAATGGCGACAGTTGTCCTATAAAATTCTGACTTTTATCACAATATTGCCAATTTTTTTTGCTGTTCTTGTAAAACAGTGACATTTTCTGAGTAAAATGATGACTTTTGTCACAATTTTGCCAAGTAAAATTCCGATTATTATTACAATATTGCCAACGTTTTGAAGTTTTCTTACAAAATTGTGACGTTTGTCGAGTAAAATGACGACTCTTTTCATAAAATCGCCAAGATGTTAAGCTTTTCTTGTAAAACTGTGACTGTTATTGAGTAAAATTCCAACTTTTATTGTATTATTGCACAAATGTTCAGTTTTTCTTTGTCAAATTTTGGCTTGCGTTGAGTAAAATGACGATAATTATTGTAATATTGCCAAAATTTTTAAGTTTTCTTACAAAATTGTGACGTTTGTCGGGTAAAATGACGACTCTTTTCATAAAATTGCCAAAATTTTAAGCTTTTCTTGTAAAACTGCCACTGTTATTGAGTAAAATTCCAACTTTTATCATAATATTGCACAAATGTTCAGTTTTTGTTTGTCAAATTTTGGCTTGCATTAAGTAAAATGACGACTCTTATTATAGTACCGCCAAAATTCTTAGTTTTTCTTGTGAAATTCCAACTAATTTTTCACAACAAGCTTCTTTATATTTGCATAGTATGTATATATTATTAATGTTGTAAATACACATCTTTATATATCTAGAAAG
>NC_084755.1:9958583-10083583 GCF_033978785.1 Entelurus aequoreus
TGCTTGAATATAAAGTTGGTAAAAAGTAGTCATTGTGCTTGAATATAAAGTTGGTAAAAAGTAGTCATTGTGCTTGAATATAAAGTTGGTAAAAAATAGTCGTTGTGCTTGAATATAAAGTTGGTAAAAAATAGTCGTTGTGCTTGAATATAAAGTTGGTCAAAAGTAGTCGTTGTGCTTGAATACAGAGTTGGTAAAAAGTAGTCATTGTACTTGAATATAAAGTTGGTAAAAAGTAGTCATTGTACTTGAATATAAAGTTGATAAAAAGTAGTCATTGTGTTTGAATATAAAGTTGGTAAAAAGTAGTCATTGTGCTTGAATATAAAGTTAGTAAAAAGTAGTCATTGTGCTTGAATATAAAGTTGGTAAAAAGTAGTCATTGTGCTTGAATATAAAGTTGGTAAAAAGTAGTCATTGTGCTTGAATATAAAGTTGGTCAAAAGTAGTCATTGTGCTTGAAAATAAAGTTGGTCAAAAGTAGTCATTGTGCTTGAATATAAAGTTGGTAAAAAGTAGTCATCGTGCTTGAATATAAAGTTGGTAAAAAGTAGTCATCGTGCTTGAATATAAAGTTGGTAAAAAGTAGTCATCGTGCTTGAATATAAAGTTGGTAAAAAGTAGTCATCGTGCTTGAATATAAAGTTGGTAAAAAGTAGTCATTGTGCTTGAGTATAAAGTTGGTAAAAAGTAGTCATTGTGCTTGAGTATAAAGTTGGTAAAAAGTAGTCATTGTGCTTGAGTATAAAGTTGGTAAAAAGTAGTCATTGTGCTTGAATATAAAGTTGGTAAAAAGTAGTCATTGTGCTTGAATATAAAGTTGGTAAAAAGTAGTCATTGTGCTTGAATATAAAGTTGGTCAAAAGTAGTCATTGTGCTTGAATATAAAGTTGGTCAAAAGTAGTCATTGTGCTTGAATATAAAGTTGGTCAAAAGTAGTCATTGTGCTTGAATATAAAGTTGGTCAAAAGTAGTCATTGTGCTTGAATATAAAGTTGGTCAAAAGTAGTCATTGTGCTTGAATATAAAGTTGGTCAAAAGTAGTCATTGTGCTTGAATATAAAGTTGGTCAAAAGTAGTCATTGTGCTTGAATATAAAGTTGGTCAAAAGTAGTCATTGTGCTTGAATATAAAGTTGGTTAAAAGTAGTCATTGTGCTTGAATATAAAGTTGGTAAAAAGTAGTCATTGTGCTTGAATATAAAGTTGGTAAAAAGTGGTCATTGTGCTTGAATATAAAGTTGGTAAAAAAGTAGTCATTGTGCTTGAATATAAAGTTGGTAAAAAGTAGTCATTGTGCTTGAATATAAAGTTGGTAAAAAAAAGTAGTCCTTGTGCTTGAATATAAAGTTGGTAAAAAGTAGTCATTGTGCTTGAATATAAAGTTGGTAAAAAGTAGTCATTGTGCTTGAATATAAAGTTGGTAAAAAGTGGTCATTGTGCTTGAATATAAAGTTGGTAAAAAAGTAGTCATTGTGCTTGAATATAAAGTTGGTCAAAAGTAGTCATTGTGCTTGAATATAAAGTTGGTCAAAAGTAGTCATTGTGCTTGAATATAAAGTTGGTAAAAAGTAGTCATTGTGCTTGAATATAAAGTTGGTAAAAAGTAGTCATTGTGCTTGAATATAAAGTTGGTCAAAAGTAGTCATTGTGCTTGAATATAAAGTTGGTAAAAAGTAGTCATTGTGCTTGAATATAAAGTTGGTAAAAAGTAGTCATTGTGCTTGAGTATAAAGTTGGTAAAAAGTAGTCATTGTGCTTGAATATAAAGTTGGTAAAAAGTAGTCATTGTGCTTGAATATAAAGTTGGTAAAAAAGTGGTCATTGTGCTTGAATATAAAGTTGGTCAAAAGTAGTCATTGTGCTTGAATATAAAGTTGGTAAAAAAAAAAGTAGTCCTTGTGCTTGAATATAAAGTTGGTAAAAAGTAGTCATTGTGCTTGAATATAAAGTTGGTAAAAAGTAGTCATTGTGCTTGAGTATAAAGTTGGTAAAAAGTAGTCATTGTGCTTGAATATAAAGTTGGTAAAAAGTAGTCATTGTGCTTGAATATAAAGTTGGTAAAAAGTAGTCATTGTGCTTGAATATAAAGTTGGTAAAAAAAAAGTAGTCCTTGTGCTTGAATATAAAGTTGGTAAAAAGTAGTCATTGTGCTTGAATATAAAGTTGGTAAAAAGTAGTCATTGTGCTTGAATATAAAGTTGGTAAAAAGTGGTCATTGTGCTTGAATATAAAGTTGGTAAAAAAGTAGTCATTGTGCTTGAATATAAAGTTGGTCAAAAGTAGTCATTGTGCTTGAATATAAAGTTGGTCAAAAGTAGTCATTGTGCTTGAATATAAAGTTGGTAAAAAGTAGTCATTGTGCTTGAATATAAAGTTGGTCAAAAGTAGTCATTGTGCTTGAATATAAAGTTGGTCAAAAGTAGTCATTGTGCTTGAATATAAAGTTGGTCAAAAGTAGTCATTGTGCTTGAATATAAAGTTGGTAAAAAGTAGTCATTGTGCTTGAGTATAAAGTTGGTAAAAAGTAGTCATTGTGCTTGAATATAAAGTTGGTAAAAAGTAGTCATTGTGCTTGAATATAAAGTTGGTAAAAAAGTGGTCATTGTGCTTGAATATAAAGTTGGTAAAAAAGTAGTCATTGTGCTTGAATATAAAGTTGGTCAAAAGTAGTCATTGTGCTTGAATATAAAGTTGGTAAAAAGTAGTCATTGTGCTTGAATATAAAGTTGGTAAAAAGTAGTCATTGTGCTTGAGTATAAAGTTGGTAAAAAGTAGTCATTGTGCTTGAATATAAAGTTGGTAAAAAGTAGTCATTGTGCTTGAATATAAAGTTGGTAAAAAGTAGTCATTGTGCTTGAATATAAAGTTGGTAAAAAGTAGTCATTGTGCTTGAATATAATGTTGGTAAAAGTAGTCATTGTGCTTGAATACAAAGTTGGTAAAAAGTAGTCATTGTGCTTGAATATAAAGTTGGTAAAAAGTAGTCATTGTACTTGAATATAAAGTTGGTGAAAAGTAGTCATTGCGCTTGAATATAAAGTTGGTCAAAAATAGTCATTGCGCTTGAATATAAAGTTGGTCAAAAGTAGTCATTGCGCTTGAATATAAAGTTGGTCAAAAGTAGTCATTGTGCTTGAATATAAAGTTGGTAAAAAGTAGTCATTGTGCTTGAATATAAAGTTGGTAAAGAGTAGTCATTGTACTTGAATATAAAGTTGGTAAAATGTAGTCATTGTGCTTGAATATAAAGTTGGTAAAAAGTAGTCATTGTATTTGACTATAAAGTTGGTCAAAAGTAGTCATTGTACTTGAATATAAAGTTGGTAAAAAGTAGTCATTGTGCTTGAATATAAAGTTGGTAAAAAGTAGTCATTGCGCTTGAATATAAAGTTGGTAAAAAGTAGTCATTGCGCTTGAATATAAAGTTGGTAAAAAGTAGTCTTTGCGCTTGAATATAAAGTTGGTAAAAAGTAGTCATTGTGCTTGAATATAAAGTTCGTAAAAAGTAGTCATTGTGCTTGAATATAAAGTTGGTAAAAGTAGTCATTGTGCTTGAATACAAAGTTGGTAAAAAGTAGTCATTGTGCTTGAATATAAAGTTGGTAAAAAGTAGTCATTGTACTTGAATATAAAGTTGGTGAAAAGTAGTCATTGCGCTTGAATATAAAGTTGGTCAAAAGTAGTCATTGCGCTTGAATATAAAGTTGGTAAAAAGTAGTCATTGTACTTGAATATAAAGTTGGTAAAAATTAGTCATTGTGCTTGAATATAAAGTTGGTCAAAAGTAGTCATTGTGCTTGAATATAAAGTTGGTAAAAATTAGTCATTGTGCTTGAATATAAAGTTGGTCAAAAGTAGTCATTGTGCTTGAATATAAAGTTGGTAAAAAGTATTCATTGTGCTTGAATATAAAGTTGGTAAAAAGTAGTCATTGTGCTTGAATATAAAGTTGGTAAAAAGTAGTCATTGTGCTTGAATATAAAGTTGGTAAAAAGTAGTCATTGTGCTTGAATATAAAGTTGGTCAAAAGTAGTCATTGTGCTTGAATATAAAGTTGGTCAAAAGTAGTCATTGTGCTTGAATATAAAGTTGGTAAAAGTAGTCATTGTGCTTGAATATAAAGTTGATAAATAGTCATTGTGCTTGAATATAAAGTTGGTCAAAAGTAGTCATTGTGCTTGAATATAAAGTTGATAAAAAGTAGTCATTGTGCTTGAATATAAAGTTGGTAAAAAGTAGTCATTGTGCTTGAATATAAAGTTGGTAAAAAGTAGTCATTGTGCTTGAATATAAAGTTGGTCAAAAGTAGTCATTGTGCTTGAATATAAAGGAGAGAATGGAGAACATTAGCAGAATAAACAGTATTTAACAATACCAAAGATGTCATTTACAAGAATAGATCCTGAAACATGAAAAAAAACATCACAAACTTTTATGTGAATAAAGTTGTAATGTTGTGAAATAATCATCATTTACAAGAATTAGGCACATTTTATGACAACAGGGGGGAAAAAAAGCAGTTTGGCAAGTTAGGTCAGAAAACGACAGCTGGAAAGTTCTGGACTTTTTTTTTTTTTTTTTTTTTTTTTTTTTTGGGTGTGAAGGTGTTGAGTTTCTACATGGTGTTGGTCTTCACACGTGATAGAAAAACCACACAGTTGTCTACTTTTATTTATTTTTTAAATCCTACTTAGCACTCGTTTTTTTTTATCAATGATGGCATTTTCTGAGCCATCTTCTTTTTGTCCATGAAAATATTAATGTTGTGAGTTAAGTTGTAATTACCAACAGTAGATGGCGTTCAAAAAGATATTCTTCTTTATTGTTTGCTATCTATTTTAAATGAATATGCGTCACTTTCATCATGTTCTTGTATATTGCCTAAAAACGACTGCTTCACTGAACACAAAATTAACACAATTTCAACTTGTAATCATACAGTGCATCTAAAAGTATTCACAACGTGCGCTTCACTTTTTCCACATTTTATTCTATTCTCTGACTTAGACTTAGACAAACTTTAAGGATCCACAAGGGAAATTGTTCCACACAGTAGCTCAGTCACAAAGGATGGAAAGTTAACGCAGGTATAAAGTAGACTAAAATGTACCGTATTGGCAATATAAAATTTAACATATATGTAATTACATATTATATATACAGTATATAATATATACTAATTAGAGATGTCCGATAATATCGGTCTGCCGATATTATCGGCCGATAAATGCGTTAAAATGTAATATCGGAAATTATCGGTATCGTTTTTTTTATTATCAGTATCGTTTTTTTTTTGTTTTTTTTTAATTAAATCCACATAAAAAAACACAAGATACACTTACAATTAGTGCACCAACCCAAAAAACCTCCCTCCCCCATTCACACTCATTCACACAAAAGGGTTGTTTCTTTCTGTTATTAATATTCTGGTTCCTACATTATATATCAATATATATCAATACAGTCTGCAAGGGATACAGTCCGTAAGCACACATGATTGTGCGTGCTGCTGGTCCACTAATAATACTAACCTTTAACAGTTAATTTTACAAATTTTCATTCATTACTAGTTTCTATGTAACTGTTTTTAAATTGTTTTACTTTCTTTTTTATTCAAGAAAATGTTTTTAATTTATTTATCTTATTTTATTGTATTCATTTTTTTTAAAAGTACCTTATCTTCACCATACCTGGTTGTCCAAATTAGGCATAATAATGTGTTAATTCCACGACTGTATATATCGGTTGATATCGGTATCGGTTGATATCGGTATCGGTAATTAAAGAGTTGGACAATATCGGCATATCGGATATGGGCAAAAAGCCATTATCGGACATCCCTAATACTAATATATATTATATGTGTATATAATATATACAATATATAACAATTATATGTACAATATTACAGTATATGCAACAGCTGCAGCATAAAATAGAGAGTAGATCCAGCAGAAAACTGCGTGCCGATAGTTTGGCCGGCTTTCCGGTTCAGTTTGTCAATCCGGTTTAAGTACCTTTTTGCTGGTGCTGCTCCCCCAACAAAGTACAGGGCACTGGCCACAACAGACTCCTTGGTCTTGTCCACATTAAGGAGCAGCCGTATTCCAAAATGGAATAAAATCATGTTTGTCCTCAAAATTCTACACACAATACCCCATAACTTTTTTTTAATTTTATTTTATTTTTATTTATTTTTATTTTTTACCCCATAACTACAATGTAATAAGGGTTGTTTTTTTAATAATTGCAAATGTATTAAAAAATAAACACTACGAAATCCCTTGTACATAAGTATTCATAGCCTTTGCTCAATACTTTGTTTACTTTGGCAGCAATTACAGCCTCAAGTCTTTTGGGCTACAACTTGGCACACCTGTTTTTGCAGCAATGTATCCTGGGTGAAAAGCAACACTTCCCATCCAACCTGATGGAGCTTGAGAGGAATGAGAGAAACTTGCCCAAAGATAGCTGCGCCAAGCTTGTGGCTGCCTATTGAAAAAAGGCTTGAGGTTGTGATTGCTGCCAAAGGTGCATCGACAAAGTATTGAGCAAAGGCTGTGAATACTTATGTACATGTGATCTTTTTAGTTTAAAAAAAAAAAAAATTGCAATTAAAAAATTGTCATTATCATGTCCATATCATTTTTAGGACAAACATTGATTTATTCCATTTTGGAATAAGGCTGTAACATAACAAAATGTGGAAGAAGTGGGAATACTTTATAAGCACACTAGTGTTGTCCCGATACCAATATTTTGGTACCGGTACCAAAATATTTCGTTACTTTTCTAAATAAAGGGGGACACAAAAAATTTCATTATTGGCTTTATTTTAACAAAAAATGTTAGGGTACATTAAACATATGTTTATTATTGCAAGTTTGTCCTTAAATAAAATAGTGAACATACTAGACAACTTGTCTTTTAGTAGTAAGTAAACAAACAAAGACTCCTAATTTAGTCTGCTGACATATGCAGTAACACATTGTGTCATTTATCTACCTATTATTTTGTCAACATTATGAGGGACAAACTGTAAAAATTGATTATTAATCCACTTGTTCATTTACTGTTAATATCTGCTTACTTTCTCTTTTAACATGTTCTATCTACACTTCTGTTCAAATGTAATAATCACTTATTCTTCTGTTGTTTGATACTTTACATTAGTTTTGGATGATACCACAAATTTGGGTATCAATCTGATACCAAGTAGTTACAGGATCATACATTGGCCATATTCAAAGTCCTCATGTGTCCAGGGACATATTTCCTGAGTTCATAAACATAATATACATTTGTTTTTTAAAACGAAAGATTTTGTGACGTTAAAAAATATCGATGTAATCCTAGTAGTATCGACTAGATACGCACCTGTACTTGGTATCATTACAGTGGATGTTAGGTGTAGATCCGCCAATGGCGTTTGTTTGTATTGTAGCGTCCCGGAAGAGTTGTTGCTGCAGGGAATTCTGGGAATTTGTTCTGTAGTGTTGATGTTGCAAATATTCTCCCAAAATGTGTTTGTCGTTGTTGTTTAGTGTGGTTTCACTATATGGCACATGTTTATGACAGTGTTGGCATTGTTCATACGGCCACCCTTAGAGTGACATGTATGGTTGTTGACTAAGTATGCCCATCATTCATGTGTTGATTTGTCTCCATGGAGACAAGGACGAGTAGATTTGAAGAAGTTACATCTGACTGCGGATAGACGTTAGCCGCTAGCATTAGCCGCGAGCTAGCTCGCCATTTCTTAAAGCACCTCTTCCTGAGGGCGTTCTGCATGACAAGACGTGACGACAGGTGGCGGTATGGTACCTAACACCTTTTCAGAGGCGGTATAGTACCGAATATGATTCATTAGTGTCAGAGTAATTTTATGTATGTTATCACAAAAGCTTCCGTTTTCGGAAGACAGAGGCTTTCTTTGTTGCACCAAGCCAAAGGCTTGGAAAATTCCATTGTGTACGATGGGAGGAGACGGGAGGGGCGTTATCTATTGTGATCCAAGACCTGCACAAGCTCGATCCAGGACCACCCCAAGCCCGAGGCATCTTTTTTTCTTTTGTGTTAATGCATTGGTTTTTAACCTTGTCGGAGGTACCGAACCCCACCAGTTTCAAATACACACTCACCGAACCCTTCTTTAGTGAAAAATGAAATGTTTAGTTTTTTTTAAAAATTCAAGACAAAGTTATTAGTTTTTTTTACTAGTGCACAAAATGAACCGTGCATGAACATCACCTTGTTCAACGAACAAAACCAACACAGTGCATGAACTCACAACAAATTACACACCTGCAAATCAGTCTGACTTCTGCTGTTGCTGTATCCGTAATCGTCATCATCGGCGGTCACTCGAACGAGTATGACGATCCTCCTGGTAGGGGTGTATCCCTTTATGGAGGATGCCTGTGCGTGACTTTGTTTTACGTGGGTAGACTGGTATCCCTGGCTAGGGGGCAGTCAGGTACCAGGCCTTTGCCAAGGGCCACCTTGGGGTAACAGTAGTAAAGGGGTTAACCTCCTAGTGCCCCAAGACCCCATAGAGGAGCCTCCACCTTTAACGTCATGCCCAGGAGGGAGAAGTTTTTATTTACATGATGAGTCGGGTGTGTGACCTCTGCGGCGGAGGCTCTGCCGAACCCCTGAGGCCTACTCACCGAACCCCTAAGGTTGGATCAAACCCAGGTTAAGAACCACGGTGTTAATGTGACCCAAAACAATGGCTGTTTACATACCCCCCATTCCTTTAGAAACAGCTGTTATGTAAACAGGGAAAGTCCAAATAAAAAGAGGTGGCGTAGAATCCTCCAGCCAGAGCGTGATGACACTGCACAAGGGTACAGGTGTACGCGTCTCTCCTCATATTGAGCCAAATTGAATCCTGTCTCTGTTTATTTCCTTGCTTCTTGTCTGTTTTAATAGATGTCATCGATGTTTGAACCTGACAATTAGTATCGCGGTACTATACTAATACCGGTATACCGCACAACCCGAGCGCACACCTATTTGGTGCTTATTGTATCATGCTCACCTCGTACGGCGGCATCTATATACGCGCAGCTTTTCTTCTTGCACTCACTCCCCGATGCGAAGATCCTTTCTAACGACATATCGCTCGACCCGGAATCGACTATCTGCAGGATGATTAAGACCCGCTGAATAATTAAGCTGGCAATAATGGTAAGGGATGAATAATAAAGGTGTTTATGACGGGCCAAGGCACAGACAGAGGTTGGGGGCGGCAGAGATTGATGGTGTGGCCCAGATAGTCTCTCCATGGAGACGCTGGTAGTCATCAGGGTCCTGTCATTGCTTGGCGCTCATAATTGCTCACTTGTGTAGAATTGACAGGTATGTCCTCATAGCAGAGCTGCCTATGTTCTTTATTTTTGGGGCCGGCAGTATTTATTCACTCAGTGGTTTTAGTCCAGGACGCGTGCAACAATGAACACTTTCACGTCATAAACCATCAACATTAGTCACAGGCTATAAAACCTACAACAGTATCTGCGATTGAGTAAAAGGCAGCCAACAAAACACACCCGCCTACTATCATTTCACACTCTACCAATAGGCCTGGGCGATTATTTTGACTCGGGGGAGACAAATTTAGAGGTGTCTGGGCGCCGGTATATCTGATTTTTAGAAACACTAATACAAAACCTCACGATAATGTCTGAATGCTAAAAACGTTATGACAGACCGCCTTAAAACCTCTAAAGGCTCAGTGGCCACATGCGTGGACAGCACCTTTTAGCTCTTATTTCCAAAATTGTGTACACTACTGAATTGGGGTCTTATGGCCACTTATGTGGACACGTATACTGCCATCTGGTGGTGTCAGAAGAGTATAACATACAATGGAATTTTGAAAAAAAAAGTGTCAAAATAAGAATTAGCATGTCACTAAACATGAAGTACACATTTGTGTACTTATGGACTAAGTACATCATATCAAAAGATGATTTGTAGTTTTTATTCTAATTAGGGTCCAATAAGCCCAAATAGCAAAGAGAAATAAAACAAAAGCATGTAAACAAACAGCTTGGGACTTAAGAGGTTAAAAAACGGAATGGAATTGTACATTTTTTTACTGAATGAGACACCCAGATTGTACATAAAAATAAAGAATGTGGGATTTACAATATTAACTATGAAGGATAAAACACTGAATATTGACAAGATATGAACGTCACACCCCCCTCTCCATCCACATATTTTACGGCCGGGGATCGAACCAGGAACCCTCGGCCGCTCTCCCAACCGAGCCACGCCGTTTATTTACTCAAGGGCAAAGAGTATCAGGCCTTTATCAGAGAACAAGACTTTTATTGTAAGAATGTTGGACAATCAGTTTTCACTTTTCTTTTTTTTCCCCAATCTGCACAAGTCAGTGTTCGAAAACAAGAATAAAAAACACAAAAATGAGGGGTATTTTATTTGAACTAAGCAAATAGAACAAGAAAATTTGGCTTGTCAAGACTTTCCAAAACAAGTAAAAATAGCTAACCTCAATGAACCCAAAAATACCTTAAAATAAGTATATTCTCACTAATAACAACTGTACTACTATATGAGTACCTATTTTCTATTGTTTCATTGAAAATATAACCGCAAAGTCCATTTGGCTGTCATTTTAATTATGAGACACAATTGTGTCAAAGTCATGAATTTTTTTTTCATGCTTGAAATAAGAAATTATTACTTTGAAAAAGTAGTTTTATACTTGTGAGTGTTGATGACACAGCTTTGCAACAGTTGATATTCTAGTTTCAAGCATGTTTTACTCAATATAGCTCATCAAATCTCAGCAACAAGCTGGAATATCTTACTGAGATCATTTAGGACCAAAACACTTAAAACAAGTAAAACACTCTAACATAAAATCTGCTTAGTCAGAAGAATTATCTTATCAGACAGAAAATTAGCAAATATCACCCTTATTTGAGATATTTCATCTTACTTAGATTTCAGTTTTTGCAGTGTGAATGCTAAAAACGTTATGACAGACCGCCTTAAAACCTCTAAAGACCTTAGTGGCCACATACGTGGACAGCAACTTTTCGCTCTTATTTCCAAAATTGTGTACACTACTGAATTGGGGTCTTATGGCCGCTTATGTGGACACGTATACTGCCATCTGGTGGTGTCAGAAGAGTATAACATACAATGGAATTTGGAAAAAATAGTGTAAAAATAAAAATGAGCATGTCACTACACATGAAGTACACGTTTGTGTACTTATGGACTAACCCGCGCGTAACAGTAACTAATTAGATGACCATAGTAACTAATTAGATGACTATAGTAACTAATTAGATGACCATAGTAACTAGTATGTCATGCAAAAGCGCAGATTCCAAGCATTGAAATACTTTGTATAGTTCAAGACTTACGGTCATTAAAAACATCAGGGGTGTCCAAAGTGCGGCCCAGGGGCCATTTGCGGCCCGCAGCTAATAGTTTAGCGGCCCGCCACACATTCTGCAAAAATTGCAAAATTGATAGTATTGCAAAAATAAAAAATAAACATTTAAAAAAGTGAAATGAGGTGAAATCTAATCTAATCTTTTTTTTTGCCATTGTTCAAAAAAAAAAAAAAGACAAAAAATCTATGTTATAATGAATTATTGACCTATTCAAGGCTCCAATTACTTCAAAAATTTCACTTTAAAATGTTTTATGTGGAAAAAATATTGCATATATTGTGTGGTTGCCATATAAAAACAAAGTTTTCTTTGACAAAAGAGTATAAAAACAAACAAAATAATAGTTCAAACGTCAAATGGACAGATATATCTGAAGTTGATCTCGTAACTTAAGCGTAGAAAGTAAAAAAAAACTAATAAAAATGTATCACTTTCTGAGTGGGGGACCTTTTGGATCCCAAATATATTTAGTGGGATTTTATTAATATTTTCACTGTGATTACGCAAAAATATTAAAGAATTAAAATCAATGGTGTCCTGCATTATTGATCTTTTAGAGGTCTAATTACTAAATACTGCATATTTCCAGTTTTACTATAAAAAACAAAATTGTCTTTGACAGAAAAGGCATAATTTTTTTTTTTTTTACTTTTTAACAACCTGAAGTTGATATACAGACTTACTGTAAGCGTTAAATTAAAAAAATAAATAATAATTTGACTTATTTTTAACGTTTTAATGACTGAGACCCTTTATAGTCCCCGGGTGCCCTAAAGGTTAAAAAAGAAAAATCCATATATTTTGTTTTGGTTTGAAAATGAAAAATATCAAAATGGCCCCCGCGTGCTTAAATTTTTCCGTGTGCGGCCCTCAGTGGAAAAAGTTTGGACACCCCTGCTTTACATCTTAAAGATCTAAAAAAGAATGTATTTGGGAATGTAATTTGCCCAGGTCTGCTCTACGAACAGGATGATATAAGCTGCGTGTTGACCCTTGAACTCTACCCCTGAGCAGGCAGGTCAGCCTGGCGGGCTCTTAATTGAATATGTCAGCCATACATTGATCAAAGTGGCAGTCTGCAGCCTCGCTGACATTTGCGGCGTCGATCAGAAGATAAGAAATGGTTGTTGTCCATCAGCGGTTAATTAAAATTGATCTACAGCACAGGCCAAAAGTTTGGACACACCTTCTCCTCATTCAGTTTGTTTTCTTTATTTTCATGACTATTTACATTGTAGATCAGGGGCGTCAAAGGTATGGCCCGCGGGCCAGAACAGGTTCAATCCGGCCCGCGGTCCGCAAGAGGAGTTTGTTAAGTATAACTTGAGCTGCAATTTTTTAAATGAAAGAAACTGCAGTTCTCAATGTGTCCACTGAGGGTGGCAATGGCAATTCAAGTGTGACCCACATCACACATGACACTGTTTAAAGATAACGTGTCAGCTGGCTTTAAGCGCCCTCTGGATTGGCTGCCGCTACTCCCATCAGCGCAGACACAGTACCTTCTTCCATTGTCAATTATCCACTCGACAGATAAAATAACACAATTGTAAGATGCAATGATTAAATTTAACACAACTATCATCTTTGTGGTTAGAGTTCAGTGCGGCGCTCGCAATTGGTCGACGGCCTGATGCGCACCCTGAAATCCAGTGTAAAAAGGCATGTTTCTGGATTTGTTGATTGTTCTATTTTATTTTATGCCTAAATCTACCATGTTTTTATTGATTAAGTGTGTAGTTATGTTACCTTGATTTCGGCTATGGTGTCATTTTTGATAATTGTGTTGTACACAGAACAAGAATTATGATGAATATCTTGAACCCTTTTTTTGTTCCTTTTTTTAATTGAGACAAAGATTATTTATGTATTTAATATTTGTAAGCTTACTATGGTATATTTATATATTTATTATGTATGTATTCACTGTTCTGTTACAGAGAACAAGGAAATTGGATAAAATTGCTATGGTATGAAAAGGGGTAGGATGAAATAAGCTCTGCTTCTTTCTACTCCTTTTCGGACGTGCTGTAATGAAACAACTGGAATTGTGTGATGCATGACATTGTATCGTATGCATGTTCCAAAATAAACTGAAACTTAACTGAACTGAACTATATTATAATATTGTAAGTATGTTGAATGAATGTGTTGTGGCAGTTGTGGATGTCACCAATGCGGCGGTTTGGGGAAACAGTCTTTTTCAAACATGTTTTTAATGGTCAACTGCCAACATTAGAATGCTAAACAGGAAGTGCTTCAAGTTTAATGGCTTTGTAAATATAATGAGAAAAAGTCCAAGTTCATTGGGTTCTTCGTGGTGTTTTTGACACTGCACAATTTCTTTCCTCAGAATTTTCAACTAACATGAAGTGTTTTGCCAAAATGATTGATGGGGGCGTGGCTAAGAGGGGAATATATTTAAACTAGAATTCACCAACTCAAGTATTTCATATATATATATATATATATATATATATATATATATATATATATATATATATATATATATATATATATATATATATATATATATATATATATATATATATATATATATATGAAATACTTGACTTTCAGTGAAATCTAGCTATATATATATATATATTTATTTATTTTATTATACATATAAATAAAAGAAATACTTGAATTTCAGTGTTCTGGAGGCTATCCCGTAGATGGCAGTATTGTCCTGTTTAAGAGTGTCACAACATTGCTGTTTACGGCAGACGAACTGCTTTACGGTAGACTAAACGTGACTGCTGTTGTTGTGTGTTGTTACCGCGCTGGGAGGACGTTAATGAAACTGGGGTCACATTGAAATGTCCTTATTTTTGAAGGAAAAGCACTGTACTTTTCAATGAAGATAACTTTAAACTAATCTTAACTTTAAAGAAATACACTCTATACATTGCTAATGTGGTAAATGACTATTCTAGCTGCAAATGTCTGGTTTTTGGTGCAATATCTACATAGGTGTATAGAGGCCCATTTCCAGCAACTATCACTCCGGTGTTCTAATTAGGGATGTCCGATAATGGCTTTTTGCCGATATCCGATATTCCGATATTGTCCAACTCTTTAATTACCGATACCGATATCAACCGATACCGATACTGATATATACAGTTGTGGAATTAACACATTATTATGCCTAATTTGGACAACCAGGTATGGTGAAGATAAGGTCCTTTTTTTTTTTTTTAAATTAATAAAATAAAATAAGATAAATAAATTAAAAACATTTTCTTGAATAAAAAAGAAAGTAAAACAATATAAAATCAGTTACATAGAAACTAGTAATGAATGAAAATGAGTAAAATTAAGTGTTAAAGGTTAGTACTATTAGTGGACCAGCAGCACGCACAATCATGTGTGCTTACGGACTGTATCCCTTGCAGACTGTATTGATATATATTGATATATAATGTAGGAACCACAATATTAATAACAGAAGGAAACAACCATTTTGTGTGAATGAGTGTAAATGGGGGAGGGAGGTTTTTTGGGTTGGTGCACTAATTGTAAGTGTATCTTGTGTTTTTTATGTGGATTTCATTAAACAAAAAAAACAAAACACGATACCGATAATAAAAAAAACCGATACCGAAAATTTCCGATATTACATTTTAAAGCATTTATCGTCCGATAATATCGGCCGGCCGATATTATCGGACATCTCTAGTTCTAATGGTACAATGTGTTTGCTCATTGGCTCAGAAGGCTAATTGATGATTAGAAAACCCTTGTGCAATCATGTTCACACATCTGAAAACAGTTTAGCTCGTTACAGAAGCTACAAAACTGACCTTCCTTTGAGCAGATTGAGTTTCTGGAGCATCACATTTGTGGGGTCAATTAAACGCTCAGAATGGCCAGAAAAAGACAACTTTCATCTGAAACTCGACAGTCTATTCTTGTTCTTAGAAATTAAGGCTATTACACAAAATTGTTTGGGTGACCCCAAACTTTTGAATGGTAGTGTATGTAAACTTTTGACCACGACTGTACATATTTGTCTAAAAAACCAAAGTCTGAATATCATTAAAGGAACAATATGCTGTGTTTTAATGACAAAATGTCGCTAATTTGCTCTTATTAACAATACGGATCACAATGTATTTTTTCTTTGTGTAAAAGACTTCACAATGAAGCAAATGTATCGCATGCGCCGCTTAATCCTGGCGAGCAGAACATACATCAGGGTTTGCTTCAAAGGCGGCGTGTGGAAGTGACTTTTAGCAGCTGCTGCAGAGACTCTCCCGTATGGAGGCCGGGTAAAGCACACACGCGTTTGTCAGGTTATTTATAACCCTCTTGCTCACAATTCATCGCCATGGTGCCTGATTAGTGTCTCCCCTTTTCCCACACTTCCTCCCTCCCGCGCTGTCATCTTGTAGGCCATGGGTCGGCAACCCAAAATGTTGAAAGAGCCATATTGGACCAAAAATACAAAAACAAATCTGTCTGGAGCCGCAAAAAATTAAAAGCCATATTACATACAGATAGTGTGTCAAGAGATATACATTTAAAGGACTTAAAGGAAACTAAATGACCTCAAATATAGCTACAAATGAGGCATAATGATGCAATATGTACATATAGCTAGCCTAAATAGCATGTTAGCATCGATTAGCTAGCATTAATGCAGTAACCAAATATGTCTGATTAGCACTCCACACAAGTCAATAACATCAACAAAACTCACCTTTGTGCCTTCACGCACAACGTTAACAGTTGGGTGGACAAAATGAGACAGAAAAAGAAGTGGAATAAAACACGTCCTAGAAAGCCGGAGAAAGTTATACATGGAAACAAACTAAGGTGAGTTCAAGGACCGCCAAAATTAGTAGGACAAAACGGCGCTCGCCAAATACTCGAATCAGTGAAGCATGTTTAATATAAACAGTGTGTTATAACAATTAGTGTCATATTTGTCCTCCTACAGAAACCATATTAAAACAAAAAATATATTTTTTCCCCTCATCTTTTTCCATTTTTCATACATTTTTGAAAAAGCTCCAGAGAGCCACTAGGGCGGCGCTAAAGAGCCGCATGCGGCTCTAGAGCCGCGGGTTGCCGACCCCTGTTGTAGGCAGACTGCTTGTGTTCCGCCATCACAAGTCGGTGCCGCCCTAATCATCCATACGGCCGTGGTATCCTTGTACAGGTGGTCTGATCGTTGCCTCTCTTTCGTAATCGCGTTCATTTGTTTTCTTCAGCTGGATGTTCGCCATTTGATGCGGCGAGAGTTGTCCCCCGAGAGGCGGCTGGAGTGTGATGTAATGGGGCTATTTGTGTAGCCTGGCATCACCACATAGGAGCGCTGACATTTGAGGCCATTTTCAGGTGGACTGACCCTTGCGTACAATGTGGGTCATCTATACCAGAGGCCACATCGCAGTTAGGTTTGGCCCCAGAGGGCCGCTTCTAACAGTGAATACTATTATTGCACCATTTTATTAGGTTTTTTTTTAAACTAAAATGTATATAAAAAAAATATGGTAAGTTGCAATAATTTCACCTCCAAATGTAGTGTGTATTACTGTAAATGGAAAAACCGTACTGCTGTTTTTAATTGCAAAAATAATTTGACTGTAAAATTTACATTAGTTTTTTTTTACTGTAAATTAAAAAAAAATCAATCAATGTTTATTTATATAGCCCTAAATCACAAGTGTCTCAAAGGCAATGCTAAGGGCGCCATCCATCAGGGGGCGCCACGCCAGTGCCACAAATGTTGGAGAAAAAAAAAAAAGTTGGCACTATTATTTCTAAATACAAGAAATAATCCCACGTTAATTAAAATGCAAAGTAAAGCCTATTTAATAGAAATATTATTTGTTACAACCTTACGCCCCCCCTCCCCCCGCACGGTGCGCCCCCTCCCTTCCCGTATCATGACTCTTTTTGGACGTCACCACATCAAAAAATCAACACAAGATGTCAAAACGGCCAAAACTGTCAGGTGCCCAGGGAAGAAAAAAAGAGAAAAGAAGAGGAGGAGAAACGAGAAAAAGGACAGAGGTAGCAGGTAGGTAACGTTAGCCTACATGAAATTATTTGTCTGTTATAATGTGATAGTAACCTGGCTTTTTAGCATTAAGCTAATGTTACATCATTCATCAATAAATAGCTAGTTCTGTTTTAACGTCGGGTTAATATTGTGGAGGGGGCTAAATTGTTATGGAAAATAATAATGTAACGTTAGGTAATTACAGTACTCCCTGGTGTACAGTCATTTGTAAGTCATTCTAGTTAATGCAATATTAAAAAGCACAAATAGAGAACTCTGTAGGATCCCCTTTTTTTTGTAATATAGTTGTTAAAGTCATACTGGTTTGATATCTTGTTTTGTGCAGTGCCTTATTTATATTGTATTTTTAATTTATAATATGCAACTTGTTGACACGTTTTATTTTGTGTTTATGTATGTAAAAAATATTGTATTTCATATATTCATTTTTTATTTTTTGTATTCATTTATTTATTCTTTTTTTTTTTTTTATCTTGTTAACTATTCTGACTGTTAATTTGCTTTCTTTAAGTAAAAAAAAAAACGGTCAAAGACAAAGCTATTGGGTTTCTTGTGAGTATATACACTTCACTGCGGATGTGTGGGGGGGCGCCACCTAAAATCTTGCCTAGGGCGCCAGATTGGTTAGGGCCGGGCCTGCTCAAAGGGCTGCACAAGCCACAACGACATCCGCGACATGCACCTGGGGATAGGTTGATTGGCAACACTAAATTGGCCCTAGTGTGTGAATGTGAGTGTGAATGTTGTCTGTCTATCTGTGTTGGCCCTGTGATGTGGTGGCGACTTGTCCAGGGTGTACCCCGCCTTCCGCCCGATTGTAGCTGAGATAGGCTCCAGTGCCCCCCGCGACCCCGAAGGGAATAAGCGGTAGAAAATGGATGGAGGGATGGATATATATATATATATATATATATATATATATATATATATATATATATATATATATATATATACACACATACACATATTTAAATATATATATGTATATATATATATATACATACATACATATACACGTATAGGGAGTAATCCTTTTTTTATATCTTGTTTTCATGTATTTTATTAATTATACTGTACAGCACTTTGGTTTGAGGGTTTTTGAAATGTTATACAAATAAAGTTGAATTGAGATTGCATTAGGAAGTACTTTCTCAAGTGTAAAATACATCTATTTTCTTGTAAAACAAAAACTTTTTTTTAATTAATTCAATAACGTTTTGTTAATTTTTCCAATCCAATCCGCTTTATTTATATAGCACATTTAAACAACAAAAATGTTTCCAAAGTGCTGCACAAATATATTATAAACAACATTAAATACTATCCTTAGTGAATAAAAACAAAATAACTAAATATAAAGCCAGTATAAAAAAGTAAATATGATAAAAAACGATTTTTAAGGGTAAAACCAATTTAAACAATAAATAAAAATAAACCACACAATTCACGTAGTATTAAAAGCATCCATTTATTTTCCGTACCGTTCATTCTCATAATAATCAGGGTTACGGCCTAAACTGGAGCCTATTCCCGATTTAATTCATCAAAATATGAAAAACCTAGTTCACGGAATTGGCGACCCTTAGTGGTGTAAACAGGTACTGCAGTTCTCATGTTGCACCACTACTTCTTTCCCCAAGATAAAGTTTCCTCGGCACGTTTCACGCGCGTGCGCATTGGCGCTCTGTTTCCGTCTTGTTAAAAAAAAAAAAAAAAAAAAGCGTCTACAAGGATGAGGAGAGTGATGAAGGGACTGCAGTTGTCATGGCAACGGCCCGGTGGCGGCGGCGACGACGGGGGGTGGGGGAGGGGAGGGGCCAGCCAGTTTGTTTTGTTATTAATGGTCACGTGCGAGGCTAAGCTCCGCCCCCATCCCCCCGCCGCCCCCCGCCCCCTCCTCCAGTTAGCACTGCTCCGGTCACTTACTACAAAATGGCTGCACGAGCTCCTCCAGCCGCGACGACTACTCACTGAAAACAGTAAGCATTCTTTTATTTTTATTTATTTTATTGCCTCCGCGTGGCGAGATTTATTTGCATCCGGAAGCAAAGGCAGAATTTTATCTTCGCGAATAAAAAGAAAAATGTTTCGAGTACAGCCCACTTTTGACATCAGCGTCGAAATGAGCGCCCTTTAGCAGGGGGATTATTTTTAGCTTGTGCTATGCTAGGCTAGCTAGCTTGGTCTGGTCAGACGCTGGATAAACAACACACTTTGTAGCAATTATGACACGTTGTAGCGTTGTAATTAGTTTGAAAGTGCTCACCCGGTTAGTGGGAAAGTTAACTACTTCCTGGCATCCACTAGAGACTTGTTTGGTAAATCCATCCATATACAGTATAAGATGTGGGCGGTCCGATCCAATGTCGACAATAGTGATACCAGTAGAATCGGATCGATATTAGTGAAAAGTTGACTACTTCCTGGCATCCACTAGAGCAGGGGTCACCAACGTGGTGCCTGCGGGCACCAGGTACCCCGTAAGGACCAGATGAGTCGCCCGCTGGCCTGTTGTAAAAATAGCTCAAATAGCAGCACTTACCAGTGAGCTGCCTCTATTTTTTAAATTGTATTTATTTACTAGCAAGCTGGTCTCGCTTTGCCCGACATTTTTAATTCTAAGAGAGACAAAACTCAAATAGAATTTGAAAATCCAAGAAAATATTTTAAAGACTTGGTCTTCACTTGTTTAAATGAACTCATTAATTGTTTTACTTTGCTTCTTATAACTTTCAGAAAGACAATTTTAGAGAAAAAATACAACCTTAAAAATGATTTTAGGATTTTTAAACACATACCTTTTTACCTTTTAAATTCCTTCCTCTTCTTTCCTGACAATTTAAATTAATGTTCAAGTAATTTATTTTTTTTGTTGTAAAGAATAATAAATACATTTTAATTTAATTATTCATTTTAGCTTCTGTTTTTTCGACGAAGAATATTTGTGAAATATTTCTTCAAACTTATAATGATTAAAATTCAAAAAAAATATTCCGGAAAATCTGTAGAATCAAATTTAAATCTTATTTCAAAGTCTTTTGAATTTCTTTTAAAATTTTTGTTCTGGAAAATCTAGAAGAAATAATGATTTGTCTTTGTTAGAAATATAGCTTGGTCCAATTTGTTATATATTCTAACAAAGTGTAGATTGGATTTTAAGCTATTTAAAACATGTCATCAAAATTCTAAAATGAATCTTAATCAGGAAAAATTACTAATGATGTTCCATAAATTCTTTTTTAAATTTTTTCAAAAAGATTCAAATTAGCTAGTTTTTCTCTTCTTTTTTTCGGTAGAATTTTGAATTTTAAAGAGTCAAAATTGAAGATAAACTATGTTTCAAAATTGAATTGTCATTTGTTTCGTGTTTTCTCCTCTTTTAAACCGTTCAATTAAGTGTAAATATCATTAATTATTAATAATAACATAGAGTTAAAGGTAAATTGAGCAAATTGGCTATTTCTGGCAATTTATTTAAGTGTGTATCAAACTGGTAGCCCTTCGCATTAATCAGTACCCAAGAAGTAGCTCTTGGTTTCAAAAAGGTTGGTGACCCCTGCACTAGAGACTTCTTTGGAAAATCCACCCATATACAGTATAAGATGTGGGCGGTCCGATCCAAATGTCAACAATAGTGATACCAGTATAATTGAATCGACACTAGTGTTGATGAGATCAATATTGGGGGAACAGTTAACTACTTCCTGGCATCTACTAGAGACTTGTTTGGAAAGTCCATCCATATACAGTATAAGATGTGTGTGGTCCGATCCAAATGTCGACCATAGTAATACCAGTAGCAGCGGATCGACACTATCGTTGATGAGATCGATATGAGGGGAAAAGTTAACCACTTCCTGGCATCCACTAGAGACTTGTTTGGAAAATCCATCCATATACAGTGTAAGATGTGGGCGGTCCGATCCAAATGTCGACAACAATGATACCAGTAGCATCGGATCGACACTAGCGTTGATGGGATCGATATTAGGGGAAAAGTTAACTACTTCCTGGCATCCACTAGAGACTTGTTTGGAAAATCCATCCATATACACTATAAGATGTGGGCGGTCCGATCCCAATGTCGACAATAGTGATACCCGTATAATTGGATCGACACTAGCGTTGATGAGATCGATATTAGGGGAAAAGTTAACTACTTCCTGGCATCCACTTGTTTGGAATATCCATCCATATACAGTATAAGATGTGGGCGGTCCGATCCAAATGTCGACAATAGTGATACCAGTAGCATCAGGTTGACACAAGCGTTGATGATATTAGGGGAAAAGTTAACTACTTCCTGGCATTCATTAGAGACTTGTTAGGATCATCCATCCATATACACTATAAGATGTGGGCGATCCGATCCCAATGTCGACAATAGTGATACCAGTAAAATCAGATCGATATTAGGGGAAAAGTTAACTACTTCCTGGCATCCATTAGAGACTTGTTTGGAAAATCCACCCATATACAGTATAAGATGTGGGCGGTCCGGTCCCAATGTCGACAATAGTGATACCAGTAGAATCGGATCGACACTAGCGTTGATGAGATCGATATTAGGGGGAAAGTTAACTACTTCCTGTCATCCACTAGAGACTTGTTTGGAAAATCCATCCATATACAGCATAAGATGTGGGCGGTCCGATCCTAATGTCGACAATAGTGATACCAGTAGAACTGTATCGACATTAAGGGAAAAGTTAACTACTTCCTGGCATCCACTAGAGACTTGTTTGGAAAATCCATCCATATACAGCATAAGATGTGGGCGGTCCGATCCCAATGTCGACAATAGTGATACCAGTAGAACTGTATCGACATTAAGGGAAAAGTTAACTACTTCCTGGCATCCACTAGAGACTTGTTTGGAAAATCCATCCATATACAGTATAAGATGTGGGCGGTCCGATCCCAATGTCGACAATAGTGATACCAGTAGAATTGTTTCGATATTAAGGGAAAAGTTAACTACTTCCTGGCATCCACTAGAGACTTGTTTGGTAAATCCATCCATATACAGTATAAGATGTGGGCGGTCCGATCCCAATGTCGACAATAGTGATACCAGTAGAACTGTATCGACATTAAGGGAAAAGTTAACTACTTCCTGGCATCCACTAGAGACTTGTTTGGTAAATCCATCCATATACAGTATAAGATGTGGGCGGTCCGATCCCAATGACGACAACAGTGATACCAGTAGTATCGGATCGACACCAGCGTTGATGAGATCGGTATTTTATTTTGATTTACCGTCTGTGTTAGTTTTCGAAATGTGTTGCTTGTTGTTTTGATCAAACATATTAGAGTTAGACAAACTTTAATGATCCACAAGGGAAATAGTTCCACACAGTAGCTCAGTTACAAAGGATGGAAAGGATAATGCAGGTATAAAGTAGACTAAAAATACCGTAGTAGCAATATCAAATATAACATATATGTAATATTTACATATTATATATACAGAATATAATATATACTGATATATTATAATATATTTTTATATAACAATATACAACAATTACTATGTACAATATTACAGTATATGTAACAGCTGCAGCATAAAATAGAGAGTATATCCAGCAGAAAATATACATTATAAACAAAGAGAGGTAGCGAACATTATATCTTCATATCGTTTTCACAAACACGGGGAATAGGGCAGTGATTCTCAACCTTTTTTCACCAAGTACCACCTCAGAAAGCACTTGGTGCTCCAAGTACCTACCTAATGACCAACATTAAAATACATTAGCATAGTATTCATTTGAAAAGAAGGCATTTGTTTTACTTAACTAGCATATCTAATATGTTTGCCAATGTAACATTACACACGGGTTGAACAGTAACACTGTGTTTGTATTAGTGTTGTCCCGATACCAATATTTTGGTACCGGTACCAAAATGGTATTTCGATACTTTTCTAAATACAGGGGACCACAAAAACTTGCATTATTGGCCTTATTTTAACAAGAAATCTTAGGGTACATTAAACATGTGTTTATTCTTGCAAGTTTGTCCTTAAATAAAATAGTGAACATACTTAGACAACTTTATTTTTATTAGTAAGTAAGCAAACAAAGACTCCTAATTTAGCTGCTGACATATGCAGTAACATATTGTGTCATTTATCTACCTATTATTTTGTCAACATTATTAAGGACAAGTGGTAGAAAATGAATTATTAATCTTCTTGTTCATTTATTGTTAATATCTGCTTACTTTCTCTTTTAACATGTTCTATCTACACTTCTGTTCAAATGTAATAATCACTTATTCTTCTGTTGTTTGGATGCTTTACATTCGTTTTGAATGATACCACACATTGGTATCATCCGATACCAGGTTGTTACAGGATCATACATTGGTCATATTCAAAGTCCTCATGTGTCTAGGGACATATTTCCTGAGTTTATAAACATAATATTTTTATTTTTTTTTTTAAAGAAAGAAGATTTTGTGATGTTAAAAAATATCGATGTAATCATAGTAGTATCGACTAGATACGTTATTGTACGTGGTATCATTACAGTAGATGTTAGGTGTAGATCCACCAATGGCGTTTGTTTATTTTGTAGCGTCCCGGAAGAGTTGGTGCTGCAGGGTCAAGAGTTTATAAACATAATATGAATTTTCAAAAAGAAAAAAAAGATTTTGTGATGATAAAAAATATTGATAAAATCATAGTAGTACTTGGTATCATTACAGTGGATGTCAGGTGTAGATCCACCAATGGCGTTTGTTTACATTTTGACGCAGGTGAGTGAAGCATGTTTAGCTATTCCACGTCCTGCAGGGATGATACTTGTAAGAAACGTACTTTGTTTGTCGCCATGGAGACCAGGATTAGTGATTTAGAAGTAGCTACAACACTGCAGACTGCGGCTGGACTTTAGCCGCTAACTAGTTAGCCATGTTTTAAAGCACCTCTTCCTGAGGGCGTTTCAGTGTTATAAATTCACCTTTATTGTTAGCTATTAAGCCAAAATGCGTCCATTCTCCCTTTTCTGTCTACACATTGTGTCTGCTTGTAAGTACTCTGTGTGTGCGCGCTGCCGAACATGCTTCTCTGCTCGGTGGTCCGGTACTTTTTAGAGGCGGTATAGTACCGAATATGATTCATTAGTATTGCGGTACTACACTAATACCGGTATACCGTACAGCCCTAGTTTGTATACAGAAAAATAAAACAATGTGTTTTGTTCAAGCAATTATTTGGTGTACCACTAATGGTACACGTACCACAGTTTGAATAGGTTATTGCACACAGGAGGGCTTTCGGAGTCAAAACGCCCAAGGATTTGAATAAGAGCCAATATTAGATTGTGCGTTTAACTTATTTTGCTCAAACAATCACATGCAATAGAATGATAAGTGAATAATTGTATTATCTTGTTGAGATTGTTACATTGCAAAATTGTTCACAAATAAGTGTGTTTTTGTTTGCCTTTACCTCCAAAAATTGCCAAGTAAAAAGTATCGTTACCGACGATACTGGCCCTCTGTTTACTTGGTATCAGACTGATACCAAAATGTGTAGTATTGCCCACCTCAACCATACATCCATTTTCTATACATGGTTTCACGTTTTGAGCTGAGGCCTATCCTAACACGCTGGACAGGACCAGCAAGCATTCACGCTCATAATTTCTTCCGCTGTTTGTGATGCTTCATTCGTGGCCTTCACGGTGACAAGCGTCCTGCAGCCAGTGTGCTTGTGTGCAGACTAGAGAATGACAGTAGCAGAGGGCAGCCTGCCTGACGTAATCCTGAAGCCCCCCCCGCTGCTTTACTAATGTGCTGCAGTTCCTAATTTGGGGGTCTGGCAAAGGATGGTGGCTGGAGGGAAACCTTGGTGGGAGGTGGTGGTGGTGGACTTTTTTTGTCTGTGTCAGTGGCCCTCCTACTTGGACCTCTACCATGTGAAAGAGTACTCCCAGAGGCACGGGGGGGTGGATAACAAAGACAGGCCAGTAAATACTGTGATTACTATATGGCATAGGTCGGGGTTTGAGGGGCATGTTGCCAGATTGTGGTGTTTGGTTTCGGTGTCAGTTGAATGCTGATGCATACTATTTTATAGATTATATACAGTCAAACCTGTCTATAGTGACCACTCACGGGAAACAGGAAAGGTGGCCGGCCACTATATGCAGGTTGGTGGCCATTTTGAATGAGCGTGATCTTGATTTTGCGCTACATGTAGGGGTGTAACGGTACACAAAAATTTTGGTTCGGTACGTACCTCGGTTTAGAGGTCACGGTTCGGTTAATTTTCGGTACAGTAAGAAAACAACAAAATAGGGCTGCAACTAACGATTAATTTGATAATCGATTAATCTGTCGATTATTACTTCGATTAATCCATTAATAATCGGATAAAAGAGACAAACTACATTTCTATCCTTTCCAGTATTTTATTGAAAAAAAACAAGCATACTGGCACCATGTTCTGGACATTGGGGGTGCAGCATACACCAATAATAACACAGAAATGTAACTCATCAGATCAGAACTGAATCAGATATTGTACACGTTTCTGTTGTGAATAATAAAGGATTCATTTTAGGCTGCCTCTGAATAATAGCATGAAATATTCCAGCACCTTCATAACGTTTAGTTATACTAAAGCGTCACTCAAATCTAAATATATTTATATAGCTTTATCGGCCCGGCTACGTTGATCCATTATGAAACCAACCTGAGATATTTCTGTCCGTTACGTTTATTTCGAAATTGGGAACCGTGCGTTTTCTCTCTCAAAACGGAGTCAAATGTGCCGGAGACACATTATCAGCCCCGCGTTGCAACAAAGGCATAACGTTAACGTTACTCACAAAAAAGCTGAACTCATGAATGCCTGTTGCCACTATGGACTTAAAAAGTTACGTACCATGAGTTCCCTTCATCCATGGCTCCAACATGTTTCCTTTTGCAGGTGCTCCTGAAGCAATGTTGTACTTCCGGGCCATTTAGCAGGAAACGGTCTTTTTTGAAGTCTTTAAAGTGAAGTGTTCCCACAGTTTTGACGACTTAGGTCGTACACTTTTCTCCACTGAAGCAATAACCTCAAGATGTTTCTCCGCTAAACTATCGGTAGTGTTTTCCTGCGCCATTTTTCAAATGTTTCCAGCAAAGGAGACGGCGTCGTCACGTGAGCTGCACATGACCACATCATTGGCTAGCTTACGCCACCTCATGAGACGTAGCCTCAGCGCCGCCCTGGCGCTGTTTTGTACTGTTTTTGTACTTATTTTGATTATTGTTTCTCAGCTGTTTATAAATGTTGCAGTTTATAAATAAAGGTTTATAAAACAAAAAAAAATTACCAAAACAAAAAAAGCCTCCGCGCATGCGCATAGCATAGTTCCAACGAATCGATGACTAAATTAATCGGCAACTATTTTGATAATCGATTTAATCGATTAGTTGTTGCAGCCCTACAACAAAATATGCATTTTTTGGTTATTTATTTACCAAATTTGTAAACAATGGCATAACATACATATACACACAAGGTCCATTGCCAGGGTTAATGTGGTCAACATATATCAAATAAAAACTAAATAAGATAAGGCTCAGAATGGTTTCTCAACAAAACCTTTCTACATATAAAGTGCTTTTTTTGATTGATGATTGATTGAGACTTTTATTAGTAGATTGCACAGTACAGTACATATTCCCTACAATTGACCACTGAATGGTAACACTTTAATACATTTTTCAACTTGTTTAAGTCGGGGTCCATGTTAATCAACATTAAACTGCCTCAAGTTGTTGCTCAGATTAAATAAAATGACCAAACTTCTTCTACATATAAAAAGTGCAACATTAAACAGTTTCAAGTCAACTCAGCCTCAGATTAACTTTTCTTTCCCCCCCAGCCTGGCTAACTTGGCAGTGAGAGGATATATGGGCTCATTGCATAGAAGTGGGTCAAAATCTAGTTTCTAATGCAATGTGGTCTTAAATCTGCTGCTATAAAAACATTTGTTATCGCTTTAGCCCCGCCTGACTCGCCGAGGAGAGGCTGCTTGAATGCGGTGGTGACGCTTCAAATGGGTTAGCATGTTTGACGTGTTGTCAGAAGCAGCTGCTGAACAATGTCGGCAAACCTCCGTCCTCCGTTGTTGTATCGCGCAGCCAAAGTGTTCCCAAACGGGAGATCTTAACGAGGCAGGAGGGTCTTCCAGATCTGGCTTTTACATGTTGTCCTAGCCCGGTCGTTGCTAGCATGCCGTGTGTTGTGCCTCGGTGTGCATTGTTTACACAATGTGCAGTACGCTACTTAATATGTCCGTGTGGAAACTTGTTTGATACACCTCCGAACCGAACCGAAACCCCTGTACCGAAACCCCCGTTTCTTTACTTCCACAATTTTCTAAAATCATTGAAAAACTGTTCAATAACAGATTAGAGAGTTTCATAAATAAAAATAGAATACTCGAAGAGAACCAATATGGATATAGAGCTAATGTTTCAACTTCAATGGCTTTAATTGAAATTACAGAAGAAATTACCAATGCAATAGATAGTAAAAAATGTGCAGCAGCAGTGTTCATGGATCTAACTAAAGCATTTGACACAATTAATCACAATATTTTAATCAAAAAACTAGAACGATATGACATCAGAGGGTTAGTCTTAAACTGGATAAGAAGTTATCTAACGAACAGGAATCAATACGTGAAGCTAGGCGAACACACGTCTACAACGCTAAATATATCCTGTGGTGTACCTCAGGGATCAATAATAGGACCTAAATTATTCAATCTCTATATAAATGACATTTGTAAAGTTACAAAAGATTTAAAGTTAGTATTATTTGCGGATGATACAAGAGCGTTTTGTTCAGGAGAGAACACACAGGAGTTAATACAAATAATAACAGAAGAAATTAACAAACTAAAAAGATGGTTTGACAAAAACAGACTATCGTTGAATGTCAGTAAAACTAAAATAATGCTATTTGGTAACAGTAGAAGAGAAAGTCAAACACAAATACAAATAGACGGAAAAGAAATTGGAAGAGTAAATGAAACCAAATTTCTAGGTATAATGATTGATGATAAATTGAACTGGAAATCTCACGTAAAAAATATACAACATAAAGTAGCAAGAAACACGTCAATAATGAATAAAGCAAAACATGTTCTAGACAAAAAATCACTTCATATTCTCTACTGCTCACTAGTGTTACCATATCTGAGCTACTGTGTAGAAATATGGGGAAATAACTACAAAAGTACACTTCATTCATTAACGGTGTTACAAAAAAGATCAGTTAGAATAATACATAATGTTGGATATAGAGAACATACAAATCCTTTATTTATTGAATCAAAGATACTGAAATTCCACGACATAGTGAATTTGCAAACAGCTAAAATTATGCACAAAGCAAATTATAACCTGCTACCCAAGAATATACAACAATTCTTCTCAAAAAAAAGAGGAGAAATATAATCTTAGAGAAAAATGTAATTTAAAACATTTGTACGCACGTACAACACTTAAGACCTTCAGTATATCAGTATGTGGAATTAAATTATGGAATGGATTAAGCAAAGCAATCAAACAATGTACTAATATGATCCACTTCAAGAAACTCTTCAAACTTAAAGTGTTTACAAAGTACAAAGAAGAAGAACCATGATAAACATTATGAATTTATTTAATTCATCCATTCTTTCACTCTCAAAATAATCTTACTTATCTCATCATATGAAATGTAACTTACTTCACCAATTATTATTTATCTATTTATTTTTATTGTGATTACTTATGGAGTACATTGTGAATAAATTGAGAACAGGAAGTGAACAAAAAAGTTTAGCAACTGTTATGTAAAAGAAAAGGGGTAGGATTAAATAAGCTCTGCTTCTTCCTACTCCTTTTCGAACATGTTGAAAAGAGAAACTGGAAATTGTGATGTATCATGTTGTATGCTTGCATGTTCGAAATAAACTCAAACTCAAACCCGTACCGAAACGGTTCAATACAAATACACGTACCGTTACACACCTAGCTACATGTGTTTTATCCATCCATGCATTTTCTACCGCTAGTCCCTCTTGGGGTCGCGGAGGGTGTTGGAGCCTATCCCAGCGGCATTATTCTTTAAAAAAAAATCCTGAATCCAGGCAGTCGTATGGATTACCCCAAATTTTAATCGCTTCTTCTCTATCTCATTTCTGACATATCCTGAACATCAGTGGCGGGCTGTGCGTTTCCCACATAGGCCTTCGGTGATGTCCGACTTCAATAATTACCTCTCAAAATACCATAATTTATGTCACCACATGACCATTGCTGAATAAATACTATACAGAAACACATTTACGCCCTACTGGGCATTGAACAAATCAACAGTGTACAAAACGGTTTATTTTCTGGCGCATTTAAAAATCAATTAAAACGCATCAGCAATTAAAACGTATCTTATGTGGTAGTGTCAAAATTAAAATTGCAAAAAACCTATTAAAAGTGAAAAAATTTAATATTTGAACTCACAATTTGACCTGATGTGGGATCTGAGCCAAGGATGTCGTTGTGGCTTGTGCAGCCCTTTGAGACACTCGTGATTTAGGGCTATATAAGTAAACATTGATTGATTGATTGACAATTTATAGCACCTATTCAACGCCGTATAAGCCAGGGGTACCCCTCGTCGTCCGCTTATTCGAGTGGAAATGGGGAGCATTTCATCGCCAGAACAGCTGAGCTAGCTTCCGGGGTTGGCCGACATCGTCTCACAAGATGTAGTTTCTCTTTAAATATCCTTCATGAAAATGACCTTGCAAATATATATCTGCCACCTAATCAACGTTTTGTTCTCCTTCTCTGCTATCCCGGTCCGGCTACGGTGCAACACTTCCTGCTAAATTGAAAGTTGTGAATGTATACTCACTTTGGAATGACAAGTGAGGATTCAATCACAGTCTCGTTAACATCAGGCTACTTGAATAAGCTTCTGTCAACAACTTGTGATCTGATTGGCTATCGCAACTGTCTATCAACTCAGTGTTCTCAAATTAATCCGCTAATGGTCCCGATGAGTATCCAATCACAGGACGCGTAAATGTCACGTTCAACGTGAGGCCAGCTAGAAGGCCTTACTGACAACAACTCCTGATCTGATTGGCTATGGCAACTATCTATCAACTGTATGTGCCCGTTCACTTACAGTGCACGGACGCCCGCATTGTTGATTCTGAAGGCCTCGGGCAGATTTGGTACAGCATGGCAACATAAGCTAGCTGAATTCTGATTGGATACAAACTAAAACTAAAAACAACAGCACTGTAAGGAGCATAATATGACATGAAGAGAATATGAATACTTTTAGATATTTAGGGAAAGTAAATAAAAAAATAATGTTATCTTTAATTATGATTTCTGGTTATGTTAGGCCAGCAGAGAAGGCCTTGCTGGCCCTGACGGCCCACCACTGCTGAACATTTCATCAAAATGTGCTTGTAACTTTTTGAGTTCCGTTGCTAATATAACGGGAAGGGCTTTAGGACCCTGTCAGTCCGAGTTCAGAGATTACTAACAGGCAGACAAACCCCAGCAAAAACAACAAAGGTGAAACATCAAATACAGACAACAATGCAGACATTTTGGTATCTTTAAATATTTATGTGACATGGTCAGCACAGCACACAAATATTACACGTTTATTAATATAGAAGGAATGGCGCAGTTTTGCCGGGAAGAACACAGCCATAAATTGAATGGAAGGACGTATGCATTGATCGCGTAATTCGGTTAGAATTTAATGTAGCGCAAATGTTGATATTAGTGGCATATATACGTGTAAAAAAGAAAAAAAAATTGGATTAGGGATTTAACGACATTATAATTTCATACTGTGGTTATCATTATTGTCACTGTATTGTTGAATGTGTTCAAAAAGTACTTATACACACACTGAAATCTTATCTGGGATACAAAATAAATGACCACAGGCCACATTTAACAAATGGCTTCTAGAGACAAGGTTTATAACACTACTTTCCTTATTTTTGTGGCCACCAGTACCACAGACAGTATGCATGCTACATGTAATGCCAACAAGAGTTATATTACCATACATGATAAAAAGATACATTTAAAACAAATCTGTGTTACTATTTACTATTAGCATGTATTTTGCTTAAATAATATCGAATTGCTCTATTCTGCTTATTGTACGTTGCTGAGAAATGTTCAAGGGTCTAGGGCAGGGGTCGGGACCCTTTTTGGCTAAGAGAGCCAAGAAAGTCAAATATTTTAAAATGTATTTCCGTGAGAGCCATATAATATTTTTTAACACTGAATACAACTAAATGCGTGCATTTTTAAGTAAGACCAACATTTTTAGAGTATAATAAGTCTCTTATTCTTTTTAATAACATTGTTATTCTGAAGCTAACCAATAATAAATAAAATACTTCTTACCATTAATGCGACTTCTTGAACAGGTGTGGTAGAAAACGGATGGATGGATTAAAATGCATGTGAATGTTTTATATTTTGTACGTTATTTTTAACACTGTGATTACCAGCGGAATTATTCATTACTTATCGTGTTAAGCAATGTCAGCTAAGATTTATCTGAGAGCCAGATGCAGTCATCAAAAGAGCCACATCTGGCTCGAGAGCCATAGGTTCCCTACCCCTGGCCTAGGGACTTCTCCATTCTTTTTAGTCACTTTATCTTTGTTAAAAACGACTAGCAACAAATCTAGCATATTTTTCTGGTGTTGTTGTTGCTGCGAGCCTTGCTCTCTTTAAAAGCCGCCACTGTCCTCCTACCGTTTGCCCATGGGTGTATTTCATATATATTATAGTACGTCCACATCGCAGACCTGCTGCCTCCGATCCAGACAATCCTGTGTGTCTTGCTTACGTCCTCGCATCTTTTTTTCAGCGGCTGAATTTATGGTTCATCACTAGCCAATAGTGCGCAAATATAAAAACTATGTATACTATAACTATAATATACTATTATTTTAAATATATATATTATGTATACATCATATATAACATATATATTATATTTATATGACATATATACATATGTATAATATATATACCGTAATTTCCGGACTATAAGCCGCTACTTTTTCCCCTCGTTCTGGTCCCTGCGGCTTATACAACGGTGCGGCTTATTTACGGCCTGTTCTTCTCCGACACCGACGAAGAGGATTTCGGTGGTTTTAGTACGCAGCAGGAAGACGATGACACAATGATTAAAGACTGACTTTTCATATACCGGTAGGCTGGTTATTTTGATAACGTACAGGCGAGCACTTTGTATTACTTTGCACCGTTGTCTTATTTGTACTCTGCACGAATGCTGTTCGCCATGTCAAAGATGTGAAAGTTTGATTGAATGATTGAAAGATTTATTGTTAATAAATGGGACGCTTTGCGTTCCCAAACAGTCATCTCTGTCCCAACAATCCCCTCCGTGGTAGCAGGAACCCCTATATACTACGGTGTAATTACACATCAAAACCCTGCGGCTTATAGTCGGGTGCGGCTTATATATGGAGCAATCTGTATTTTCCCCTAAATGTAGCTGGTGCGGCTTATAGTCAGGTGCGGCTTATAGTCCGGAAATTACGGTATATATATATACATACATACACACACTTATCTCTATATATATCTATACACACTTATCTCTATATACATCTATATCTCATACTGTAATGACCTGCTGGTGTTAATGTGTATGTTTGTGTGTTATGATGTTAAATGTTTTACCATGGTCAGTGAACACAACATGTTGGCGGAGAATGACGAAGTGTTGTTAAGTGTCCGGGGAAGCACAGAGATGGATGTGTGTGCACTGAAGGGAATATGTGTTGGAATTGGGCTGGTTGTTAGCATAAGATTGGCAATAAAAAGAGCGTCAGACTTAGTGTGTCTTCTTCTGGACGCTACAATGCATTATATTACTTTAAAACGGTTTTCACGTTAAAAAAAAACACACATTTTATGGTGTGGCGGCATATATTTTGCCGTTACGGTGATGTATGAGGCGAGTTATACACCACGAGCCAATTTACCTGCGAGTACAAGCCACATATTCAAAGCTACACCGTGATAATAAATTAACAAGCCACGTTTTCATCGGTGGGTTAGATACACAGTATACGCAGGAAAATACTGAGATTGATGTCTTTGATTGATTGGTATATACACTATGTACATGACACTATGCACATGTTGACTCCAAGAGTGTGCAAAACAGAATGAGAAAATATATATACACTATAACCACATATAAACCTGTTTGATGCTTCGAAGAGTTGCTGGGGATCAATTTTGGTTCAGATCAGGTAGAGGTTGAGCTGAGCCATGATTTTATGGCCGTTTTAAAATTTAGTAGGGAAGTTCGAATTTTAAGGTCATATCTCATGTCCAAATATTTTGGTGATATTTTATATTCCTAAAAATGCCAGAACCAATTTATATGCTGAAGCGTTTTACATAAAACAGCCTGCATCAAAGCCTTGTGTTTATACTTGACAAAACTTATGAATATTATATTTATCCATCCATCCATTTTCTACCGCTTGTCCCTCTCGGGGTCGCGGAGATGCTGGAGCCTATCACAGCTGCATTCGGGCGGAAGGCGGGGGTACACCCTGGACAAGTTGCCAGCTCATCAGAGGGCCCTGTAGGTCCCTGTCCATAAACCGTGTGCTACTCGGGATTACCTTTTTGCAGAACGGACTCTAATATTAACACATAATGTAATGTATTACAAAATTATATCTGTCTGTAAATAAATAAATACATTAATTAATAAAATATGAACATTTTGTCAGTTTATCAGGTATGTGCTGGCACGGTTCAGTTTTTGCTGTAGTCCACTTGCATCGGTATCAAATCAGTCACTGACTCCACAGTAAAAATACAAAATACATGATTATTATTGGTGTTTTAGTATCCACATTTCAACCTTTCCTCATTATGTTATGGATTACTTTTTTCCCATTTTTGTATTTTTCTTGCTTATTTGTATTTTTAATATGCGCTGTGTGGCCAATTGTGGTTTGCAAACACCTTTTACTAAAAGGTCAAAATTGTTATGAATTACTCGTGTATTTTCTCCCAGTATTGTTGTGTTCTCCACCCCTACATTTCACTGTAATTTTTCCCGTTTTCATCTGACAGAAAATATACTCAAGTCTGTTTTTGGAGCCCACCATTGGTTTCTCCTCTCTCTGGGTTGTCAGAAAGCATTAATGTGGTTGGTTCTGAGAATAGCTTCAAGTACTTTAGTCCAATCCTCTTTGCAGAAACGCACGGCCGTGCTCGCCTAGCAGTTTTGTTTTAGCAGCTGCTGTTACTCTCTTCTTGTTGTGTGGCATGCAACTGGAATTGTTATAGTCAAACTCTTAAACACAGCCATTTATGCCATTCCCAATCATTTCCAACACATAGTTTATTCTAGTGTACTTATGTGAAGTCTTATATGGTCAAGAGGGAACACCTTTATAACATAACCTCTCTTTCAAGACCAATTTTTTTGAAAAATAGTGTTTTATTGGTGTTTTTAAAACATTGTGAGAATAGTTGCAATATGTTTAGGCAGGGCTATTTAACTGGTGGCCCAGGCCCCAAATCGGTTCGGGAATGATGTCATACCAGCCTGTAAGTTCATTTAAAAACTTGAGAGACAAACATTTTTGCAACAAATTCCTAAAACACTACAGTGCTCCTGTTGTATAGAGAAACTTGGAGCACACATTGGCAGTGCCTTGCATTGACATGTTAACCTTACAAGCAAACATAGAACGCTGGGGTGTACGCTTGTGATTTACATAACTGAGGCGTTCCGCAATGCACCCCTTTAAAGGCCTACTGAAAGCCACTACTACCGACCACGCAGTCTGATAGTTTATATATCAATGATGAAATCTTAACATTGCAACACATGCCAATACGGCCGGGTTAACTTATAAAGTGCAATTTTAAATTTCCCGGGAAACTTCCGGCTGAAAACGTCTCGGTATGATGACGTTTGCGCGTGACATTACGGGTTGAAGCAGACATTTTGGAATAGCACGGTGGCCAGCTTAAGTCGTCTGTTTTCACCACATAATTCCACAGTATTCTGGACATCTGTGTTGGTGAATCTTTTGCAATTTGTTCAATTAACAATGGAGACTGCAAAGAAGAAAGCTGTAGGTGGGATCGGTGTATTAGCGGCTGGCTGCAGCAACACAACCAGGAGGACTTTGAGTTGGATAGCAGACGTGCCACCGTGAGTACAGCTTTGGCTTCCAAACATTTGATCGCTTGCCCGAACGTGCGTGCCGCTATGTGCATGTCACGTACGTAACTTTGGGGAAATATATCTTTCTTGCCGACTCTGATGGCGGCCGGGGTGTCATCGAAAGCTACAACGCTGTCCGTCGCCGCGCCGCTGTCCTCACCTGTCTGGGTTGAAAAGGTCTACTGTTGTAAAAAAAATAGTTGAAGGGTGTTTACTTTTGTGAGATACATGTCTATTAAATTAATTTTCAATAAAAAAATGTATTAATAAAATGTAAAATTAGGCTTGTATACTTACTACATATCTTAACTAACTGTGTGCTCCATCTTGACAGCATATTTACACATGTGAGCAATTCACAAACAATGTCTGCATAACTGGGGGGGAAAAAACATAAAAGGCTGCCTTATTGTTGTTGTCCAAAAGTTGCAGACATTCTCGTGCACATAGGTGCATGTTTTAAGGATGAAAGTTGATCGTAAACTTTCGTTTATGTTTCAACACGTTGTACGTAGGTTACCTGCACTTTTGGAATGTAATAGATTATTGAATAAATGACTCTTTGTCAATGTAAGCGTGAGGACGGTGATGCAGGGAAGCCTTAGATTGGTTAGACTGTTGCGTTGCATTTGAGTGCTGCTGGGACAAATTAAATTGCTAAAAATGTTTGGTTGGTCAAAATGTGCGGGAAAACTGCAATATTGTGAAGTCTTGGAAGGACTGGCCGAGGTACAGCAAAAACTGCATTAGATCTAACGTGAAGCCTCTTTGCCTTTCACAAAGAAGCCAAAGAAGATGGGGTAATGCAGCATTTGTGTCTGCTTTTACACAGGACCACAACATTCCACAATCAGATAATAAATAAATACAATAAAATACAGTGGTACCTAATTTTTCGTTAAGAATCCGTTCCAAAGAGTATGTTGAAAACCGTACCGTACAAAGAGATGTACCGATAAACGGTATTAATGAGTAGTAAAACTCCTGACGGTTTGTACTTATTACCGTTTTAAATTGAAATGATTAAAAACTGTGATCGATAACTGCACTTTAATGAATTCAGACTGACAGGCCCCAGTTCGCTAGCTTAAATGCTAACATGAAAGCAAAAAACATTAACATAGTTTTTCCCATTAAGAAACGACAACCCTCAATCAAAACTCATGTCAACACATTGCTGTCTGAGCAACGAATCAATCAATCAGTTAGATTGATCTGAGCAACGAAGTAGCTGTGAACAGAATGATCGATCAAAAGTCGAAAAAATGACCGACAGGAAGGCGAGAAACACTTTTTATTTCAACAGACTCTCGCTCTGTACCCGCCGTCAAAACTCTGAAGACCGACTGCACAGTTCCTATCTTCACAAGAAAAGTGCTGCTTCATCCTGCCTGCGCTAACAAAATAAGAGTCTCAGAAAGCTAGCAAGCTACGGAGTTTGCCTCCAATATTTCTTGTAAAAAGTATAAAAATGATTGTGGAAGCTGGACAAATAAAACGCCAAAAACTAACCACTTTCATGTGGTATGAATTAGGTAGATCCCTTCGACTCGGTCAATTGAAAAGTAGCTGGCCTGCAGAAAAAGTGTTAGCACCACTGATTTAGATGGCCTACTGGAGGAAATTACTGAAGATATGACCAAATAAAAATTACATTTTGACAGATATTAACTATTATTAAAGGCCTACTGAAATGATTTTTTTTTATTTAAACGGGAATAGCAGATCCATTCTATGTGTCATACTTGATCATTTCGCGATATTGCCATATTTTTGCTGAAAGGATTTAGTAGAGAAAATCGACGATAAAGTTCGCAACTTTTGCTCGCTGATAAAAAAACCTTGCCCCTACCGGAAGTAGCGTGACGTCACAAGCGGTAGTGCTGCTCACAATTCCCCGTTGTTTACAATGGAGCGAGAGATATTTTGAACCGGAAGTTTTGCGGGAAATTTAAAATTGCACTTTATAAGTTAACCCGGCCGTATTGGCATGTGTTGCAATGTTAAGATTTCATTAGAGATGTCCGATAATATCGGTCTGCCGATATTATCGGCCGATAAATGTGTTAAAATGTAATATCGGAAATTATCGGTATCGTTTTTTTTATTATCAGTATCGTTTTTTGTTTTTTTTAATTTTTTTATTAAATCCACATAAAAAACACAAGATACACTTACAATTAGTGCATCGACCCAAAAAACCTCCCTCCCCCATTCACACAAAAGGGTTGTTTCTTTCTGTTATTAATATTCTGGTTCCTACATTATATATCAATATATATCAATACAGTCTGCAAGGGATACAGTCCGTAAGCACACATGATTGTGCGTGCTGCTGGTCCACTAATAATACTAACCTTTAACAGTTAATTTTACAAATTTTCATTAATTACTAGTTTCTATGTAACTGTTTTTATATTGTTTTACTTTATTTTTTATCTTATTTTATTTGATTCATTTTTTTAAAAAGTACCTTATCTTCACCATACCTGGTTGTCCAAATTAGGCATAATAATGTGTTAATTCCACGACTGTATATATCGGTTGATATCGGTATCGGTAATTAAAGAGTTGGACAATATCGGCATATCGGATATCGGCAAAAAGCCATTATCGGACATCCCTAGATTTCATCATTGATATATAAACTATCAGACTGCGTGGTCGGTAGTAGTGGGTTTCAGTAGGCCTTTAAACTTAGATAAACCAAAAATGATGCTTTTTGGGAGTAACAGAGCTAAAGCGCATTTACAAACGATGGGGTACACATAGAAAGGGTGCACAAAAACTAATTCCTCGGGGTCATAATTGATAAAGTCAGTTGGAAGCCACGCATCAGTAATGTACAAACTAGGGTTGCCCAATATAGACGATATACGATATAAATTTGGGATAAAGCTTTTATTAGTACTGTCATATCGTGACAATGCATGTTTACACATTCTAGCTGTGTACCACAAGTTTGACTGCGCCAAGGGGACCCGCACTTTTGGGGGGAATTTTGCTTATCATTCCCTATCCCTACGTAAGACAAAAACACACGTCTTTCTTTTTTTATGCGTTCTAATTTGTAATGGCTAACAGTGAAGCTAATGGGAGTCATCCATTGTGCCTTTAAAACCCTCTAAAAACATCCTTTACATGTCTTTACTAGAGATGTCCGATAATGGCTTTTTTGCCGATATTCCGATATTGTCCAAGTCTTTTTTAATTACCGATTCCGATATCAACCGATTCCGATATATACAGTCGTGGAATTAACACATTATTATGCCTAATTTTGTAACAAGGTTTTCCAAAATAAATTAACTCAAGTTATGAAAAAAAATGCCAACATGGCACTGCCATATTTATTATTGAAGTCACAAAGTGCATTATTTTTTTTAACATGCCTCAAAACAGCAGCTTGGAATTTGGGACATGCTCTACCTGAGAGAGCATGAGGAGGTTGAGGTGGGCGGGGTTGGGGGGTGCGGCGTTGAGTTGAGGGGGGGGTGTAGGGGGTAGCGGGGATGTATATTGTAGCGTCCCGGAAGAGTTAGTGCTGCAAGGGGTTCAGGGTATTTGTTTTGTTGTGTTTATGTTGTGTTACGGTGCGGATGTTCTCCCGAAATGTGTTTGTCATTCTTGTTTGGTGTGGGTTTACAGTGTGGCACATATTTGTAACAGTGTTAAAGTTGTTTATACATCCACCCTCAGTGTGACCTGTATGGCTGTTGACCAAGTATGCTTGCATTCGTGTGTGTGTGTGTGTGTGTGTGTGTGTGTGTGTGTGTGTGTGTGTGTGTGTGTGTGTGTGTGTGTGTGTGTGTGTGTGTGTGTGTGTGTGTGTGTGTGTGTGTGTGTGTGTGTGTGTGTGTGTGTGTGTGTGTGTGTGTGTGTGTGTGTGTGTGTGTGTGTGTGTGTGTGTGTGTGTGTGTGTGTGTGAAAAGCCGTAGATATTATGTGATTGGGCCGGCACGCAAATGCAGTGCTTTTAAGGCACGCCTCCAATATTGTTGTCTGGGTGGAAATCGGGAGAAATTCGGTAGAATGGTTGCCCCGGGAGGTTTTCGGGAGGGGCACTGAAATTCATGAGTTTCCCGGGAAAATCGGGAGGGTTGGCAAGTATGACTGGGAGACGCAACTGCTCTGTACTTCTCCCTACGTCCGTGTACCACTCCGTACAGCGGCGTTTTAAAAAGTCATACATTTTACTTTTTGAAACCGATACCGATCATTTCCGATATTACATTTTAAAGCATTTATGGGCCGATATTATCCGATATTATCGGACATCTCTAGTCTTGACGTAATGTGTCACCGTCTGCTTAAAATGAGCAGAATATGTTAGTATTACATGTTATTACTACATTACATATATACTTACAGCATGTATAGAAAACATTGTTAGAGGTTTTTTTTAGAGCTATCATAGGCAGAATACAGCAAATCCCATTGTTTGCTGACTCTTGCTAACATTTATTTATTAAATGCATGAAAAACATGTGTTGAATGCTGAAGGATAGACCAAATTCTGTTGTATTTGCCGTAGTAGAATGGATTATTGTTTTCTTAGAGTAGCGTCTCCACACTGTGTATGGAGACACGTAATTAGCTGCAAGCTGCTTGTCTGCTGGGGTACTAAAAAAATACAGTGTAAGCCAGAGAGGATCTGTGTTTGTGATCGGCAATAAAATGCATTGAGCGCCACTAAGGTTGTACCGTGTACCGTTACTATTTGATTCAAGTAAGGTACTATGCTGCCTTTGAGAAATACCAATACTTTTTTTTTCTCATTTGCATAATGATGCACTGTGGTGACGTTTCTGGCAATATGAGTCAACACACACACTGAGCAGTTACAAGAGGAAACAGTGTGAAGACAGAAGAGGGAGAATGGACACATCTTTGCTTCAAAATTAATGATTAAAGTGAAGCTATTGCTTGGATTTGCTGACGTCATTTCCGGCTCACGTCCACCCCAATAAATATGCGTGGTAGTCAAGCTAGCTTTGTTCTCAATGGGCAGTAGGCGCCATTTCGCCTTTCTCAAAGAAAAAAATGCCCTATGCTTGCGTTTTTCGCTGTAGGAATCGTTCAAAAAGGATAAACGTTTCTTCATGCAAAATTTTGCAAAACGACGACGAGAAAAGCACGCAGCTCACACTCCAGTCAAAGTGAGAAGAGTCGAATAATGCGTGAGTTTGCAGTAATCTCTTTGTTAAAGGTTTGTTTGACATAACTATAACGCTTATTGTTAAAGTTACACCACACCCAAACACCCTTGTGTGGTTTTCGGGTCTGTGGGACCCGTTTTCATTTTTTATTAAAAGCAAAATGATATAATTAATTAATTTTTCAAACTGAGACTCACTGACTTTGGCTCATTTTCTGTGAAGAACATATATCAGAATATATATTTAATGACCACACACCATACACCCCCCCTACACACTTCTATTACATATAAGATGTCTGGGTCCACTGGACCCGGGGCTAATAGAAGTGTGGAAATTGATGTTCTGTGTACCACACACACACACAGCAGGCCTAGACAGGAGGAGGACAGAGTGTAGGTACACAGAACATCAGAGGGTCAAATGTGCGAGAAAATGAGAGCAAACAGTGTTGACAAACAATGTTGCAACCTTGTGTGGGAACCGCAGGTGCAGAAACACAAAAGAAGAATCCCTGTGGGATGCAGAAACTGGACACAGAAGGATTTAAGCAACCACTAAATTAATTTTCAATTTATTGCACTGATTAGAGATTCAAGTGTTTTAAGTTACTAGCTCGGTCATAGAACCAATTGAGTTTGTAAGTTGAGGTACTACTGTAATAAATTATTCATATTACTGGGATGTCCAGCTAAAAATTGTGGCTTGTACTTAGTACACATCTTGATCATTTTTGTTTATGGTTAGACAACTGGTATGCACTACTTGCTAGAGGTTGGGGGGTTCTTGAAAATATTAGGACAATATTGTTTGTTTTAGTTACTTGAAGGCTTTGTGCCACTGCTGTTCTTTTTAGACTATAGAATAGTTGACTATAATTGTCATTAATGAGCTTATTTATAAGCACGGTATTGTTTGTTTTGATATACTGGAAGGCTGTAGGCCATTGCTCTTCTTTTTTTAATGTATAGTTATTTCCTGGCAGCTGCTATTTTAATTATGTGTTGAGGCACAGCGCTCTTAAATACTTGGCAGTTTGGAACAGTTTACATTAACGTAGTAAATTTAAAAGTGCGTGGGTTCAGTTTTTTTTACATGTATCGTTTAAGTATTGAGAATCACGGAAATGAATAGGTATTGTATTGAGTACACTACAAAAACTGAAATCTAAGTAAGATGAAATATCTCAAATAAGGGTGATATTTGCTTATTTTCTGTCTGATAAGATCATTCTTCTCACTAAGCAGATTTTATGTTATAGAGTGTTTTACTTGTTTTAGGTGTTTTGCTCCTAAATGATCTCAGTAAGATATTACAGCTTGTTGCTGAGATGTTATGACCTATATTGAATAAAACATGCTTGAAACTAGAATATCAACTGTTGCAAAGCTGTGTCATCAACACTCACAAGTATAAAACTACTTTTTTAAAGTAATAATTTCTTACTTCAAGTATGAAAAAAAAATCATGATGTATGCATATCATCATGTCAAGATAATGGCACTCGCATTTACTTAATTTAAGAATATTTTTCAACATATTGAGCAAAAAGGTCTCTTTTTTTATACCGAGAAAAATGCACTCGTTATTAGTGAGAATATACTTATTTTAAGATATTTTGGGTTCATTGAGGTTAGCTAATTTTACTTGTTTTGGAAAGTCTTGACAAGCCAAATTTTCTTGTTCTATTGGCAGATAATTTAGCTTAGTTCAAATAAAATACCCCTAATTTTTGTAATTTTTTTTCTTGTTTTTGAACACTGACTTTTTGCAGTGTACTGAAATGATGCTATTGCGACAACCCAGCTAGTGGTTCATTTGATAGGGAAAAGGGGTAGGAATAAATAAGCTCTACTTCTTCGTATTCCCTTTAAGGAATGTTGGATGGTGAATTTGTAAACAAGGGATCTGTTCCAATGTAACCTTTTATACATGCAATCCAAATGTCATGCAGTGCCTGTTGCTGCTCTGATAGCACATTTAAAGATGGGATATTGTCAGGATATCCCATATCAGTGCTGTTCACTCAAATAAGAGAGAAGTGTTTATAATTTGGTACCGGTACCAAAATTATTTCGATACTTTTCTAAATAAAGGGGACCACAAAAAATTGCATTATGGGCTCTATTTTAACCAAAAATCTTAGGGTACTTTAAACATGTTTCTTATTGCAGTTTAGTCCTTAAATAAAATAGTGAACATACTAGACAACTTGTCTTTTATTAGTAAGTAAGCAAACAAAGACTCCTAATTTAGTCTGCTGACATATGCAGTAACATATTGTGTCATTTATCTACCTATTATTTTGTCTAAATTATTAAGGACAAGTGGTAGAAAATGAATTATTAATCTACTTGTTCATTTACTGTTAATAGCTGCTTACTTTCTTTTTTAACGTGTTCTATTTACGCTTCTGTTCAAATGCAATAATTAGTTATTCTTCTGTTGTTGGATGCTTTACATTAGTTTTGGCTGATACCACCAATTTGGGTATCAATCCGATACCAAGTCGTTACAGGATCATACATTGGTCATATTCAGAGTCCAGGGACATATTTCCTGAGTTTATAAACATAATATACATTTTAAAAAAAACGAAAGAAGATGTTGTGATGCCAAAAAATATCATAATCATAGTAGTATCGACTAGATACGCTATTGTACTTGGTATCATTACAGTGGATGTTAGGTGTAGATTACATGTGTAGTTGTTTACATTGTGACGCCGGTGACCTACGGTGTGTAGTGAAGCATGTTTAGCTATTCCTCGTCCTGCAGGGATGATACTTGGAAGAAACTGGCTTTATTTGTCGCCATGGAGGCCAGGATTAGTGATTTAGAAGTAGCTAAAACACTGTGGATGGACATTAGCCGCTAACTTACTAGCCATGTCTTAAAGCAATTGTGTTATAGCTTCACCTTTATCTTCAGTTTTTAGGCCAAATGCGTCCGTTCTCCAATTTCTGTCTACATACTGTCTGCTTGTAAGTACTCCGTGATTGTGCGCTGCCGAACATGCTCCTCTGCTCGTAAACCAGCAATGACAAGTAGTGACGACGAGGGAGGCGCGGGGGGGGGTGGCGGACCGGTACTTTTCAGAGGCGGTATAGTACCGAATATGATTCATTGGTATCGCGGTGCTATACTAATACCGGTATACCGTACAACCCTGTAAGAGACTCAAATAAATGTGGTGGTAAATGTTGTAAAAATCAATTATTAAGTGCTCTTCAGCCGTCACTCGTTGTTTTCAGATTTTTTTTACATCGGGGGTTCTTAAACATACAAGATGCAACATTGCAGCAAAAAGGACATGTGTTCTGCTCAGTAGAAGTATTTTGCTTCCACAATGTGTTGTAGCAGAATTCTACTGTCGCTTTGGCAGCAGCTGCTCCTGCATGCGGTCGCTGGCGAACGTTCTCCCAAAGGCTTGCCACGCTCTTGTTTGGTCTGCAGCGATGGCATTCTTGGCGCCGTGCCCAGCGCATGCCGCCTCGCACACCCTCCCCCAACCATCCATTCCCCCCCCCCCCCCACATGCGTTAAGGAAGCAAACCCCATCAAAGTGCATACACGCACACCTTTCCGCCTCCCATATTCGGGGGAATTGAACATGTCAACAGACGCTTGTTTCACCTTCAGCACGTCTCCCATCCCTGCCAGTCCTCCGCCTGCTGTCGTTAGGCCTCCATCGGCGCGTGCGTCGTTCTGTTTTCTTTTTGCCCTCCCTTTTGTCGGCACAGCGAGTGTCTGGTTTAAAGAGAGACGTGGGGCTGTAATCCTGTTGTTCTGACAGGGGGGTGTAATTCCACTACAACGCCAACGTCCTTTGTAACCTGGCCTCCGTGCTGCTAACGGCTGCTCATGCTTGCAAATAGCAAGCAACACCCGAACTGTATTATCAAATTGTACAATCTTATTTTCTATGAATAAAAAGGTAGGTATCTTTTGTATTTGAAAGGTGCTCTGGATCTACAGTACTCCCAGTATTTATAAACAATTGTTACTACAGATGTCCGATTATGGCTTTTTTACCGATATCTGATATTCCGATATTGTCCAACTCTTAATTACCAATATCAACCGATACCGATATATACAGTCATGGAATTAACACATTATGCCTAATTTGTTGTGATGCCCCGCTGGATGCATTAAACAATGTAACAAAGTTTTCCAAAATAAATCAACTCAAGTTATGGAAAAAAATGCCAACATGGCACTGCCATATTTATTATTGAAGTCACAAAGTGCATTATTTTTTTTAACATGCCTCAAAACAGCAGCTTGGAATTTGGGACATGCTCTCCCTGAGAGAGACTATGAGGAGGTTGACGTGGGCGGGGTTGGGGGGGGGCGGGATTGAGGTGGAGGGGGTAGCGTGGGGTGTATATTGTAGCGTTCTGGAAGAGTTAGTGCTGCAAGGGTTTCTGGGTATTTGTTGTGTTGTGTTACGGTGTGGATGTTCTCCCAAAATGTGTTTGTCATTCTTGTTTGGTGTGGGTTCACAGTGTGGCGCATATTTGTAACAGTGTTAAAGTTGTTTATACGTGCACCCTCAGTGTGACCTGTATGGCTGTTGACCATCTATGATTGCATTCACTTGTGTGTGTGAAAAGTCGTAGATATTATGTGTCTGGGCCGGCACCCAAAGGCAGTGCCTTTAAGGTTTATTGGCGCTCTGTACTTCTCCCTACGTCCGTGTACACAGCTGCGTTTCAAAAAGTCATACATTTTACTTTTTGAAACCGAGACCAATAATTATAAAACAGATACCGATAATTTCCGATATTACATTTAAAAGTATTTATCCGCCGATATTATCGGACATCCCTAATTGTTACCATATAAAATACTCCAACTGGAATTAATCACCGTAAGATCTATCGCCATATCAAGGTGCTTTTATTATTGTCCATTCTTTAACATGTACAAGACATATAAGAACTGAAATAAAGTTTTCGGCACAGTCCCACTAAGAGCAGACATACATTACAGGGATACAAGAACAGGACCGCCAACGGGTCAGCCACTTACGGCGCCCCTTAAAAAAGGTGGGAAACGGGTGATATTGGGGAAGGGGGGAAGCGTAAAAAAATATTCAGTCAAAGGCTGGACTCCCGGGATGGGGGTCCAGACTGAGGCCAAGGCAAAAAAAACTAATAGCCATAGCACACATAAGCATGTTACATATAATCACAAAACTTGCAACAGAGGGGAGGGAGTTGGAGCCACAGAGGCCGGCTGCAGCTAAAAAGCACTACTCACCCGTCCATCACCCCGAAGGGGAATAAAGCTATGATCATAAACCCTTAATCAATTGGATAGACATTGTTTTAATTAATCAGTTCCAGAGTCAAATGGTGAATCATATCATAAAACATTTATCAATATTGTGCAGACATTATCTTAAAGGGGAACTGCACTTTTTTGGAATGTTGACTATTGTTCACAATCCTTATGAGAGACAAGAAGACAAAAGTTTTTTGGCAGTCTAACTTGTAATACTTGGTTCGTTCCAGATGGCTAGCAATGCAGCTAATGGGAGCAATCCATTCTGTCTCTAAATCACTTTAAAAATGCGTGTAAGAACCGCCAACAATACTTAATTTACGACCCGTAACCTGTGTAATAACCAAGCTGTAGCAACATTGTTACTGTAAGAGCGAACCGAGGAACTGTTTTGCTAGCGTAGTAACACATCGCCTGGCTACGGCCTTAGCCGTAGGCTAGCTACTTCAAGAGATAAGCTAGCAACTGCATCAACAGCTGAATGGCTTTTGAGTTTGTAATGCACAACACAATGCGATAGGGCACCAATCTGTAAAGTAATAGCCCACATTTCATGTTTTGTTTGTACACCGCTAGCTCGACAGTGTATGTACTGTAGTTGTACAGTAATGTGCTGCATGTGTCACGATCAATATCATAGTGACTTACTCGATGGAGAGTTGTCGGTAGGGTCTAGCTGGCCAGGGACGTTTCCAGTTGATTTGTGTAAGCAACCCATTTATTTTGGCATGGCTTGGCTACAAGTTCCAGATTTGCAGTGTGACCAAGTCACGCCGACCTCACTCTCTCGGCTTCCGTCTGGTCCACCACTTTCACCCTCCGTTCGTGCTTGCTTCAATAACCAGCGGTTCATCCTCTGTATATTCAGGTTCAAAAAGATATGGTTGTGAAATTCAAATTTTTCCAAAATTAGTCATCTTCGTTGTCTATTATAAAGTCTGCCACGATTGGAACACGCATGCGTGTGTTTTCGGAAGTAGGAACACACATTTGTTTGCTCAGTATTGCCTAAAATGACCTAAATCTGGTAAATATTGTACATGTCACATATTGTTATGAACGTGTCTGTTATTATAGTATATATTTACTAGCAGTGTGATGGCTTTGAAGGCTACAACGGTGACTCCCATTAGATGATCTTGCAAGCGTTATCATCTTTAAACCCCAGCACTTAAAGGCATATTTTTCCAGAATATTCCAATTGAGAGAGCTGTATCACTAATTCTCTTTATTTAAAATGTATTGCACTGTAGTATTCATTGTGCCACAGTATTACGCAGATGACAGCAGGCTCCTCCACTTTCAAACCCTCCCATCATGCAAAAATAAAAAATAATAAAACCTTCCGGTACGTAGCTTTTTCTGTTTTTCCCCTCTGTGAAAGCTCCCTTTTTAAATTGAACGCCTTTTCCTGCAGTTTTGGAGCAGTGTGTACAATAGAAGTGAGTGATCTTCCACATCAAGAGTTCTGGTTTGTGACTTTTAGGAAACCGCTGCCTCTGGCGCTCTGAGAGATAATCGCAGGTCACGCGCCTAGCCTTCGCTGATGGAACAGGATCAAAACGCCGTCAAAAGAGCCGGTGTTTTGAATGTTTTGAAGCCTAAAGGATTCTTGTTAATATGCATACAAACATGAAATAAGAAGAAATCCCATTTGTTGTGTTTCAGCTGAGAAAAGAAGCGGTAATTACGAGTCAAGAACCGTTTGATGGAAGACAAGAAAAGGAAAAAGCAAGAAGACAACAAAAAGAAAGAAGCTCCGCCGAAGAAGGTGAGTCATCAGTTTTTAATAATCAGTTCAAATCGGTTTTATAACAAAGACGAGTGCACCTGTTGCTGGACCTCACCAGCATTTGTCAATCGAACTGTCCGACAGCTGTGAATTAGGGATTGGCCTAAAATATATACCACAATACATTGCAGCCTCCTGCTATGAAGGTATATATTGCAATATATTTTTTAGCATATAAAAGATAATGGAACCATTTCAAAACGGGTCACAAAATATTCTAATTGGGCTGCTGATGTATGCGGTAACATAATGCTAATTTACTTGCAAATTAACTGTTAATAGCTGGTTATTTTCCGTTAAAATGTACTAAGCACTTATTTTTCTGTTTGAAACTCCACGGAAATGAAGCAAGGGAAAATAAAGTTAAGCCAAGCGCTTGGCTCCGTTTACTCCGAGGGGAAATCTCTGTCGCAAAGTCTGTATAGTTTTGTTTCACAATGTTATTTCAAGCTGAACAACGCATGTGAGTTTGTTTCAGGAAGTAAGCAGAGTTGCCTGAAATGCTTTAATAAATGACGTTTTTTTTGGTAGTTGAAAATTTAAACGGTATTGCTAACCATCGGGAATTTTACCACGGTTTATCATTGTACCGTTTATTGTTACATCCTTAGTCTCGATACAGCATCTATACATACCCTCTATCAAAATGAAAAATAGAGATAAAGGCATCATGTAATGAGAAAAAGCTGACAGATTGATATTATTAATGGACAAAAAAACATACTTGTCTGTAGGTACATGGATAACCTTTATCTTTAGCCTTTTTGTTAGACATTACAAATTACATGATGGTATTGCATTCACACCTCACCCCAACACTGCGTTACCTAATAATCAGTAATCATGATTTCAATATTGATAAAAAATAATCTTAATTATTATTTAGGCCATTATTGGCAGCCCTATGTATAAGACTAGATCGCATACATGAACACTATTTGTATCTATATGGACAAGAAGTGCAGTTACTTCTTATGGCCATAAGAATTAAATAAATCTTACATTGATTTTTATTTTTGAATCTTTTATGTCCATTCTATGTCTTTCACAATTTTCATATTATTATTTTTTTCTGTCATATTACTTTGTTTGTAATGCTTTTGTTTGCTTTTATGTGCACATTTAATTTCTACTTGAGGTCCATGAAACTGTGCTTTTATCTACAATAATGTTTCTTGCACAAAGGAAATCACTTTGAATGTGTTGGGTTTTTTTTAAATAACACTTGGTTAAAAGATTTCAGTATAAATACTTTTAGAACATTTTGAGCACATTTAATAATACCGCAATAATAATGATAGCCGTGATTATTTTGGTCACAATAACCGTGATAAGAAACTTTCATACCGTGACATCCCTAATCAGGATACAACGATAGTATTAAAAACTCTATTGTCAGCCTAATTTATCTCATTTAAAATATATTATGTCCAAATTGCACAACCCTACTGTCATTCAAAAATACATTTTACCGCAGATAAAAAAGCCTGCGTGTCTTTCTTAATTCATGTTGCATCTCCTCTCAGCTACAGCCCCCATGAAATCTTCCACCCCATAACAACAGTAACATGAACTTTGGTTGGAGTATTTTAATAGATAAGCAATACATGAGTTAACATGCCGTTCAAACAGAAAGTCATGTGCTGCTGCTTATTTTGTATTTTTAATACACTTTTCTTCTCTCTTTTTCCCCCCAAGGATACCGAACAGATAACCAAAGGTGAGTTGTTGTTTTTTACCTCTTCACAACAATCATGCAAGCGTTGGCTGCATTTAAAGGGGGTTTTCTGCTGCCAAACTACCTGAACCAAAATAAACTCCAGCTCCATTTTATTTGTAAATAATGAGGTAGATAAAGCTTCTAGATTAGGCCTATTCAACTGGTGGCCCCCGGGCCCGCCAAAGCTTTTCCGTTGGCCCGCCGAACATCACTCAAATAGACTTGAAGAAACCATTCAAACTATGGTTGCTCGTGTATGCAGTACTCCCGCAGCCCCGCAGGGGGCAACAGCAAGGCATACGTGTCACAATGAAGCAGCAGTGGGGTGAGTAAAAGAAGACGACTCATTCAAACCAAAAATTGACTCTGGGGAAAATAAAATTTAGACATGTAACAGCAATCGGACAAGAAAGTATGGATTCATTGACCACGCAGTGGGATGTGTTTACTTTGCAATGGAGCAAACCCAGTCTCGGAGGAATATAACCTGTGAAGGCACTTTCTGATGGAACCTTGGGCTCTTGAAACTCCGGCCCTCTTCATTATGTAGTCGAATAGCCTTGTTCTAGATGCTGATCACTCATAAAGCTTCGCAAAAATAAATAATATTGAGATATTAAAAAGGCCATATCGCCCAGCCCTATGTCAAACTGTAGAGTGTTTCTGCGGCCTGGGCGCCATGTTGCTGTCTAACGTTACTACACACGTTGTATAATGACGCCAGTCCCGCCCACAGGAGTCATTAAGAGAATCGTTTCAAAAATGGCAAGCGTTTCCAAGGAACTGATACACTGGGAACCAGTTATGAACAAGAAGTGGTTTTCGATTCCCATTCCTAAGTGAATCTAAGTGTTTATAGCATTTACGCTAGCTTTGTTAGCGTCCTCATGGTTGTTTTCTACTTTGCTTTGTTTCACTGCATTTGCAAATTGACCTATATTAGGTTCTCCATTAAACTAGGTTGTGGTACTAGTGTACTGCGTATTGCCCTCTCCAATAGGAGTGTATCATATGATTGCCTGCACATGGTTCCCTTCTAGCATCCTTCGATCAGTTGTATCAGTTTGGAATACACAGTCAGTAACATGCTGGTCCATGTGTGTTGCAACATCAGTTAAAGCACATTTTAAAGAGGAAAGACAAACCAGGGACGAGTGACTAACCTTTGTCTTAGTGATGAGTTGATTAAGCAGGTTTCTCAGCTGCTGTCGTTTCATTGCGGATATATCCAGTTATATCCAATTGCTAATGAGATGTGCCTGGTATTTTAAACCAATAGGATATCACAGCAAGGACAAAAAACAACAAACACTAAAAAAAATGCATCCTGGACTTATTGAGGTAACAATTGAGCAATCAGCTGTCTGATAGTGTACTGCATACAGGGAGCTAATTAGGAGACAAGGGATGGTGTGGAGTCTGAATAAACAGCTTTTCATGCACAGGAGATCTCCAGGAATACCCCAAGCACCATAGTAACATTACACCACCTCCTCCCCTGGTTGAGGTACAATGGCCCACCCTGGGACTAAGGCAGGAAAAGAGCCGAGGAAACGGCGCTTGGTTTTAAGGTGCACGATGGAATGAATTGTTGTGGTTACAGTTGTGTGAAGTAGAGTGCAAGGCACTGCCAAAAATATAACGCCTCTGGTTAAATGCTGAGATGTGGGGGGAGATATGTGAGAGGAAAACAAACAAATGGAGAACACGCTCCAGTTTCCTGTATGCCATTGCTGCTGAGCCCATCTGTGATACCCTACTCACCTGTCCCTTAATGTGACCGGTCAGGATTTCAACTTATTACTTGTATATTAGGTAAAAAATATGCATGTTATTGTAGCTTTCAGACAAGAGAGACTTGCCTTGATTGATGTTACTTGCAGCCAGCACTGCACTTTTGTGTATTAAATATTGCAATTACTAGTGATCAGATCAGATGTTGGTGTTTTCTGGAGATAAAAAACACCAAATTCACAACATACCATATTGTGCTATAACCTGAATGTGAGAATTTTATTTTTTTTGGAACTCATTCATTCAAAAAGTGTTTTGTTTTTTTAACAGCTCCAATAAATCCCTTACACTGAAGTAGGCAGTAAAACATTCTCATTAAAGCGTATAGAACAACTCTTACCAGTTGCTGGCTAGTAGTTTGTCTGTTCCTAAGGTTGTGTCTTTGCTTAATGAGAAAGCGCTTGGAATATGTATCAGAGGTACTGGATTGAACGTTCAAAGTAGAATAGAATAGAAAGTACTTTATTGATCCCTGGGGGAAATTCATCCCTTTATACAGTATACTGTGAAGAAGACAGGCTGGTTCCCAACATACCTAAACTGTCATGTTCGTGCATTGCAATATATTGACCACCCTTCAACATAATGAACTAAAAGGACCGATGCTTTAGCAGGGGTGTCCAAACTATGGCCCGCAGGCCAATTGCGGCTCGCAAGCGTCTTCAGTCTGGTCTCTAGCGTCATTTATTGAACAGGCGTCAACTTGCAGTCCACACATATCAATCAGTCGTGTATACAGAAAGTATGGCCAACTAAACAGGCGCCATGACTGCTACCTAGGACGTGTGTGGCTGTGCCCGGATGCATGTCGTTGTGGTGTTAGTTTTTCTAATGAAATACACCAAAATAAAACATCTATATAGTTCTAAACATACTCCAACTCATAAACTTGCTGTAAAACTTGCTTTTATTTTGTGAAAGTAGAATTTTGCGGCCATATTTGACGCACTCTGCGGCTACATTCCTGTTGCGTTCGACGTCAAAAAACACACAGAACGACCAAAAAAAAACGTATCCTTATTTTGCCAAAATCTTCATTAGCTTTGGACCAACAGTTAGGACTTGTGTGTAAAGTATGTCAACTGTGGTGTCTGCCTCCAATGTATTTGTAATCACTGTATGTATCACTCATGATGTATTATTTTAACTGATCTTTCTTTTTTGTAATATGGTTAGTGAAAAGTGTACTTTTGTACTTATTTCCCCATATATATGTATATATATATATATATATTTATGTATGTATATATATATATTTATGTATGTATGTGTATATATATATATATATATATATATATATTTATGTATGTATGTGTATATATATATATATATATATTTATGTATGTATGTGTATATATATATATATATATATATATATATATATATACACATACATACATACATATATATATACATATACACATACATACATACATATATATATACATATACACACATATATATATATATATATATATATATATATATATATATATACGTATACGTATACATATACATACACTACCGTTCAAAAGTTTGGGGTCACCCAAACAATTTTGTGGAACAGCCTTAATTTCTAATAACAAGAATAGACTGTCGAGTTTCAGATGAAAGTTCTCTTCTTCTGGCCATTTTGAGCGTTTAATTGACCCCACAAATGTGATGCTCCAGAAACTCAATCTGCTCAAAGGAAGGTCAGTTTTGTAGCTTCTGTAACGAGCTAAACTGTTTTCAGATGTGTGATCATGATTGCACAAGGGTTTTCTAATCATCAATTAGCCTTCTGAGCCAATGAGCAAACACATTGTACCATTAGAACACTGGAGTGATAGTTGCTGGAAATGGGCCTCTATACACCTATGTAGATATTGCACCAAAAACCAGACATTTGCAGCTAGAATAGTCATTTACCACATTAGCAATGTATAGAGTGTATTTCTTTAAAGTTAAGACTAGTTTAAAGTTATCTTCATTGCAAAAGTACAGTGCTTTTCCTTCAAAAATAAGGACATTTCAATGTGACCCCTGTCACGACCTGAACAGGACTCTGGACACAGATGCAGGAGTTTGACAACAAATATTTATTCCAAAGAAGAGAAAGGGTCAAAAAGGGGAGAAACTTAACAGGCTATCAAAAGCCAAGCTTACCTAACCTCTAAACTAACAAAAATCTCAATGAACTCAAAACGCTCCGGCTGCGGAGGGAAAAAGGTTGCAAAGAGAACAATATGCAACATATAACAAAAGGCGCTCCAAGGGAGGCAATGCTAAACAACTAATCTTACCTGACAAAAAGGGTACAAAGAACGTGGCAATGACTGTGGACATGGAACGCTGGAGGTTCGCACAAAAGATACGAAAAAGTGCGAGGTCGCCAGGACGAACAACAGAAAAACAATGGACTTAAATAACACAGACATGATTAACAACAGGTGCGTGACTCAAAACGTGAAACAGGTGCGTGACATGACAGGTGAAAACTAATGGGTGACCATGGAAACCAAACAAAACAAGGAAGTGAAACCAGGAACTAAAAAAAGAGTCCAAAAACCAAGCAAAACAAAAACATGATTAACACGGACATGACAACCCCAAACATTTGAACGGTAGTGTGTGTGTATATATATATATATATATATATATATATATATATATATATATATATATATATATATATATATATATATATATATATATATATATATATATATATATATATACATATATATAGTGTACATACATACATAGTTTGGACAACCCTGGCCTAAGGGGTAGGAAGTGTCTGAGAAAGAGTTGTTGTGTCTCCATTCATGCTGCACATCTCTCTCTGAGATGATGCATGAGGCGCATGCACATCAAGGCTCACATTTATAGTGCAATAAAAGATAACATTATAACAAAGTGTCATGGCTCTAATTACCTTACAAATTAATTTTCAGTTCAAGGTTGGCTTAATTACAGCCGGCGCTTAGTGTTGTAGAGTCCTAAATTGCTGTGTGATCGAAGGCAGGATTGCTTCATGACAACCTTCAACATGTAACACTAGAACCGTAAAAGGTAGACTTGACAGGGAATTAAGTGACTGTACAGTTTTGTAAATGTAGATATTCAAAGGAGAACTGCACTTTTTTTTTTTTGGAATTTTGCCTATCGTTCAAGTGTTTTTCTTTATTAATGAATTATAACTGGTAAATAAATGCAATCAAAAGTCTGCTTTCAATGAAGCCTCTATTCTGCCTATAAAGCCCCTAAAAAACATCCAAACAACTCCTAACAATAACAGGCGCATTTATAATAACATGTAATATTCATGTATTTTGCTCATTTTAAGCATCCTTTTGCTTTTTGGTTTGACAACTCCACTAATTACTAGTCAGTGCAGACTTCATGAGAGCTAACAAACATAATAAAACATCACTTACTGTATAATGTCTGCTGTCATTAGGATGCCGACTAATAGAATCTTGCTATATTCCCGTTTAGATGAAGAATGACTCATTATCCTCGCAAAGAAGGGGGGGTAAAACCAAGCGTCTTTTTGTGTCGTACTTGCCTTATCCAGATCTAAATTGGCTGTCAAAGTGTACCAACTTGTTGGACTACGTCCTCCTCCTTCTTCTACTATCAAGGTGAGAGGAGTTATTTATGATCTAGAATAAACTTTCACGAACACTGATGTGAGAAAGCAGCTCACCAGCAAACAATGTCAATATAGCCACACAAGCTAGTGATCACGGCGCTGCTATACTTTGTCTGCGTTAGCGCCTGTAATAACAATATCACTATACTTGGTTAATATTCAAGTCGCGAAATGTAAATGGAATATCGTTGGCGGTTTTTGGGGTAGTTATTTATTGGGTGTTGTGGGCAGAATAGAGAGCGTCCCATTTGCTCCGTTGTAAGGTGACTTTTAATTACGACTTAGACTACATTAAAAACAAATACAGCCGTCGTCATGTCTTTCATAATGATTGTTGGATTCCTAAAATAAGTGCAGTTCCCCTTAGGGCTGGGCGATATGGCCTTTTTTTAATATCTCAATATTTTTAGGCCATGTCACGATACACGATATATATCTGGATATTTTGCCTTAGCCTTGAATGAACACTTGATGCATATAATCCCAGCAGTATGATGATTCTATGTGTCTACATTAAAACATTCTTGTTCATACTGCATTAATAAACAGTATGCTCATTTTAAACTTTCATGCAGAGAGGGAAATCACAACTAAGTCAATTGACCAAAAGTGTATTTATTAAACACAAACATTCATGTCATTTCCAAACAGAAAGTACAAGATTGTCAGAGACATTTTAAAACAAGCTATGAGTGCACTTTTGTGCATGATGTCACTAAGATGACTGATCAAAACAACACTAAATTGAAGTGCACTTTTTGTACAGAACGCCAATACAATAGTTAAAAACAAATAAAGTGCACTTTTGTGCATGATGTCACACAAGATATTTCAATAAGTGTCAAATAAAAATGAGCTGCATAATAGGAAATCAAATAGTGTATGTCCTTCGCTATGTGGTAGGTTACTGCCGACGTTATCTCCTTCTGTTGTTGACTAGTTTTTTCATATGGTGTTGATGTGTAAATGGTTGCCTCTGCATTTTGTTGGTGTGGCACCGAACGGATATGTTGACATGCGGAGTTTCAAGCACTCCTTATTCTCTAGCAGGTGACTTTTCCAATGATGCTACATATTAGCAGTAATGCTACTTTTTGTAGCAACGCTTTTGCCCCACACTTGATATATTGTCTGTTCGGCATCTTCCCGCTTGAAGCCAAACCACCGCCAGACGACGGACCCCGTGCTGTTTTTCTTGGGAATTAATTCTTCCTTCATTTGTTACCAGATTCGCACCTTCTTTCTCTCGTATTACCACTCGCACCACAACGTTACCCATGCTGCTACCACTCTGCTCCGCGAGAGCGTATACGTATGTGATGTATGTAAGAAGGTGCGCTTGTTTTATGCCTCTGAGAAGGAGAGACAAGAAAGAGTGAGAAGAGCCTGTAGTGTAATGCCCGCAGCTAAAAGCAACTGCGTGAGAACGTATACTCGAATATCACGATATAGTCATTTTTTATATCGCACAGAGACAAACCCGCGATATATCGAGTATATCGATATATCGCCCAGCCCTAGTTCCCCTTTAATCGAACAGACTAATTGATAGATCACTGAATTAGCAAAACAATCGATAGCTGCAGCCCTACTCACTTGTGTTATCACCAGCTATTTGCACACTAATTGTGTGGACTCATTTGTTGTGGATTGTAAAGCTACACTGCTATGCGACCTGTACACTTACTACTGTACCAGTACAACTTTAGTTCTTTGAAATGCTTGCTGTAATGTGAGTCACTAAAGTGAGGTATTGAGATAATGTGAGATAACTGTACAACCAGCCAGGGCTCAGCATCACAACACTCCTAAGTGACCTCATTATTATTACACAGACATAATTGTTGTCATGTCGCTCCCCCTGTGAGTCATGGTTCCGTGTTATATTTGCACCTCCACCCGCTAAAACTCACAGATGGATTTGTGGATGCATTTTGTCTGCTTCCACCCAAGAGGGAGCGCCATAAACGCTCTGCCCACTCCTCCACCCATTTTCTCCCCAGACGTACACGCTATCATATTTTCAATCAGAAATATTCAGATTCCCTTTTAAAGTGGAAAATACACATCGTTGCCCCTCAGGCCAATCTTTGATGTGCATTTTTGATGAGGTGGGAATTCTCCTGTGCGCCCGCGCAGCTGAGGACAGTGCGTTTTTTGCACATTTCCTGTCTGAGAGAGTCTCTTTTCGCTCTCCTGCTACAAAGCTTGATGATAAAGCTCAACTCGCTGCAGGGGTTTTGATTTTAGCATTCAGTTTGTGTTTACTGTATTTACTTTGGCGCTGTTGCTTGGTCGCTCTGCAACAAGAGTGTACAGCAAGCAGCACGGCGCGCTGTAGAGGCAAGTAGTGATCTAATTGTAAGAGGATTGTGGACCTAAGCTGGTTTACAGCAGTGAGACTGGAGCTCACGGTGGCATTTGCAAGGGAGTGTAGTCCTCAAGCGCAGACACATACACACATATCTGTTCCCTTGCTTCTCTCGCCTCGTTTTTTTATTTCTCCTTTTCTCAGATTGGCTGACAGAGCAGCCCTCCCCCTTCATCCCTTCCCCCAATGCTTCCAGAAGAATCAGCGTCACACATCCAGAGTCCCCACCGCCACAACTGTTAATATTAAACAATGTGGTGTAACCACCGCAGATTTTTTATTTTTTTTCACAAGGAATCACCTCTTAAAGTCAGTGGCGTGTCTCGGCTCCCGCGGTACTCCAATAATAGCGGTCAAAGTACCAAAGCAGACGGGGGTCACAGGGAGGGTGTCTTGGATGAGGAACAATTATTACCAAGAGGACGAGGAGCAGATGCTTCGGCCTCTGATTCTGTGAGCAGACCGATGCAGGTGAAACCGCATCAGGCAGAGGTTGTAGCCACCTGCAAGGGAGGGTGGCGCAAATGTACATGACAAAAATGCAATGGCGGCGAAAACCACAAGATGGCGTATGTGAGCAAACATGTCCGACTGTTAAACAAGAGAGGGGCTGTATAGGCTCCACGACAGCAACCTGGTTTCCCCTCAGTGTGGGCCTCAGTGTTACATAAGACTGTGTGTGTGTGTGTGTGTGTGTGTGTGTGTGTGTGTGTGTGTGTGTGTGTGTGTGTGTGTGTGTGTGTGTGTGTGTGTGTGTGTGTGTGTGTGTGTGTGTGTGTGTGTGTGTGTGTGTGTGTGTGTGTGTGTGTGTGTCAGGGCTGGTCTCTTGTGCGTGCGTGCGTGCGTGCGTGCGTGCGTGCGTGCGTGCGTGCGTGCGTGAGCGAAGTATTCATTGATTCACTGTGTGCACTTGAGAGCTCAGCCAATGGCAGCAAGCTCGTTTCAAAAAGTGTTTATTTTACTTTCACCGTTTATTTAATCACTACCAAGAGTATACGTCCTGTTTACATTTTCAATCCCCAGCATCTTTATTACGTAATGCTACGTTCTGATGCGACTATCCACCGTGCCCAATACCCATAATGCACCTGACCCTCGCTTGTGTGCAGATAATTCTCTTTGACCTCGGGGTGACCTCTCGACCTTGGGTTTTCAGACTCGAATGGATTTCACACTTTACTGCAGTGGCACCTCCTTAGTCGCTCAATAAAAAAGTTGTACATTTTGGAGTTCAACATACGCTTTCTGAAAAAGTGTGGCGTTTCCCAACCATGCATAAAGATCCTGCATTCATTCTGAGAGTCCATATTAAATATGTATGTACAATTGTGGTCAAAAGTTTACATACACTTTTAAAGAACATAATGTCATGGCTGTTTCAAGTTTCCAATAATTTCTACAACTCTTATTTTTTTGTGATGGAGTGATTGGAGCACATACTTGTTGGTCACAAAAAACATTCATGGAGTTTGGTTCTTTTATGAATTTATTATGGGTCTACTGAAAATGTGAGCAAATGTGCTGGGTCAAAAGTATACATACAGCAATGTTAATATTTGCTTACATGTCCCTTGGCAAGTTTCACTGCAATAAGGCGCTTTTGGTAGCCATCCACAAGCTTCTGGTTGAATTTTTGACCACTCCTCTTGACAAAATTGGTGCAGTTCAGCTATATTTGTTGGTTTTCTGACATGGACTTGTTTCTTCAGCATTGTCCACACGTTTACGTCAGGACTGTGGGAAGGCTATTCTAAAACCTTAATTCTAGCCTGATTTAGCCATTATTTTACCACTTTTGGCGTGTGTTCGGTGTCATTGTCCTGTTGGAACACCCAACTGTGCCCAAGACCCAACCTCCGGGCTGATGATTTTAGGTTGTCCTGAAGAATTTGGAGGTAATCCTTCTTTTTCATTGTCCCATTTAATCTCTGTAAAGCACTAGTTCCATTGGCAGCAAAACAGGCCCAGAGCATAATACTACCACCACCATGGTTGACGGTAGGGATGGTGTTCCTGGGATTAAAGGCCTTACCTTTTCTCCTCCAAACATATTGCTGGGTATTGTGGCCAAACAGCTCAATTTTTGTTTCATCTGACCACAGAACTTTCCTCCAGAAGGTCTTATCTTTGTCCATGTGATGGGAGTTTATTTCAAACATACAGTTCCAATATGATACGTCACATATTTCCAGTTACTCAATACGACATGTTTCAAAAGATGTAGCGGCAGAGCATCAACACACTCTCTCACACACAAACTGAGCAGTGTTATTAACAATGTCTTAAAGCAGTGGTCCCCAACCTTTTTGTAACTGCGGACCGGTCAACGCTTTAAAATTTGTCCCACGGACCGGAGGAGGGGCTGTTATTTTTTATTTTATTTTATTTTTGGGGGGTTTTTTGGCATAAAAAAAATACAATCATGTGTGCTTACAGACTGTATCCCTGCAGACTGTATTGATCTATATTGATATATAATGTAGGAACCAGAAATATTAATAACAGAAAGAAGCAACCCTTGTGTGCGAATGAGTGTGAATGGGGGATGGAGGTTTTTTGGGTTGTTGCACTAATTGTAAGTGTATCTTGTGTTTTTTATGTTGATTTAACCCTTGTGTGGTGTTCATATTGTTGTTACTCAGCCAGTGTTTGTGGGTCTGATGGACCCGTTGCATTTTGTGGCTTTTAATGCCTCATAATCAAACACTTTTATGTTAAAATACTGACTTATCCCAAAAAACATCTGTAATGAAGTGCTTCGAGAGGCTGGTAAAGGAGTACATTGTCTCCAGACTTCCCCCCACATTCGACCCATACCAGTTTGCTTATTGCCCTAACCGCTCCACAGAGGACGCCATCTCCTCTGCACTCCACCTGAGCTTAGCACATCTGGAAGGAAAGGACACACACGTGCGGATGTTGTTTCTGGACTTCAACTCTGCATTCAACACCATCATCCCGCAGCATTTGGTGGGCAAACTGGCCCCCCTTGGATTCAGTACCCCCCTATGCAACTGGCTGCTTGACTTCCTCACAGACAGACACCAGTCTGTGAGAGTGGGCAACAACACCTCCAGTGCCATCTCCCTGAGCACCGGCTCCCCCCAGGGCTGCGTCCTGAGTCCGCTGCTGTTCACGTTGATGACCCATGACTGCTGCGCCAGGTCCACTACTAACCACATTGTGAAGTATGCGGACGACACGACAGTAGTGTGCCTCATCCGTGACAACAATGACATGGACTACAAGGAGGAGGTGAAACATCTGGTTGACTGGTGCAGAACCAACAACTTGGTCCTGAACGTCGACAAGACCAAGGAGATCGTCGACTTCAGGAAGCACCAGTCCAGCCACGCTCCACTCTTCATCAACGGCACAGCGGTGGAGATGGTAAGCAGCACCAAGTTCCTGGGGGTGCAGATAACTGACAATATGACCTGGTCCCTACACACCGAAGCTCTTGTAAAAAGAGCTCAGCAGCACATGCACTTTTTGCGTCGGATGAAAAGAGCACAGCTCCCTCCCCCTGTTCTCACCACATTCTACAGAGGCACTATAGAGAGCCTACTGACCAACAGCATCTCTGTCTGGACTGGAGCCTGCAGTGCCTCAGACTGGAAGTCTCTGCAGAGAGTGGTGAGAACAGCGGAAAAGATCATCAGGACTCCTCTTCCTCCTATCCAGGAGATCGCAAAAAGCCGCTGCCTGACCAGGGCTCAGAAAATCTGCAGAGACTCCTCCCAACCCCACCAAGGACTGTTTTCACTGCTGGACTCTAGAAAGAGGTTCCGCAGCCTCCGTAGCAGAACCTCCAGGTTCTGTAACAGCTTCTTCCCTCAGGCCGTAAGACTCTTGAACGCATCATAATAATCCCCTCAATTCCCCCCAAAAATGGATGAACTGGCTGGAATATAAAGACAATATAACATACATCCATAAACGTAGATGCATATGCAAAAGTGCAATATATTTATCTTTGCAGTAATCTATTTATTTATATCTGCACCTTATTGCTTTTTTTATCCTGCACTGCCAACCAGCTAATGCAACAAAATTTCGTTCTTATCTGTTCTGTAAAGTTCAAATTTGAACGACAATAAAAAGTAAGTCTAAGTCTAAGACCCACAAACTCTGGCTGAGTAACAACAATATGAACGTTGCATGGACATTTCAGTTTCTGCATCCCACAGGGATTCTTCTTTTGTGTTTCTGCACCTGCTGTTCCCACACAAGGTTGCAACATTGTTTGTCAACACTGTCTGCTCTCATTTTGTCGCACATTTGACCCTCTGTTGTTCTGTGTACCTACACTCTGTCCTCCCCGTCTAGGCCTGCTGTGTGTGTGTGTGTGTGTGTGTGTGTGTGTGTGTGTGTGTGTGTGTGTGTGTGTGTGTGTGTGTGTGTGTGTGTGTGTGTGTGTGTGTGTGTGTGTGTGTGTGTGTGTGTGTGTGTGTGTGTGTGTGTGTGTGTGTGTGTGTGTGTGTGTTTGGGCGTGTGGTACACAGAACATCAATTTCCACACTACTATTAGCCCTGGGTCCAGTGGACCCCGGACATCTTATATGTAATAGAAATGTGTAGGGGGGGTGTATGGTGTGTGTTCATTAAATATGTGTTCTGATATATGTTCTTCACAGAAAATGAGCCAAAGCCAGTGAGTGTCAGTTTGAAAAATTAATTAATTGTATCATTTTTCTTTTAATAAAAATCGAAAACGGGTCCCACAGACCCGAACACCACACAAGGGTTAATAAAAAATAAAAATATATTTTTTTTATTTTATTTTTTTTTATTTCTTGTGAGGCCCGGTACCAATCGATCCACGGACCGGTATCGGTGGTTGGGGACCACTGTCTTAAAGAGTATAAATGATGAAGTGTGTTGTCCAACATGCTGCCTTGATGCTGGAATTTAGACCGTTTTTAGTAAGCCATTCTGGAAAGTAGTTTTATGCTAATAAGCTCTGTCTCTAATGCCATATAGATACAACAATGTGGGACAGAAATGACGTTAGCATCACTAGCATAGTGCTAACTTTGCGGTCAAATTCTAACAGCGACATCATGCTAAATTAGCCTATTCGCTGAAGAAAAACTAAATTATTGAATTCACACCTCACACATACAGTATCTAGCTGACTGAGGGATATACCGTATTTTCTGGGCCATAGGGCGCAACGGATTATAAGGCGCACTGCCGATGAATGGTCTATTTTCGATCTTTTTTCATATAAAAGGTGCACCGGATTATAGGGCGCATTAAAGGAGTTAAATTATTATTAATTTTTTTTCTAAATGGAAAACACTTCCTTGTGGTCTACATAACATGTAATGGTCGTTCTTTGGTCAAAATGTTGCATAGATGATGTTTTACAGATCATTTTCAAGCCGCTTTCTGACAGTCGCTTCAGGATGCGCCGTTTTGTGGGCGGTCGGCAGCGTCTTCTCCCCGTCATCTTTGTTGTAGCGGTGTAGCGTGCAAGGACGGGATTGGAAGAAGTGTCAAAAGATGGAGCTAACTGTTTTAATGACATCCAGACTTTACTTCAATAAATAACAGAGCAGCAGCTCCTCATCCGGAAACAACAACAAGGCCGCAAATGTGGTCCGTGAAAAACCGTCCTTGGGTGAATAATGTAAACTCACTACACCGGTATGTTTTAGTGCTTTCATGGCGAGTTTACTGACAGATATAAGTAAGAACTTTACACTACTTTATTTATATTAGAAATGGCAACAGCGGTGGATAAATGTCCCATAACAAGAAGGTAAAGAAAAAGACTATGCCTGCGGTACGAACTATAAAGGCGGATGCCCGCAATTTTTCAGGATTTATGAAGATTCCAAATACAGATCAGCAGGTACCAGAATACGAAAAGTTGCTTTTGCACAATATTGCGAAACAAAACGCCAGTTAATATACACTACCGTTCAAAAGTTTGGGGTCACATTGAAATGTCCTTATTTTTGAAGGAAAAGCACTGTACTTTTCAATGAAGATAACTTTAAACTAGTCTTAACTTTAAAGAAATACACTCTATACATTGCTAATGTGGTAAATGACTATTCTAGCTGCAAATGTCTGGTTTTTGGTGCAATATCTACATAGGTGTATAGAGGCCCATTTCCAGCAACTATCACTCCAGTGTTCTAATGGTACAATGTGTTTGCTCATTGGCTCAGAAGGCTGATTGATGATTAGAAAACCCTTGTGCAATCATGTTCACACATCTGAAAACAGTTTAGCTCGTTACAGAAGCTACAAAACTGACCTTCCTTTGAGCAGATTGAGTTTCTGGAGCATCACATTTGTGGGGTCAATTAAATGCTCAAAATGGCCAGAAAAAGAGAACTTTCATCTGAAACTCGACAGTCTATTCTTGTTCTTAGAAATGAAGGCTATTCCACAAAATTGTTGGGGTGACCCCAAACTTTTGAACGGTAGTGTATCTTACCTTAAACACACCATAATAATACTCATATGTTGAAGCACAGTACAATCCATCAAGCGGTGCGGCTTCATAGCTTACCAAAGTCGTACTAAAACATTTTGATAGATTTTTTGAGTGCCGTGTGTAATGTTCTATATTTTCAATGGAACATATAAAATGTTGATGTTGTTTACTTGAGACATATTGCCATCATACCTCTTACCACGTATCTCTTATGTTTGACTGCCATCTACTGGTCATACCTATCATTACACCATGTACCAAATAAAATTGCTTCGAGGTAGTAAGGAAAACCAAAAATATTCCGTACATTAGGCGCACCGGGTTATTAGGAGCACTGTCGAGTTTTGAGGGGGAAAAAGGGATTTTAAGTGCGCCTTATAGTCCGGAAAATACGGTAGTTGGCAGAGGTCCAAGCTTTGTTTTAAGATGTGTAGTGAAGCCTGTTTTTGTCTTTCTTTCTTTTTTTTTTTAACAACGCTGTCCTCTGTAAAGTGATGTCAAAGACAATATCAAGTCCATGAGGGATATGTTTTTTCCGCCATGAACTTCTAAAGCGACTTTTTTTCTCTTAAAAATAGATTAGTTTTTGACACGTTTGTTGCTCATTAACAGGCTTTACAAAAACATATCACTGTTAAAACATTATTTAAAAAGTACATTCTTGCTCCCACAGTGCCAGACTCTGTCAAGCTCGACCCCGTCCATCCTGTACCCCCTGCTGATCCCACCGTCACCCCGCCGCCGGTACCCCCAAGCAGTGGCGATGGCAAGCGTGGCCTCTGCGGAGGCCAACTTCAAACCGCCCCACAGACTCCCCTCCAGCCGCGCCACCCGGCCAGCAGAGAGGTGCCCCCGCGCTTCCGTCAGCAGGAGCACAAGCAGCTGCTGAAGAGGGGTCAGCCACTACCTCCCGGCACCCTGCCTCTTGTCGCTGCTGAGCCCGCAGCAGCAGCTGCCATACATTGTGACCCCTGTTCAACCAACCTGCCTACAGGTCAGACTAAAAAAATCATGTTGTGTGTTCAATGTCATTGTTTGAAAAGTCATTGTCTAGACCAGGGCTATTCAACCATTTTTTTCTAGAGGCCACATTTTCAAAAAAGCTTTGCAGGTCGGGCAGCAGCTATCAATTATATTGGTAATGGATTAATTTGTTCGATTAATCGGGTCATCGAATAAAACACACTTTTTAGCCTCCATGCGATTTTTAGGGGAAAGTGTTGAAATAAACAATGATTTTCTTTGTTCCTATAAATGCACAAAGCATTGAAATTGCAATTTTGTGTTGAATAGTGTGCATATATTAAAGTACCAATGATTGTCACACACACACCAGGTGTGACGAAATTATTCTCTGCATTTGACCCATCACCCTTGATCACCCCCTGGGAGGGGAGGTGAGGGGAGCAGTGGGCAGCAGCGGTGGCCGCGCTCGGGAATCATTTTTGGTGATTTAAACCCCAATTCCAACCCTTGATGCTGAGTGCCAAGCAGGGAGGTAACGGGTCCCATTTTTATAGTATTTGGTATGACTCGGCCGGGGTTTGAACTCACAACCTACCGATCTCAGGGCGGACACTCTAACCACTAGGCCACTGAGTAGGTATTACTTATATTAAAATTAAAAAATAAAAAATAAAAAACTTAACAAGCTGTGAAGCCACATGAACGAGGTAAAAGATAATAAATAACTACATTTTGCATAAAAGATAGAGTGTCTGCCCTGAGATCGGTAGGTTGTGAGTTCAAACCCCGGCCGAGTCATAGCAAAGACTATAAAAATGGGACCCATTACCTCCCTGCTTCGCGCTCAGCATCAAGGGTTGGAATTGGGGGTTAAGTCACCAAAAATGATTCCCGGGTGCAGCTACTGCTGCTGCTCACTGCTCCCCTCACCTCCCAGGGGGTGTGGTTGATGGGTCAAATGCAGAAGATAATCATACCTCACCTAGTGTGTGTGTGAGACAATCATTGGTACTTTACTTAAAAGGTTTAGGGGAATTAATTACTTAAATAATTAAAATGATAATCTTAGATTAAAATGATTACTATCTGATATCTAATATCTCGATATTTAGCTATTGAAGACAGCTTGAACTTGGAATACACATTCAGTCATTCTTTTTCCAAAGATGTACCAAAACAGGCATCGATGTCTCCACTAAATGCCGCACATGCATCTGAATGTGTGTGCTTAAAGTACCAGTAGAGTGGAAAAACAGGTTGCCTCTAGATTAAAGCTATTATCATATACATCTATAAGACTTTCAAAGTTTCCGAATAAATAGATATGGTCAATACAGTGCCAATCTCACAGAGATTCCTCAGCCATTTTGAGAGTTAGGAAAAACAGATCCCTTCCCCATCAACAACAATGGTAATCATGCTGACTTTGTGAGAGCTAATAACGATTACTTTGGGGAAAAATTATGATCCAGAACCTTGTATTTATGAGCCCGAACACAAGGAGGATGAGCAATACATTTTAAAAGTCGAGTGCTAAACGGATGCAGCTTTATTGTAACACTAGGTGCTGAACATACACACTAACCATAATAAAACAAACACTTACTATAATATTTCCACTCTTGTTGGAATGCCGACTGACGGGACACTCACATAATTCCGTTTAGATGAAGATTCAATCTCAATCCTCAAGAGGTGTTAAATGTTGCCGCAACTACGTCTTCTTTCCTGTCTCGGGGGATGTCAAAGTCGACCAGCCTCTTGGCCTATGGCCACATTAGTTTACTACCAGGTGTGAGATGCATGAATTATAATCTCAAATTAAGTTTTAGCAAGTTTGAGACGGAACAGAAGCATTCGCTGGCTTAGTGTATCAACAATAGCAGCATAAGCTAGCATTAGCTCGCTGCTATCAATGCGCCTCCAAAATAGGCCGTCTGCATTGGCGCTTATAATAACGATATCACTCATATTTGGTTAATTTTCAGGTCACGACATTTAAATGGAAAATGATTGGCGGTTTCTGGATGTGTTTTAGAGGGTATAATGGGCGCAATAGAGACTCAATTGTTAACCATTTATTTACGATTTCGAATGCATAAAAAAAAGCCAAACGTATGTGTTCTTGTTTTACATAAGGTTTGTATATGATAAACAGCACATCTCTTTCCAATTTTTGCGTATTTCCAGTATGACTGATCTAATACCATGGTCACAGTGCAGAAACGTTACTCCAGTGGTGTACAATCTACAGAAATTGTTGAAGATATTCGGAGCGGAATATTCAAAATGGCCAACTGAATTTGTGGAATTTTGTGATGTTAAGACGGTATTTTCATATACTTGTGTATTGATTGATTGACTGATTGAAACTTTTATTAGTAGATTGCACAGTACAGTACATATTCCGTACAATTGACCACTAAATGGTAACACCCTAATAAGTTTTTCAACTTGTTTAAGTCGGGGTCCACGTTAATCAATTCATGGTAACAATGGTATACAATTAATGAATAGAATGAAACACAATTAAGCATACAAAGTCAACCTATTTTTCCACTCTTCTGGTACTTTATACAAACGAAGTTTGTGGCAAATGTATAAATGTAGGTGAATATTTGTTATGATATACTCACAACCTTGTTTGCTGCTCATAAATATACAGGATGCTTTCTGGTAATGTTGTAGCATTGACGTAGTGATATAGTGAAATGCTAGCTCTGTTTTAAAATGCAAACATTTCACCACAGTGTCTGTCTTTTTCACTTTTGAATGATCACAAAACCTTTCTGTCATCTTCTCTGGGACCTTTGCTCCCTTTCCACTTTGTCATTGTTTTTATGAGCCATCTCTTTTTATTGGAACTCCGCTAGTCTCTCTAGGCTCACTGCTCTCATATGCGCTGGAGCAATAATATATATATATATTTTACTTATTAAATTAATAATTGTAAATTGTGATAAATTACAAATTTATGCTTTTTTTATAATCAATTTAATCAATAAATCGTTATTTTTATTCTGAGAACCAGCATACTGTATAGTGGATGTTTGTTTTCTTTTATCAAAATTACACATTTCAGGAAAAAACGGTTTTGAAAAATACAAGTGTCCATTTCAGCTGGGCATTGTGAGGTTAAAATGTCAATTTTTACAAGTTGGACCAATTTTTTCTTCTTCAACATGGGCGCTCTAATGTTTTATTATGTTTAATTGGCGGCAAAAATGTTCCCGCGCTGCCAGTTGAATAGCCCTGGTCTATACCCATTATTTACCCCTTATAATTAAAATGTTTATCTTACTAACTAATTTGGGATATATATATACATTAGGGCTGCAACTAACGATTAATTTGATAATCGATTAATCTGTCGATTATTACTTCGAGTAATCGATTAATAATCGGATAAAAGAGACAAACTACATTTCTATCCTTTCCAGTATTTTATTGAAAAAAAACAGCATACTGGCACCATACTTATTTTGATTATTGTTTCTCAGCTGTTTGTACATGTAGCAGTTCATAAATAAAGGTTTATTTCAACAACAACAAAAATTGTATTTATTTATTTTATTTTATTTTTTAAAAAGCCTCTGCGCATGCGCATAACATAGATCCAACGAATCGATGACTAAATTAATCGGCAACTATTTTTATAATCGATTTTAATCGATTAGTTGTTGCAGCCCTCAATCAAGCAACTAACTAATAAATCGTTAGTTGCAGCCCTAATATATATATATATATATATATATATATATATATATATATATATATATATATATATATATATATATATATATATTAGGGCTGCAACAACTAATCGATTAAAATCGATTATAAAAATAGTATATATATATATACATATATATACATATATATACATATACATATATATATACATATATATATATACATATATATATATATACATATACATATATATATATATATATATATATATATATACATATACATATATATATATATATATATATATATATATATATATATATATATATATATATATATATATATATATATTAGGGCTGCAACTAACGATTTATTTGATAATCGATTAATCTGTTGATTACTTCGATTAATCGATTAATAATCGGATAAAAGAGACAAACTACATTTCTATCCTTTCCAGTATTTTATTGAAAAAAAACAGCATACTGGCACCATACTTATTTTGATTATTGTTTCTCAGCTGTTTGTACATGTTGCAGTTTATAAATAAAGGTTTATTTAAAAAACATTTTTTTAAAAAAAATACATATATTTTTTTTTTTAAAGCCTCTGCGCATGCGCATAGCATAGATCCAACGAATCGATGACTAAATTAATCGGCAACTATTTTTATAATCGATTTAATCGATTAGTTGTTGCAGCCCTAATATATATATATATATATATATATATATATATATATATATATATATATATATATATATATATATATATCAGCTACTGTGTGGAAGTGTGGGGGAACACATATAAGAGTAACATAAAGGCATTGTATCAACTACAGAAAAGAGCTATAAGGATTATTCATAAAGCTGATTATCTGGAACACACCAACATATTATTTATTAATTCTGGTTTATTGAAACTACAGGAGCTAGTAAAGTTACAGTCATACCAAAGGCTAAAAGTAAAACATTACCAGCAAATTTACAAATCATTTTTGTCATCACTTCTGAGAATGAAGAGCATAGACGAAAAGGTCATTTCAAACATCAGTATTCAAGGACAACTTTAAAACAAATGTGTATATCAGTGGTGGGGGTTAAACTATGGAATTCTCTTTACAATGAGATAAAAGATTGTAGAAATATATTCCAATTGAAAAAATATATATAAAGACAGAACAATAAGATCATATGGACAGCCGTAAGTTTCTACATTTTGCTTTATATTTATTATTTTACTTATATTTTTTCTGGTTTTGTATTTGTTTTGTATCACCCCGTGAGGTGTATATTACTTTTTTTGTTCGGTTTGTACTTCTTGAAGTTTTGCAGTTGTTGGTTTTTTTTGTGTGTTTTTTGTTTGTTTTCATTATATTTGGATGTATTTGTTTGGTTTGTATGCTTGTGAATCTGGGCTATCCATTAAGCATACTTGCCAACCTTGAGACCTCAGAATTCGAGAGATGGGGGGGGGGTTGAAGTGGGCGGGTTTTGGTGGTAGCGGGGGGTGTATATTTAAGCTTCCTGGAAGAGTTAGTGCTGCAAGGGGTTCTGGGTATCTGTTCTGTTGTGTTTATGTTGTGTTACGGTGCGGATGTTCTCCCGAAATGTGTTTGTCATTCTTGTTTGGTGTGGGTTCACAGTGTGGCGCATATTTGTAACAGTGTTAAAGTTGTTTATACGTACACCCTCAGTGTGACCTGTATGGCTGTTGATAAAGTATGCCTTGCATTCACTAATGCGTGTGTAAAAGCCGCACGTATTATGTGACCGGGCTGGCACGCTGTTTGTATGGCGGAAAAGCGGGCGTGACAACAGGTTGTAGAGGACGCTAAAGGCAGTTGTGCGGGTGGAAATCGGGAGAAATTTGGGAGTGGGCACTGAAATTCGGGAGTCTCCCGGGAAAATCGGGAGGGTTGGTTAGTATGCCATTAAGTAAGACTACTTATTATGTTGAAGACGGCAGGAAATATAAGATTTTCTTCATCCTGTTCCTTCTCAAGCATAGGTGTGTAAATATGTGTTTAGTTGCTAAAGTTTAATTGTCTATTGATCAAAAATGCACATCAATGAAGCAATATTATCTGCTTTTGGTGTAAATAGGATCCATAAAGGTTGAAAACCACAAAAAGACTTTCCAGAAATAGCTATTGTCATAAAGGAGACGCTTAGTACCCTGCTCCAATACTTCTGTCCATATATCCATTGTGCCCATGACCTGAGCTTGACAGGAATTTATTGACAAAGAGTCTATATCAAGTTAAAAAAACATCCATTAACAGTGTTTCAGCTTTTAGGCTTGATGTGCTGAATAGTGTGCATGTTTAGTCACCTGTGTGTCCAACTGCTGTTTATTTTCACTCTGTCTGGGTGGGAATTCTAAATAAGAATCAAGGAATCCAGAGGAAGAAAATGGTGTGTAAACACAGCTGGCATAACCGTATGGGTTTGTGTGGGTTTTTCCTTCCGGAGTCACCCAGTGAAGCACATTCTCAGTTATTTTCTGTCGGCTCTGAAGTACCATCTCTTTAAAAGAGAATAAAGAGAAAACGGCTTTACCTCCATGGCAAAGAGACGTCCATCCCACATCTTGCTATTCCCTCCTCCTTTTTCACTGTCCTCCTCCTACACTTTGCTGACTATTTTACTTTGTTTTGCGGGGGAGGAGAAGGAATACGGAGCTAGCTAGTTGGCCATGCACCTCAGTGGGGCCGGGCTTGGCATCACTAGAAAGGCGAAGGAAAAGAAAGACCGGTGGAGGGAGCGAGCGTGGCAGAGGTCCAGTGCTGTGGGCTGGAGTGACTCATGGCTTACGGTAAAAGCTACTGCCTCTCTCCTCCCCTCTTCGGCCCGCCTCCGTTTCTCCTTTCACTCTCCGTGTTGTCAGAAGTGACCGGTTGTACGAGGACACGTAGAGGAGGCGCAACCACTAATTTGTGTATTTCTTGCTGTGTATCTCTACTAGTGGAGTTCCCATTCTTTTGCTGCAGCTTTCAATGGAATAATTGAGCTTTAAATGATGTACTATTTTCATCAAGAGGAGAAAAAACAAATTGAAAAATTGTGCTACAAAAGATCTGGATGTGTTTATTCTGCTGAACCACAATCCAGTTCTTTGTTGTCCTCCTCATCTTTCATGCACATTCTGTTTTTTTGTAGTGATGTGTCCCAGAATGCAACACAGGCCTCGCGTGTTACGCATTTTATTTTATTTGGCCAGATTCTCCACAAGCAATTGGACAGTGTTTCCTTGTAGAGTATCAGAGGTTGTTTATTTACAAACTAGTGAAGTTGGCATGTTGTGTAATTCCTGAATAAAAACAGAATACAATGATTTCCAAATCCTTTTCCATTTATATTCAATTGAATAGACTGCAAAGACAAGATATTTAATGTTGGAACTGAGAAACTTTTTTTTTTTTTTTTCAAATAATCATTAACTTAGAATTTAATGGCAGCAACACATTGCAAAAAAGTTGCATTTTTACCACTGTGTTACATGGCCTTTCCTTTTAACAACACTCAGTAAACATTTGAGAACTGGGGAGACACATTTTTTAAGCTTTTCAGGTGGAATTATTTCCCATTCTTGCTTGATGTACAGCTTAATGGGTCTCCAATGTGGTATTTTAGGCTTCATAATGCACCACACATTTTCAATGGGAGACAGGTCTGGACTACAGGCAGGCCAGTCTAGTACCTATACTCTTTTACTATGAAGCCACGCTGTTGTAACACGTGGCTTGGCATTGTCTTGCTGAAATAAGCAGGGGCGTCCATGATAACATTGCTTGGATGGCAACATATGTTGCTCCAAAACCTGTATGTACCTTTCAGCATTAATGGTGCCTTCACAAATGTGTAAGTAACCCATGCCTTGGGCACTAATACACTCCCATACCATCACAGATGCTGGCTTTTGGACTTTGCGCCTATAACAATCTAGATTTGCATCAGTCCATCTTAAATGAGCTCGGGCCCAGCGAAGCCGGCGGCGTTTCTGGGTGTTGTTGATAAATGGCTTTCGCTTTACATAGTAGAGTTTTAACTTGCACTTATGGATGCAGCGACCAATTGTAGTTACTGACAGTGGTTTTCTCAAGTGTTCCTGAGCCCATGTGGTGATATCCTTTACACACTGATGTCGCTTTTTTGCGCACTCTTGGCATTCTCTCCATGAGCTTCTAGAGGTAGTCACCTGAAATGTTTTTCACTTCACATGTGTGCTTGAAGCTCATGGAGAGAATGCAAGAGTGTGCAAAGCAGTAATCAGAGCAGAGGGTGGCTATTTTGAAGAAACTAGAATATAAAACATGTTTTCAGTTATTTCACTTTTTTTTGTTAAGTACATAACTCCATAGTTGTGATGCCTTCAGTGGCAATCTGCAATGTAAATAGTCATAAAAATAAAGAAAACTCATTGAATGAGGAGAAGCTGTGTCCAAACTTTTGGCCTGTACTGTATATATTGTCATATTATTTTGGTTTATTTGTATTATTTTGGTTTATTTCGTCAGAAAAACTGTCGAAACTATTGCAATTGCATCTAGGCACAGCCGCACACATCCTTGGTAGCAGTATGTAGTTTCATCGGCCATACTGTCTTTATACACGACTCTGTCCTATCCAATTTGCAGGTGACCATAGTTAAGCATGAACACGTTGGGGCCAACCTTCTTCTTGTTAAACTTGTCATGTCTCTAGGCCGCACTGAAGAATTGGTTAACGTGAACCCCGACTTAAACAAGTTGAAAAACGTATTCGGGTGTTACCATTTAGTGGTCAATTGTACGGAATATATACTGTACTGTGCAATCTACTAATAAAAATCTCAATCAATCAATCAATGCACTTGGCTCAAGGGCCATAGTTTGGACACCATACTGTATATGGAAATTCATCATGCTAGCGCATTTGTTTCAATGCATTTCTTTTTAATGTTTCAATGTCAAAAAGAATGTTATTTTAAATCACTTAAGTTAGTTTCACAGTGCTTTGAGTAAAAACTCTTAAGAAGGACCTCAACTGGAGTCTTTATTGACATCTGGATTTCTGTTTGCTAAGCCAGCAAGAAGTGACATAAGCGGAAGCAGAACAATAACAGTAACTTCTATTGGCCGAGTTAATAACCACAAACTTAATGCTACTCACCATGAGTTGCTGTTTTCGAAGTCAAAGATTTGGCTGGCAGGTTTCACTAAAGACAACGCAGAGTTCACGTCAGCCGCAGTCAACCATGCCACTGTTTTTCAGCTTTATTCCATGAGTATGTTGCAAGAGTTTTATTGAGTTAATGGTGTTTTCCCCCTTGGACCTAAGATAGTTGCAGACAAATATTGTATTGAGCCGAGTTATCAGTCTTTTTGGTAAGTGAGCCTACATCTTTAAACATTTAGCTCTCAACTCGAGGCATTACGTCATTACCTGCTGTGGGCGGTGGTGTCATAACTACGACAGTTAGCCGGATAAAAAAAAATACCTATAGCCACGTATTTTGTCCACAATCTTAACGATCCTCCTGTGCGACCCAATTACGAACCGTTACCAAAAAAATACAGGTTGTGGGTATACACCCCTAGTCTGTTAAATTCATTATCTCTTCTTTGGCCTCATCTACCCTCCCCATTGCCCATAATTCATTGTGCAGTCACATGCTGGCTCTTTTGAAAAGTAAGGCTGATTATCTTGGCCGGCCCGCACAAGCCAGCACACAGTATTGGCCTGCTTGCTCGTTAAAAGGGAATAATAACAAAAATGGGAAGCCTGTGCACGGGATAGACTCGATGTGCTCAGCTGATGATGCATTAAAAGTGTGTTAGGGATTCCCTTTTAGAGCTCTTGTGATTTGATTAAACATCAACTCTCCTTTGAGCACAAATCCCCAGTGTTTTATTTCCTTCTATCACATTTTCTGCACCATAAGCGTTCATGCACCTCCGCCTCCGTTGTTACTCACATCACAGCCTGCATGTAGCTAGCCTGAGGCAGCTGGGATTAGTCCGCACTACATGTGTGTCTGTCAGCAATGCATTTCCCATTATTTTAGCGCTCTCCCTGTGTTGCCGTTCCCTTTGGCATGCATGCGGTATCCCAAGGCTCTTTCATGGCAAGGAGGCATGTGAGAGCGAGCTATTTAAAGACTGGCATGTTTGGAGAAAGCCCTTGACCTGGTTTATCCTTTCAGGGTAGGAGGAGGGGCTAAGTGGAAAACATGACAACATGCATGTGAAGTTTGGAAAATGCAACCCTGCTGTGTCCCACTGGCAGCCTTTCAAAATCAATCAATTTAGTTGTTTAGCTATTAGTCATATTTCAGAAATTATGCTTAATGCTTGCGCCATTATACTGCTAAATGGGATGTGTTGTGTTCTCATAAGAGTTTTATATGGCAGCTTTTACTGCGATGCTCGTTTCTCTCCCCATTGTTAGGTCTCTTTTGAATTTTAGGGGATTTCCTCATACAATTGATGAAAACTACAACGATGACGAGCGAGCACATTTTGTAGGGGCGTGTTTGTATTTGTCAGAGGGCTTGTTCTTCTGGTTGGCAGCGTGCACTGTCAGCCCTGAACCATCCGGTCTCTGTTGTCCCTAGGGGACTTCATTAAGCCTGGATCAGTCCAGCTGAGGCCCCCTACCACATCCCTGCCAGATTACTTCCTCCTTCCATCACTCAACAAGCATCTCTCTGACTTCATTTTATGCCTTCGCTGTCTTTTCCTATCGATCTGTCTTGACCACAAGCCCACATACGCCTGTAGTAAATGTCCAATATTCTACAGTTTTTCATTTATTTTATGTCTTAAGATAGCATTGTTAATTTTTTGTATTGATGCAAAAATATGGTATAACGATATGGCCTTTTATTAACATCTCGATATTTTTAGGCCATGTCACGATACACGATATATATCTCGATATTTTGCCTTAGCCTTTAATTAACACTTGATGCATATAATCACACCAGTATGATGATTCTATGTGTCTAAATTAAAACATTCTTGCTTTATTAATATATGCACATTTTAAACTTTCATGCAGAGAGGGAAATCACAACTAAGTCAATTTACCAAAAGTGTATTAATTAAACAGTTATTAAGCAGTGGCACAAACATTCATGTAAATTCCAAAACAGAAAGTGCAAGATTGTCAGAGACATTTTAAAACAAGCTATTAGTGCACTTTTGTGCATGATGTCACTAAGATGACATATCAAAACAACACTAAATTACAATGCACTTTTTGTACAGAACGCCACTACAATAGTTTAAAACATATAAAGTGCACTTTTGTGCATGATGTCACACAAGATATTTCAATAAATGTCAAATAAAAATGAGCTGCATAATAGGAAATCAAATAGTGTATGTCCTTCACTATGTGGTAGGTTCCTGCGGATGTTATCTCCTTCTGTTGTTGACTATTTTTTTTCATACGGTGTTGATCTGGAAATGGTTGCTTCGGCATTTTGTTGGTGTGGCACCGGCTGGAGATGTTGACATGTGGAGTTTCAAGCACTCTTCATTCTCCAGCTTTAGACCATTTTAAAGCGAGTAACTACTACTGGGAACACGCTGATTTGTGTATCTTTAGCATTTCATGCTAATAAGCTGTGTCTGTTCACTCCTGGCACCAACAGTTTGTGTCTCCAATAAGCCCTATTGTACACATTATCCACTTTTAACATACAGTTGCGATCAAAAGTTTACATACACTTGTGAAAAACAGCTACATTTTGTTTCATCTGACATCACATGGACAAAGATAAGACATTCTGTGGTCAGATGAAACACAAATTGAGCTGTTTGTCCACAATACCCAGCAATATGTTTGGAGGAGAGAAGGTAAGGCTTTAATCCCAGGAACACCCATTCCTATTGTCAAGCATGGTGGTGGCAGTATTATGCTCTGGGCCTGTTTTGCTGCAAATGGAACTGGTGCTTTACAGAGAGTAAATGGGACAATGAAAAAGGAGGATTACCTCCAAATTCTTCAGGACAAACTAAAATCATCAGCCCAGAGGTTGGGTCTTGGGCGCAGTTGGGTGTTCCAACAGGACAATGACCCCAAACACACGTCAAAAGTGGTAAAGGAATGGCTAAATCAGGCTAGAATTAAGGTTTTAGAATGGCCTTCCCAAAGTCCTGACTTAGACGTGTGGACAATGCTGAAGAAACAAGTCCATGTCAGAAAACCAACAAATTTAGCTGAACTGCACCAATTTTGTCAAGAGGAGTGGTCAAAAATTCAAGCAGAAGCTTGTGGATGGCTACCAAAAGCACCTTATTGCAGTGAAACTTGCCAAGGGACATGTAAGCAAATATTAACATTGCTGTATGTATACTTTTGACCCAGCAGATTTGGTCACATTTTCAGTAGACCCATAATAAATTCATAAAAGAAGCAAACTTCATGAATGTTTTTTGTGACCAACAAGTATGTGCTCCAATCACTCTACCACAAAAAAATAAGAGTTGTAGAAATGATTGGAAACTCAAGACAGCCATGACATTATGTTCTTTACAAGTGTATGTAAACTTTTGATCACAACTGTATGTACGTACTTTAACTCCTGTAGCTCCTGTCCAACATGGAGTGGGACAGAAGGGCGCAAACGTCAATCACTAGCATACAGTAGCTATTTGAGCTACAGTTGTGCTCGGTTAGCCAATTCGACTGATGGGTAGTTGGCAGAGCTCCTAGATATTTCTAAAGATGTGTGATGAAGCCTTTTTTTTTTTTTAACACATCAAATATTGTTCTCACATTTGGTGCTCATAAACTGCCTCTGTGGACTTGGGCTGCAGTTATCTTTCTTGCTTATAAGAGCTTCATGAACAAAAACAGTGATGAGGCATAGTGTGAAAAACCTACACCGTGAAAGCATTGTCCTCACCAAACATTGACATATTCTGTTATGTTGCTTCGGCACTGGTATCACTTTGTAAACAATACCAGCCTTCATCCAAGGATCTGATGCCCATCCACCCCACCTTTTATTGCTTCTGTTAATTCACAACGTGTCATCCTCTGTTGACACTTTAGATGTCAAGATTCAGCAGCCCTGGGACCAGATCCATGTTAGCTTGACCCTACCTGCTTATGAAGCCTGCACTTTCTGGTTACCATGATGGATTCATTTGTGACTCCTCTCGCTCCCTCTCCAGTGCTACTTAAGAGGCTTTCTAATGTGGGAGGGGTGCTCGTTGCACATGGAGTGGTCTTTGCCTAAATATTCAGCGGCATTTAGTGAACGGTTCAAAGACCCAAGAGCCCTGCTTTGTTTTGTTTTGCCTCATTCCGTTTGAGTGCATAAGTGCGTAGTTGTTAGCCCTCCATCCGCCACCTACCAACAATACTGCTCCACATTACTTCAGCTCTCGCATCCCCTCCCCCAGCCTGCCTTCTTTGGGGCTTGCATTTCCACTGAAGGAAGAGTATCCGTCGTCGAGATAGGAATAGAGCATGATATAAATAAAGCTAGGGGGGGTGCAATAGATTGAGGCGGCGAGACCCAGCCAAAGCAGTATCGGTGGGAGGGACGGAGCATAAGGGGTGAGGAAGGGAGGGAGGGGTGGAGAGGGGGGTTGTCTCATGCCTCGCAAGAGCTGTGCAACTTCTTGGCAGCATTTCAGAGAGGAGCCTCAGAAGCTTGGTGAGCCAAGCAGACATATTGAGACAAGGATGGTCGCTGTGTCGCACAAGACCTAGCTCTTTGCAGGATGGTCGGGAGGCACCTCTCCACAGGTATTTCATGGAAACGCGTCGGATCCCCCGCTCGCCTTTTCCTTCCTCCGTTTATCCACTGTTTTGATTTTGTATTTTTGGCTTGCATGCACGCACTTTTAGCAAGACAAATCTGCAACAGCAGAACATTGAGGACATGCAATTCAGCTTTGCGTATGTCGTAGCGTCTGGGATATGCATGCTTTTACACGGCGCAGGCAGAGACGGGAGCTTGGAGCCTTTTTGGCTTAAATTCAGGACTGAGAAAATGGCGGTCCTGCTCCTCTCAGTGGAGTGACGCTACAGAAAGACTGTGCTGTGTGTGTCAGAAACACAGTGCCCTCTTTTCCCCCTCACTCATACGCTGCTGCTTTCTCTCTCTCTCTCCCTACTTAAGTTTGCAAGCAGTCAAAGTAAGATAGAATTAAAGCCAATGCTCTGTTATTGCTTCCTCCGTGTAGCTGTGAACGCTAGTCTTTGCATGCAAGCTAAACCTATGAAAGGGCCATGTAAACAGTCGCCACAGTTGATGTGCGATTAATCAATGCATTGAACATGACCTAGCAACATGCATATTTTGTATCAAAATGAGCATTGCAACTGTAGGAAGCTGACTCCAAGAAAATAATCCAGGTTATTACTTTGAGATGCTGTTGTACACGCAGATAGATGTGTTGATACAGACTTGCGTCATGACAATTGGAGGTCACTGCCTGCACCACGGTGGTGCAATGGTTATTTCCTGTTACTCACACTAAGAAGGTCCGAGGTTCCATTCCCGGGCTTGGGGTATTTCTCTGTGGAGTTTGCATGTTAACCCCGTGACTATGTGGGTTCCCTCCGGCTTTCTCACACCTCCAAAGACATGCACCTTGGGAGAGATAGATGGTTGACAACACTAAATAGGTCCTAGTGTGTGAATGTGAGTGTGAATGTTGTCTGTCTATCACTATTGGCCCTGTGATGAGGTGGCGACTTGTCCCAGGGTGCACCATGCCTTCCGCCTGAGTGCAGCTGGGATAGGCTCCAGCCCCCCTGCCAGCCCGAGAGGGACAAGCGGTAGAAAATGGATGGATGAATTGACTTCACTGCCTTGCTGGTCTGGTAGATAGAAGTTAGCTTTGTGGTTTGTCATTGATCCTGTTTCACCATGCATTTGGGTGATAATTTGTCAACACAACCCAGAAGACAGCTCTATTAGGTACAAGCTCATCTGATGTTTGTCTATCATTGTCATCGTAGATGTTTCTGATGAGAATTGTGCCTCTATGTTGCAATTAGAGACATGTGAGTTCAGTTGGAATTTACAAAAAAACAAATCAAAGCAATTTAGCACTTATTCTTTTCTTGAAAATGCCTAAAACAATACCTGACAATGTTTTGTCCACATTCTCTAATGTTTGGATAAACATCCTGTATTGTGATTTATTGGTCAGTTGTTGACTGATGTTATTGCTAGATATGAGTTTGATTGTTCTTTTGTTTAATTTATAGAGCTTCTTGTTAAGAGGAGAAATGATCTCCCTGCTTGTTGCCGTAGTATTTCAGCCTCTCTGTGGGTGTGATGACGACATCTTTCTCATGCACATTTTCCTGTTCTTTTTATTTTTTCATACAGAACTGCCCCCACAGAGCAGCCTGGGAGATCAGTATGATAATCCCCTCTGGGGACACCTGCCAGCCGACAGAAGTGCAGCGACTTCCTCTAATACAAGTTGCGGCGATCAACTGATCATTGACCAGAAGGACACAAAGGCTTGGCCTTCTATTACTCTTAGCCAGAAGGCCTCTCAAGGAGGATGCATTTTTAAAACTGACCCTGGTCACCTGACCAGCAGCAGTAGCACTTGTAGTACCATTAGTAACTGTAGTAATAGTAGTAATAATAGTGGTTGGTATTGTAGTACGAGTATGGCCACTGGGGCCAATAGCCAGACAGGCCACTTTCCTGTCAACCACCTAAGCAGTAAGGCCAACACTGGACTCAGCCCTGCCAATCATACTGGAACCAACATGCACTCAAGCCAGGTTGCAGCCAATCGAAGCTGGGGTTCTGGGTCTGGCCCCTCTCAGTCTTCAGTGGGCAGTGAAGGAAAAACTGACAGTCCAGCAGCAGCAGGAGGAGGCAGCAGCAGAGCATGGGGATCTTCATCATCCTCCAACACCAACTGTAACTTGAACTTGAGCCCCAATGCTAACCCATCTGCCTGGCCTGTGTTGGGCCATGATGGGTGTGGCGCGGGGGCAGGCAGCTCAGGGGGAGCCAATATCATTTCACCTCCTCAATCGACACCCAACTTCTGTAATCCCACTGGCCCCCCTCCATCCCAGACCAGCACATATACTGGAGCCAACACCAACAGTAACTCCTCGGGTATTGGCAGTGCCTGGGGAGGTATAGTGACCTCTGATGCATCAGATCCACACCCCTCCCCATCCACAAATGTGTCTTTCAGTTCAGAACCTCAGAACCTTAAAACTGATGGACCAAATCAAGTGAATAAGCAGGAACAACCTAGCCCTATCCGCCACATGCTTGGTTGGGGCACTGCATCTGCAGGCCTGGGTTCAGTGGGTCAACAGCCATCAGGTGGAAAACAGGTGAATGGAGAAGATAATACATTGGTATGGGGTATGAGTGGTGACTCAAAGGCACCTTCATCTAAGGAGTTAACTGGCTGGGACGCTGGCTGGGGCCATGGAGGAAGTGGCTCAGGAAATACTGGAGGCTGGAGTGAACAGTCCAGTGGTGACTGGGGCAAGAAGCACACTGAGGAGGCCCAAGGAGGTTGGGAAGGCCCCAGCTCTCCACCCCATGACACACAGCCTAGTTCTTGGAGTAGAGCTGTGAGCACAACTGGTGCAAGTGAAGGAAGCAGTGACAGCATGGAAGTACATCCAAGTTCTAAACAACATCCATCCAGAGAAACTCCAGTTCCTCCTTTGCCTGCCCAGGATCTAGACCCCAGGGTGTTGTGTAACACTGGCTGGGGACAGACCCCTGTTCGTCAGCACACATCTTGGGACATGGACAATACTAAAACCAAGAATGACATGGGCGCAGAATCCTGGGACTCTCCAACTGTTCCAAGCGATGCCCAGGGGCCCTCCAATACTAACATGGGTCCTCCTCATAGAACTGACTCTGGGAGCAAAAATGAGGTGCCTGCTTCTGAGGGAGCTTCTAGTTGGGGAGGAAACATGGCTCCTACCAACCAAACCAACTGTGGTTGGGGTGATCCACCTAACAACATTAAGCCCCAAAGTGCTCCTGGTGGCTGGGGAAATCCACCAAAAGCAGGGCCTACATCTAGTATGCCCAAGAATAGTGGCCAATCTTGGGGAGAAGAGAAGTCAACAGGGTGGGATGATTCTCACAGCAAGCCACAATCCCAGAGTTGGGGAGAGCAACCCAAAGCATCCCACAGCAGTTGGGGCAGTAGTGGTGGGAGCAATTCTGCAAATGACTGGGGAGAACCAGAAGAGAGCAAAAAGAATCCACCCAACTCCACCTGGGAGGGAGAAACAGGTGGCGGCTGGAAAGAAAATCCTCGAGGCTGGGGCATGCCTCCTTCAGGGCCAGGAATGTCTGGAGGAAACGGGGGCAGAGGAGAGCCTGTTAGCCAGCGTCCCAGGGACCCTTCCCAGGGTTGGGCAGGAAAGTCTCAGGATGGGCCCAGTGGTAACACCGGAGCGGTCATGAGCTCTTGGGGTGGCTCTGGCTCTGTCAAGCAGGGTGGGGGACGGAGCAGCAGTAAGCAGGAGTCCTCAGCTGAACCTACAGGGTGGGAAGAACCCTCTCCGCCCTCGATACGACGCAAGATGGAAATTGATGACGGGACCGCCGCTTGGGGTGATCCTAACACCTACAAAAAATCTGTGAACCTGTGGGACAGGAACAATCCTGGGATGTCCCAAGCAAAAACTCCCACTGGAGGCAATAACCCACCGGGTACCAGTAGCAGTCATCCCCACAATCCCCACAATCACGGTTATCAAGGACCACCTGCACCTTTACAGAATCACACCCAAAATTCCCAAAACCCAGGTCCTGCCAGTGGGCCCATGGATCCTGCTGTGCAGCACCAGTCAGGGCCATCTCACAACCGGGCTCCCCTGTTAGCGCAAGGTAAGACAATATTGTCCCAGTTTTTTTTAACCCTTTAAAGCAGGGGTGTCAAAGTCAAATGGACGGAGGGCCAAATAAAAAATTTAGCTACAAGCCGAGGGCCGGACTGTTCGAATGTTCATTGAAAAATTTTTAAATGACGCATATAGTCTAGTGAACCTAATTGAACCTACTGAAAACCTAACAAATATATTCCAATATGATCAGATAAATAAAGCAATATTTTCTTATGGCTCTGTCAGTAATCTTTAATTTTCAACAGACACAAAAGACAAATTTCCTTTATATAAAAATCCCCATAACATGAACATTAAATGAAAGAAACCGGTATTCAAGGCACCATCAGTAGCCTATATTTTCTATTTTAGCAAAAGTGGGCTAAATTTACTTCAAAGAAAAAAACAATAATAGCAATTTTCTATCATCCACTCAACTGAAATATTTTTAAAATATAATTAAATTGAAATACAATAAAATAAAGTGCAAAAATCTATAAATCAAAAACAACACTTTGTTTAAGGAGAAGTAACATGCAGTGAAAACAAATATTAAACTTTAACTTTTAAACTTGAATTGAGTAAAAACTCTAAATATGTGATTGCACAGTAATGTTCACATTAAACCCCCCTCCTCCCTCCGTGGGAGGGAGGCGAGTTGGGTGCCCGAAACCCCCCGCTGGTTTCGGCCCGCCCCTTGGCGCGCGTGGCACGGCGGGCTCCGCGACCCGACGGCTGGCCCTCGTGGCTTGACGGCGGGCGCGTCCCGACGGGCCGCGCGTAGGGGTCAAACGCAGAAGTCTCAGGGCCTCGTGGTGAGGAGGTGGCCTGCGGGTTTCGGCCCGCTTGACCCCCCCGCTCCGCTTGGCGCGCGCGGCACATGACGGGTTCCGCCACCGACGCTCGGGCTGCAGCCCGACGGTGGTGCGGGCCCGGCGGTGACGCGCGGTTTGGGGAAACAAAGCAGAAGTCTCAGGGCCTCGGGGCCGGGTTTCGGCCCGCCCCCTTGGCGCGCGTGGCACGGCGGGCTCCGCGACTGACGGCCGGGCTGCAGCCCTTCGGCCGGCAGGCGCGTCCCGGCGGGCCGCTCGCCCCCTTTCGGAACCTTGGACCGGCATCCGCTTGGTGCGTGTAAAAGATCTGCGGTCTAAAAAAAAAAAAAAAAAAAAAAAAAAAGATCTGCGGTCTGCGGGCCGGTTCTAATAATAAATCAAGATCATCCCAAGGGCCGTAAAAAACCTTCTCGCGGGCCGGATATGGCCCGCGGGCCTTGACTCTGACATATGTGCTTTAAAGTATATGTGTCAAACATTCGAGTTGTTTAGGTAGTTAGCACAGGCCTCTGTTAAGCTCCAAGCTGTTGATTTACTTAAAGGTAATATCTTGACCTTGCTTGCCCTTTTTGGAGTTACATCTAATTAGCTATCCAAATGAGATAAAGCAGTGCAATCCGTGAGGCTCCTCTCGTTACACAACACTTGCGTTTGGACCGTCTACATATCCTAACCTTAGGGGTAGCCAAAGTTAGCGCTAGAATGGTGTTTACAAAAAGCGCCTCATGAAAATAGAAAACTGCCACAAACAGTTTGAGACCAATCGGAAGTGTGTGATTATGTGGGTCGGTAGTCTGTCAGCAGTTGAAAGGAGAGAGTGCTGGCACAGCTGCCCCCTGCTGTTTCACACTTGACCCTGCATGCTGACTCCATAGTGGCTCTGCTAATTGCATGCTGCATAAACGTGTGGTTCATCACTGCTATTATCCGCTGCCTTTCACACAAAAGGGTTGTATATCTGTCATTTGGGAGCGGCCTTCAGGTTTTACTCTCTTTCAGGACTAAATTGAGCGTGGCACTGCCAAAAGACCCACAGACAGTGCCTTACCTTTTCATGCCAAGACTGACCAGGAATGTGCCAGTTCCTAAATGACCATCTTCCCCTTCTGTTAGCCACCACGTTAAGCCAAGCACAGGTTTTTAGCTCCCTGCATGGCTGGGAATAATTAGGTTTATGGTCTTAACTATCGATTTAAGATACCAAGGAAACGTAAAATATCTCTCTGTTCAATCCATTGTCTTTCTGTGTCCACCAGGTTGGGGAGAACGACCCAGCTCACACGCAAAATCCGAAAACTCATGGGGCGAAACCACACCTTCACCAGTCAGCGTGGACAAGGGGACATCTGCCTGGGGTAAATCAACTGGGGGCTCCATTGGCTGGGGAGACGGCAACTCAGACAACTACAGCAGGGGGAACACAGCAATGACTTCTGCATCGTGCAAACTTGGTAAATACGAAAAATAATATTAAGGTATTTCTGCAGAATTCCTGTGCTGTGTGGTTTCCTGCTGAGAGTTAAAGCATTTTTTCAAGATGAGTCAAGGGCACATCAGTCTAGTCTTGGAAAATAATTTTTCACACAACTATCCTGACCCCTAGTGGCCAACAAATGTTTGTGTTTTATATGCTGCAGTGATAGTGAAAGCACTTTTTTCCCCCTTTTAACGTCCTCATTTCTCTGGTGCCCTCATCTAGCCCCCAAACCTATGCAAGACGGATGGGGGGGCGGAGGCGATGAGATGATGCTTTCAGGAGGTCAGTGGGATGCAGAGGAGGGAGAAATGTGGAATAGCACAGCCTCTCAGGAGAACAACTCCTCCACCAACTCATGGGGGAACACATCCAAAAAGGTCCCACAAAAGGTAGGAAGCAGGTTACGGCACTAATCTGAACCAAAAAAAAAAGATAATTATCATTTTTGATGTTTTTCATCCTTTTATCCCACAGGTGAAGATTCCGGGAAAGCCGGAAGATGCCTGGATTATGAATCGTCTCATTAAGCAGCTGACAGACATGGGTTTCCCGGTGTGTTAGTAGTAGTAGATGTATTATTTCTATACCATAAACAGTCAATCAATTAATTAATCAGTCAAACTTTATTTAAATAGCACTTTGTGTACACAGGCAAGTGGTAACACAAAGTGCTTTACACCAAAATAAATCAGAGAAGAAAACAAACACAGCTCTACTGGCAATAACAAAACACGGCATGGCACTGAGGATTAAGGAAAAATGCCACCTCTGAGGGGTCCACACTGGAGAATAACTAAAATCACTCCATATAAAAGTAGTATAAAACATAATGTAATATATATATATGTAAAATAAAATATCAGTTATGAGGGTTTCCCCTCGCTTGAAATCTACATATGGTGTTGGGGGCATGACTAGTGACTAATTTTTGATGATTCATATACACTACCGTTCAAAAGTTGGGGATCACATTGAAATGTCCTTATTTTTGACGGAAAAGCACTGTACTTTTCAATGAAGATAACTTTAAACTAGTCTTAACTTTAAAGAAATACACTATACATTGCTAATGTGGTTAATGACTATTCTAGCTGCAAATGTTTGGTTTTTGGTGCAATATCTACATAGGTGTATAGAGGCCCATTTCCAGCAACTATCACTCCAGTGTTCTAATGGTACAATGTGTTTGCTCATTGGCTCAGAAGGCTAATTAATGATTAGAAAACCCTTGTGCAATCATGTTCACACATCTGAAAACAGTTTAGCTCGTTACAGAAGCTACAAAACTGACCTTCCTTTGAGCAGATTGAGTTTCTGGAGCATCACATTTGTGGGGTCAATTAAACGCTCAAAATGGCCAGAAAAAGAGAACTTTCATCTGAAACTCGACAGTCTATTCTTGTTCTTAGAAATGAAGGCTATTCCACAAAATTGTTTGGGTGACCCCAAACTTTTGAATGGTAGTGTATATTTTAATCCTAAAAGTAATGTACATACATTTATAAATAAGTCTGTGTTATTAGTAATTAGTATTACCAATTTCTTAAATTGTTTTGCTCTATTTTTATAATTATTATTGTACATTGTAACACAGCTGCTGGTCTTTCAAGTAGAGAAAGCTATTTTTTAGCTACTCTTGAAACATGAGAACAGTCTCCAATAACAGATAAAAAATATAAACATGCTAGATTTTCCATATCCACAGGAACAATGGAATGAAAGTTGAAAAGTGCTTTGGCAGTGTTTTATATTTCAAGATTGCAGAGTCTCTCATTTTGCTGTGAACCAAAAAGGGACAGGTCATCCAATTATGATGCGGAAGCCCGGCGACCCCTTTCGATCACTTTTATTCATTTGCTCACTGTCCGTGGGCGGGACAACGTCGAGTATTCATCCAATGATTGTCTCATTTAGCTGCAGCACTGTGACGCCACCGCATCAATTAAAAAAAGTTGCGCCAACTGTCGCCAAAGTAGCTGATTCTAAACAATCGCATTTAAAAAAACGTCCTCATTTTTATGGTGTGGCGGCTTTAATTTAGCTGTGGTGTCACGCCACAATCAGATACATTTCAGGGAAACCCTGAGAGGCAAGATAGGGCGGGTCATTAACTATACATTAACTAATTAATAAAAACAGAACATTGATAAAATAATAGTAGGAGTAATAGCAACTTATAAAATAGACAAAATAACATAATTAAAAACCTAAGAAGAGTTTAACAAGATCAGTAAAAAAAACTGATCAAAAATGTGTGTCTTTAACTTTTTTTTTTTTTTTTTAATGTCAAAGGTCTCTGCAGTCCTGAGACTGTTGTTCCACACTTGAGCCTTTGTTTTTTGGTATTTGGTAAAGCCCTCAGTATTAGTGAGGGTTGGTACGGTAAAACCAGGTAGATAAAAAGGCGCTAGGCCATTCAGATATTTAAAAACTAATAATATAACTTTAAAATCGAGCCTGGAACAGACTTTTTTGTCACTTTTGCCAGCTTTTTTGAAACATGTTGCAGGCATCAAATTCCAAATGAGCTAATATTTGCAAAAAATAACTAAGTTTACCAATTCAAACGTTAAGTATCTTGTCTTTGCAGTCTATTCAATTGAATGAATATAGGTTGAAAAGGATTTGCAAATCATTGTATTCTGTTTTTATTTATGATTTACACAAGGTGCCAACTTTACTGGTTTTGGGTTTTGTACAACCATCCATATTTTTTTTTTTTTTTTTTTTAAAGTGAGGTTTTTGAACTGTAGTGACAAAGTTGAAAATAGACTATAGCATTGTTCATTGGTCAGTCGGTGATGCTTTTCTTATGTGCTTGCCAGAGAGATCCGGCAGAGGAGGCTTTGAAGAGCAACAACATGAACCTGGACCAGGCCATGAGTGCCCTGCTGGAGAAGAAGACAGAACTAGACAAGCGGGGGATAGGGATCGCCGGCCACGACTACAACGGGCTTATACACAAACCCATGAGCTGTCCTCGGCCTCCACTTCTCTCCAAAGAACCCTCAGCAGACCCTCGCTCGCCCTTCATGGATAAAGTGAGTCTACTTCACCAGATAGGCACTTCCACCACAATATTATTTGTAGAGCGCTTCTGTGGTCTCTCTGGAAATGTTAGTCAATAGAGAGTTTAGAAATTATATGGCAACCTGCCCTCTGTTTATTTGTTGAATGAAAAGCCTGTTGAGAGTAAACATGGTCACAATTCTCTGCCCAGATGAATGAGAGAAAATCATGCTTTAGTGTGAATTTAATCAAAGATGCAGCTAATTACGATTTTTCAAAGATGTTAATATTGTTGAAAATGAATGACACCAAGATTGGTCATTGATTGTCCAGCAAATGCAGGGTGGAATGTTTGGTAGTGGTGGAGCAGCACAAGCCCGGGCCATGCCTCAGCCGCCTCCTCAGCCGCCAGTGCCGCCTCTCAGCTCTTCTCAGCCTAGTCTACGCGCTCAAGTGCCTCAGTTTCTCTCCCCTCAGGTACGTGCAAACAAACACTAAGCTCACACATACAATGTGTCGCGCAGATTGCTCCCTTAAGATCTTAAATATCTAAAAGACTGCTAACTTTGACACATTAGCACACTGCATTCACACAAAAATGTGTAACGTTTTTAGGTTCAAGCACAGCTCTTACAGTTTGCAGCAAAAAACATTGGTCTGAATCCTGCACTTTTAACCTCACCAATAAACCCTCAACATATGACCCTTCTGAATCAACTCTACCAGCTGCAACTGGTGAGCCACTTTTATTTGCTGCATGTGTTCCTGTAATGAATGTTTAATGACGCTACATTTAACAACTTATTAAAAAAAATACTCTACAGTATCTTTGACGTTCCAACTGTGCATGTGCCTCACTTACAGGCTTACCAGCGTTTACAAATTCAGCAGCAGATGTTACAGGCGCAGCGCAATGTTTCTGGACCCATTCGACAACAAGAGCAGCAAGTAAGTTCTCACTTATCACACCTCATTCCTCACGTTTTCACACAAAAAAGACTGTTCATACAATGCAGATGGTTTAGTTGTTAGATCCAAGACAATAACAAGCTTTTCTGCCCTCTTGTCATTCCAGGTTGCACGTACAATCAATAACATGCAGCAGCAGATCCAACAGCACCAGCGTCAGCTGGCCCAGGCTCTCCTAATGAAGCAACAGCAACCTTCCCACTCCCACTCAGGCCTACATCCGGGCGGGACCAAATCCAGCATGGATTCCTATCCAGGACACCCCCAGGTTCTGGGCCACCCTGACCTGCAGACCAAAGAGCCGCAGTCATCTACCAACCCCTACAGCCCCTATTCTCTCTGTGAGTGGAATCTGACCCGGTGTGGGATTTCCCGTCGTCGTTGTCGAGCTAGTGCAGTGAAATTGTTGTCATTCTCTTTAGCTGGACTGAACACAAACATGAATGTAAACTGCATGGAGGTGGGTCTGTCTATGAAGGAACCACCCCAGCCCCAATCGCGCCTGTCCCAGTGGACGCACCCCAATCCCATGGAAAGCCTCTCTGGGAGCTCTTCTCCCTTGGAACCCAATTTGAGCAAGCACAGTGAGGAAGAATCAAGAATGAGAAGCATTCAAGTTGTATACATTTCTCGTCAAACGTTACATCGAAACATATTGTTTCCATCTTTAGGTACCAACCTCGGCCCCCCTGGTAAGCCTCCTCAGCTGGATGACTCTTACAGCCCCTATAGCCTGATGTCCAGCTCTGAGTCTCCTTCCAGCCCCCTGGTTCCCCCAGACAGCTGGGGGCAGGGGAAGAGTAGCAGTGACAAGATGGCCAACGGGACCAACATCAACTGGCCACCAGGTACACTTTTCTCGAGTGTTCTCTTCCTCAGCTGCTCAGTTCCAATGCTACTGTTATGAACTAACATTTGCAATCTTTTGCAGAATTTTGTCCCGGTGTGCCCTGGAAGGGTCTCCAGAATATCGACCCGGAGACAGACCCCAATATGACACCGGGTAGTGTCCCGAGTGGGCCAACAATCAACACAAACATCCAAGATGTCAACCGCTACCTGCTGCGAGACAGGAGTGCAGGTCAGATCAATGTTTAGTGAAATATTACTTGTAACAAGTCCATGAGGCTGCCAGCACGGAGTCCTTCTCTTACTCTTTTGTTGTCCATTTTCCTGCATACAACTGCTTCTGCAATTATTATTTATTCTCTGTAATTTTCTTCTGTCCTCAATCTTATTATTTCCAGTGCAATTTTCTTTTATTCCATTTTCTCTCTGCTATTTTCCCCTATTTGTTCTTGTCTTATTTGTTTGTGCGCTGCCATCGGCTCAGGCTCTTCTCCCACTTCATCTCAGAACGAGGCTCTGCCTCCCTCTTCTGATTGGTCAGTCAGTGCCTACACTAGCTCATTCAGTCTGTCGTCCCCGGAGACAGATGATACAGGTACATGGTTCACCAATAACCTTCCCTCTCCCTCCCCGTATTGTGGTGGATAAACAAGTGCAAACCAACACTATTCTTTCCATCCCTTGACTGTACCATGAGCACACTTGTCCCGCCCTCCAAGCCATTTTACCTCATTAAATAGGACTCACTAGAGTTTCAGTCCTGCCAAGTTTCCTCTCCTGCAGTGTACCTCCACAAACACCCCCCCTCCACACACTCTGCGATGTTGGTGACCCTCCCGTCCCCCTTCTATAACTTGTGCATGGGAAAACAGATCGGCATAACTTGTTCTTTTAGTTTTAGTTTTACTGTTTAACCTAGTGATCTGTTGTTACCGTGTGGCATATAAAGATGGTCAAGTAAGTTTTTATTAGAGAATACATTTAAAATATCCAAGCTCTATTCTGGGACTTTCTCATTCTTTAAGGGGAAATGCAATATTTTGGGAACGTAGTCTATTGTTCATAATCCTCATGAGACAGGAACACATTATTTTTCTTTATGAATTATAATTTGTAAATAAACTCCAGCAAGAGTCAGCTAACAAAGGAGGTACTAGGATTCTACCTATAAAGCGCTCTAAAAATATCAATTAACATTTTATATACATACTGTAAGTATATACACAGTGTTGACGCTAGGAATTTTCAAAAAAATCAAGTCAAAAAAATGGGGTCCCACAGTAAATTTTTGGGGTCCCACTTTTGTGTAAGCGTTTTGAAAACAAATGCTAAATGTTTGCATTATCCTGTTATATATCACATTCTATATTGTGTTTTGGAAAAAGGTTGTCATAAACGTTACTTCATTCATTAAAAAAAATAATACCAAAGAAAACACATTTTTATGCATATGTAAATGTATTCAGTTATAAACATTCATTCACTTTCTTCTTTCCTTCTTGGATCTAAACTTTACCGCTGGCGGTATTTTTTTAAATATTTTATTTAATAAGTTGTAGGTGTATTTATTTCAGTATAAACGTGTTAAACGTTTTTTGCTTCAGTCATGAAATGATGATAATGGTGTGCCAGGGCATACATGCATCTGACAAATTTAATTGAATATTCTCACCTGTACACTACCGTTCAAAAGTTTGGGGTCACCCAAACAATTTTGTGGAATAGCCTTCATTTCTAAGAACAAGAATAGACTGTCGAGTTTCAGATGAAAGTTCTCTTTTTCTGGCCATTTTGAGCGTTTAATTGACCCCACAAATGTGATGCTCCAGAAACTCAATCTGCTCAAAGGAAGGTCAGTTTTGTAGCTTCTGTAACGAGCTAAACTGTTTTCAGATGTGTGAACATGATTGCACAAGGGTTTTTTAATCATCAATTAGCCTTCTGAGCCAATGAGCAAACACATTGTACCATTAGAACACTGGAGTGATAGTTGCTGGAAATGGGCCTCTATACACCTATGTAGATATTGCACCAAAAACCAGACATTAGCAGCTAGAATAGTCATTTACCACATTAACAATGTATAGAGTGTATTTCTTTAAAGTTAAGACTAGTTTAAAGTTATCTTCATTGAAAAGTACAGTGCTTTTCCTTCAAAAATAAGGACATTTCAATGTGACCCCAAACTTTTGAATGGTAGTGTATGTAGATCATCAGTCGTTTAAAAACCGCCACATCTACACTTTCATGGCAAATAATGCCAACAAACTTAGAATTTTGCAAGTAAGTTTCAATGTCATTTAATACAGTGGCACACAATGCCTCTAGCATTTCATATCTGGCTTCATGATGGCCATAAGCTGTGTGTTGCCCTTTAAGAATGGCGGTATGTGGGGTGAGTGACGTGTGTAAGTGAGTGGGCAAGTTAGGAGAGAGAGCGCGAGCATGTTCAGGAGTGTTAATAATTAAAAAAGTTAAAGTACCAATGATTGTCACACACACACTAGGTGTGGCGAAATTATTCTCTGCATTTGACCCATCACCCTTGATCACCCCCTGGGAGGTGAGAGGAGCAATGAGCAGCAGCGGTGGCCGCGCCCGGGAATCATTTTTGGTGATTTAACCCCCAATTCCAACCCTTGATTCTGAGTGCCAAGCAGGGAAGTAATGGGTCCCATTTTTATAGTCTTTGGTATGACTCGGCCGGGGTTTGAAGTCACAACCTACCGATCTCAGGGCGGACACTCTGAGTAGGTATAATAATGTATAATAGCATGGTGGATGTCCACTTGGCTTTGTGGAAAACATAATTAAAGAGTTGTAACAAATGGATGGCCTCATCATTCCGACCAAAGAGCGGAATTGTAGGGACCCAAATTGGAGGATGTTTCTTGGTGCCTGGTGAGGCTGGATCTTTGAAAATCAGTGATTAAAAGGGTTTCCGCGGCACGTTAAAAGTCATTAAATTGATTTTGCCAAAATTTAAGGCCATAAATGGCATTAAAAGGCATTAAATACGATGTCCAGAGAAATAAAAACATGTAATACAATTGTAGGACTGGGCCGATACTCAATACGTCAATCCATCAAATGATAAATGAAAATTAATTTAAGAACGTTGCCGTCATCGAAAGGTTGCTACGTCTGTGTCTGTGTTTGGATCTGGCTTTCAAACTGGATACACGAGGTCTTGTATTGTCTGAAAGCAACAAAAGCGCTGCCTCCAAAGCGGACACTCCGCTAGAAAGCAAAATCAAACCGCTATGCCATTCTTTGGTCACCTTAGTAGGCGTGTAGTTCTTAACTGTGACATCATGTCATGTTAAAAAAAGAAACTCAGCTTGTTTCATACACGACTCATTTATTTCAGTCTTCTCTGGTTCATCACACATGAGGTAACTTTGCCAACATTAGCAACACTCGTGATGCAGGCACCTCACGTGACCTACGGTGGCTTATGATGGACAACCTAGGAAATTCTCACAACAGACCACAACTCTTATTCACTGACACTCCCACAGTAAATGAATAATGGTTCCTTCAGCTGCCTGACACTTTATACATAATTTGCAGTTTACTGCACCCATTTTAAACAACTGAGGGTGTAAAATGAAATCTATTCAAAATGTTAATTTGACTCAGTTTATTTTAATGCATATTATTGGGATTTTTCCAAAAATCATTCAATGACATGTGTTTTTCTAAAATGTTTAAATCAATCATCCATTTCAAACACATACATCATTGGCATTCCTTTTTTGTTATCGCATACAACTATTTAACTAATTTTTAAATTGTATCCCGATTAAAAAACCTTTAGTTTGTGGATATTATAAGTTGTTCTTTCAGAAAAAAATCATTTTTACAGCATTGTTTAAAGAGATACACATTTTAAAAATGACTTCTAGTTCTGGTTATATTATATTGATCAACTAATTCAGAATTGGATGTTCATTCAGAAGACTAAAGTTTAATCATTTTGATTGACGGTACAGTGTGACGATTGACAGGCACAACCTTTTAATTGGGTATTGTAAAAATAAATTCTCAGATGAGACAGTCTTGCAAGCCAATTATAATTCACTATATAGTAACAGTTAATACAAACTATTCAACTCTTTGTTGTGTGTATACACAATTGTAAGCATTTCAATATATATAATAACCATAGGCGGTCGTACATTGGCATAACAGTTTTTTAAGTGGCATTAAAATGGCATTAATAAGCAATTAATTAGATTTGCTGATCATGTAGCAGTATTGCTAAGTGCTAAACAAGAAATACAAACTACAAACGTTGTAAAACAAACACTTACTGTACAATGTCTGCTCTCACTGGGATGCCGACTGATGGGGTGTTCATATCTTTCCCGTTTAAAGGAAGAATTAATCATAATCCTCACGCAGGTAAGAACAAAAGTGGGTGCAAACAAGCGTCTTTTCCTGTCTTTTTCGCCATCTCCTGGTCTAAGTGGAAAAACAGAGTTGACCAACTTCTTACAATAAAATTTCACCAACTCAGAGGTGATGCAGCAGCACACTGGCTCAGCATGTCAACACTGTAGCTGCATAAGCTAGTTACCTATCGGTGAGCACGGCGCCCCCATAAGTAGTTCCTCTGCGTTAGCGCTGGTAATAACAATATTGTTAATACTTCAGGTCACGAGGTGGAAATCTAGTATTTTTGGCAGTTTTTGGAAGTTTTTAGAGGGCTTTATGGGCGCAATAGAGTACTCCCATTAACTCCATTGTTAGCCACCTCATGCTTGCAGAGTATTACAAATTAGAATGCATAAAAAAAGAAAAACATATGTGTTCTTGCAAAATTCCCCCCAAAAAGTCCAGTTCCATTGAAGGGTTTTCTCTCTAAACTTATTTTATCCTGTCTTTTTTCGTGTAGGTAAACTGTCAGAGATGAAGTCCACTTGGTCTCCAGGTCCCATCTCCCACAGTCAGGCCTCTCTGTCCCATGACATGTGGAAGGTTCCACAGGGACCCCGAAGTAGCACGACAGCCCCATCCCGCCCTCCACCTGGTCTCACCAACACCAAGCCATCCTCTACGTGGGGAGGGAACTCTCTGGGTCTGTCCCAAGGCTGGAGCAGCTCATACACCACAGGTGGTTACCCTACATACACAAACAGTACCTGTGAAATTCTCCAATAATTGCGGGGGTCTTTATTTGCTCAAACCGCAAGAAAACGGACGGGGTGTTAATTGGAGGCCGGTGACACACGTAGATATATAATAATTTGGCCTGTATGATCAAGTGGAAGGAGGAACCTAGCTCTCTTTGACTCACATGGTCATTTATAGGGTTGGGTATTGTTTGAATTCGAACGATTCCGATTCTTTGTTTCGATTCCGATTCCTGGCGGTTCTCGATTCCGATTCTTCTTGTACCATGCCGGGATCAATGTGTTTGACAGGTAGTCCCTGGAAGGTGGTATGTATTTTGGGTTGAGAGTTTTCACCATATCCCTGCAAACATAAACAAACATGTAATGTTGCTCTTACTGTTTAGCCCAGTATCAATTAGCTTAGCTCTAACGTTATTGCTTAACTAACCTAAATGTTGGAGATTCCACCTCTGAAAAGGGATGCAGTCTTTTGACTGTGTGCGCAGTGACCTTTCTGTGGCACTCTTCCGTCTGTGGCACCGACAGACGGAAGAGTGCCACAGTGGTGTTCAGCGGCTTCTTCTTCCGGTCGGCGGACTTATTCTTTTTTTCCGGTCGGCGGACTGGGTATCGAAACCAGGAATCGAAATTTAAACTTTTGAACGATTCCGGGAGAATCGGAAAGTTAGTCCCGGTTCCAATCGATACTCGATACTCGATACCCAACCCTAGTCATTTATGATTGAACAAGTACTTTGCACAACAAACAGAATCAATGCTGCAATAGTGTTAAGGAGCAAAGTGCTCAGCCGGCAATAATACTGCTGATGAGTTCATTGTAAACAACAGTACAGCAAGTGTACTGCATATAGGGGAATACCGAATATATAAATATACCGAATTCCGTGAGTACTACTACGTTGTCACGTCCAGTTGCAGACTCGTTTGGCGATAAAACAATTACTCAAGCAGCAATCAGATTGGACTCATCCGAACTGCCTCTTGGTAATGTTGCAACTTCTAAAGCCAACATGCAGGCTCGCAGGCCGTATTTATGTGAAAACCATCGCATGCTTTGTTCCCCAAAATGGATTGGCTACCATCAGGGCGCCGGTTTTGCTGCCCAGCCCGTAGAACTCAAAGGAGGTGGTCAACTTTTTGCCGAAAGCCATGCATATTCCTCAGCATACTCACGGCATACATAATGCATGTCACAGCATACATAATGCCTATCTAAATGCCACTAAAGTCACTGTTGTTTTAAATCTGTCTTTTTGCACTATATTGTTGATCCCCAGTACCAAATGTACTTTTTTTAGTACTTATAGTATAATAGATTTAGTATCTGTATTTATTTATTTCTTATCTAGTACAGTTTTCCTTGTTTGAGTATTTTCTACCGCATGTCCCTTTTTGGGGTCGCGAGGAGTGCTTTATGTAATGTGTAATTGGTCACTATTTTATAGCAAACACGCAGACACATTAAGCACAAAATACATTTATACTCGCTTAAAAAAATATTCAGTTTAGTTTAATTTCTTCTCAAAATAAATAGGATGTTTTTGCAAAATATAATTTTCTTTGCGACCTCAAAATTAAGGCACACATATAAAATTAAATGTCCACTGATAGTCACACACATACACTAGGTGTGGTGAAATTTCCCTCTGTATTTGACCCATCCCCTTGTCCCACCCCCTGGGAGGTGAGGGGAGCAGTGAGCAGCAGCGGTGGCTGCGCTCGGGAATAATTAACTCTGTTAATAACTCTTTCTGTTTTTATTGTCTGTGTTTACAGCTGCTAAAAGCCTTTTTGCCATCTGCGTGTCTTGAGTTGCACCGCCGGGGACAAATAAAAGTTTTTGAATTACAATTTTAGTTGCAAAGCAAGCATGCCTGGTAGAATCCACTTTCCACTTTTACTAAATGCGCTAGCTTGATGCTAATTTACATTGGCATTTCCATACACTGTATGTGCTACTAATTAGCATTATTGATTTCAACACCTCCAAACTTGTTAATGAAAATTACAACTAAGATGCAAGTTACAATCAAACAGCAGGCGGTTACAGTAAACACTTTTTACGGCTCACCAAAAGACTAGATGGCAAATGGCGCAGACTACTCCCTGACTAGGCAACACACCACTGACTATACAGTAATGCCATCTAACGTATTGGAAAATTGGGACTGTTGAGTAGTGGTATCAATTCCCACGCACCAGGAATTGGTACTGCGTCAGTTCAAATGAAAAACACCTATAAGTTTCATGCCAACAGCTGAGTACTGCATCCAGAGGTAGGTAAACTGTTGAATGCAAACCACCCATAGTGCTTCCAATGCAGTAACTGCCATATTGTGGCTCTACATGAAGAGGCTGCTATAGCCATAGTTGTGGCTCTAGCACCTGACGACTGTAGGAAACTCATGGTTGATTAAATAGGATTTAAGTTTAGCTTTATTTCATGATGAATGTGTTGCTAACAGACCTCTGCACACTCGGTCTTCTGCAGCAGGCACCACCTGGAGTACAGACAGCTCCTCCAGGACCAGTAGCTGGTTGGTCTTGAGAAACCTCACTCCACAGGTGAGACACTCCAGGAAGCACGTTTGGTGTTTATGTGCACTATGTATAACATATTTATACCGTATTTTCCGGACCGTAGAGCGCACCGGATTATAAGGCGCACTGCCGATGAATGGTCTATTTTTGATCTTTTTTCATATATAAGGCGCATTAAAGGAGTCAAATTATTTTTTTTGTCCTTGCGGTCTACATAACATGTTATGGTGGTTCTTTGGTCAAAATGTTGCATAGATTATGTTTTACAGATCATCTTCAAGCCGCTTTCTGACAGTCGCTTCAGGATGCGCCGTTTTGTGGGCGGTCTTATTTACGTGGCTCACCTTCGGCAGCGTCTTCTCCCCGTCATCTTTGTTGTAGCGGTGTAGCGTGCAAGGACGGGGGTGGAAGAAGTGTCAAAAGATAGAGCTAACTGTTTTAATGACATTCAGACTTTACTTAAATCTATAACGGAGCAGCATCTTCTCATCCGGAAACAACAATTACGCCGGAAATGTGTCCCGTGAAAGAATTCTCTAAAGTTCCTTGGGTGAATAATGTAAACTCACTACACCGGTATGTTTTAGCGCTTTCATGGCGAGTTTACTGACAGATATAAGTAAGAACTTTACACTACCAGCAGAGGATGAATGTCACATAACAAGACGATAGAGAAAAAGAAGAAGCTTATCGACTACAAAGGTGGATCGCGCGCGATTTTTCAGGACTTATACAGATCCCAAATACAGATCAGCAGGTACCAGAAGTTAAGAAAAGTTGCTTTTGCATTATATTGCGAAACAATACACCAGATATGTCCTACCTTATACACACACCATAATAATACTCAAAAGCACAGTACAATCCATCAAGCGGTGCGGCTTCATAGCTTACCAAAGTCGTACTAAAACATTTTGATAGATTTTTGAGCGCCGTGTGTAATAGAATAGAATAGAATAGAAAGTACTTTATTGATCCCTGGGGGAAATTCAGCACCACAGTTCGCTCACAATAGACAATAATAATAATAAATAATATAATATATTATATATAATATATGAATAATATAAATATATTCTACATTTAAGTGCAGTCAAGGAACATGTGCATTATACAGTCTGATGGCTGTTGGTATGAAGGACCTCCTGTGTATTTCCGTGTTGCATTTTGGGAGTCTGAGCCATAATGTTCTATATTTTCAATGGAACATATAAAATGTTGGTGTTGTTTACTTGAGTCATATTGCAGTCTACACGTATCTCTTGTGTGACTGCCATCATATTGCAGTCTACACCATACCATACCAACTTTATTTATAAAGCCCTTTAAAAACAACCATAGTTGAAGAACGGAGTTACACCACAAAGAAATAGAGGCAAAGGACAGACTAAAAGACAACATTTAAAACGGAAGTAAAATACACATTGAAATAGCAAATACAAATTACCCTAAGAACAATTTGTTAGATAATAAGCAGTTAAAATGTTAAAAAAGTTAGAAGTTAAAAACAGTTTAAAGTCTCATGCAGGGTTAAAAGCCAGTGAATAAAAATGGGTTTTAAGAAGGGTCTTAAAAATAGCCAAAGAAGGGGCCTGTCTCACATGGAGAGGGAGATCCTTCCAGAGTTTGGGACCCGCAACAGAGAAGGCTCTGTCCTCTCGAAGCTTGCGCTTTGATTTGGGTACCTCCAGGATCAGCTGACCCGAGGGACCGGGTGGGGGCATAGAGGTGGAGCAGCTCAGAGAGGTAAGGTGGGGCAAGACCACGTAAGGATTTAAAGACGAGTAAGATCATTTAAAAATGGACTTTAAAAGACACAGGCAGCCAGTGGAGGGAGGCTAAAACAGGAGTAATGTGCTCTCTTTTTCTTGTGTTAGTTAAATGTCGGGCAGCTGCGTTTTGATACACGTATCTCTTATGTTTGACTGCCATCTACTGGTCACACTTATCGTTACACCATGTACCAAATAAAATAGCTTCAAGGTCGGTAAGCAAAACCAGAATTATTCCGTACATTAGGCGCACCGGGTTATAAGGCGCACTGTCAGGTTTTGAGGGAAAAAAAGGATTTTAAGTGCGCCTTATAGTCTGGAAAATACGGTATACATATATATTATATATACTGTATACATATAAATAACATCCCCATCTCTGCGGCAGATTGACGGTTCAACTCTGCGCACACTGTGCATGCAGCACGGCCCTCTCATCACATTCCACCTCAACCTGACACAGGGCAACGCTGTGGTGCGCTACAGCTCCAAGGATGAAGCTGCCAAGGCTCAGAAGTCCCTGCACATGTATGTCCTCGGCCATTAGATACCCAAGTCGGTGCCAGTGTTGCTCATCTTCCTTCTGCTGTCTCCGCCCAGGTGTGTGCTCGGGAACACCACCATCCTGGCAGAGTTCGCCGGAGAAGAGGAAGTGAATCGCTTCTTTGCACAGGGCCAGTCGCTCGGCGGGACAACCAGCTGGCAGGCCTCTCCGAGCAACAATCAGACGAGAATGGGAGGGTCCGGCTCCGGCGCCTCCCACCCAATCGGCCACGCCCCCCACTGGAACAACAACAACAATGGCGGCGGAGGGACCGGCAGCAGCAAGGTCAGCGGGGAGCTGCTGTGGGGGGGCGTGCAGCAGTATTCCAGCCTGTGGGGGCCCCCGAGTGGAGAGGAGGGCCAGGTCATGGGGAACCCCAGCCCCATCAACACGCTGCTACCTGGAGACCTGCTGAGCGGGGAGTCCATGTAAGGACAACGGCGCAAATCAATATGGAGATAATCAGCAATGGAGTACCAGTCAAGGTGAAGGGAGAGACGAGAGGAGACCTCACTGCTCGCCGACTTCTTTTTCTTCTTTGTTTTTGGAGGAAAGTCGCAGTGTTGAGCTTTTTACACTCGGAGACACAGGAAGATGTCTTTTCCTTCAAAGTTTTTACACAGGTGAACTCGCCGAGTGAAACGAGCTGCCATCTTTAACTCCCTGCCTTTTTCGAGGCAATCATACTGCACCTCACAGACCTGCAAGAAGGCATCATTCCCAAAGTTATAAAAACAACAACTTGTCAATCAGAGCGCTGGTTGTTATTCCTCGGCTGTTCCAGACTCTCAGCACTAATATTGGCCTTAACCTCTCGTCCTCCCCAGTCGCCCTGCTTCCCTGCCTCACACTTGCACACCCTTATCTCTGAGCCAGTGAAACTCCACACGGGAGTCCATGCTGCTGCGGCCTAACAGAAAGCAACCAGAGCTCCCATTTACAAACAGTGCTTTTATTTGGTTATTATTTTCTTTTTTTGTTTTGCAAAGCAAATCCCCTAACAAAACACTCTCAAAGGGAATGATGCAACTCTGTTCGCCTTGTTCAAGCCATTTATTTTGTAGTGGGGTTTTTTTTTGGTTGTTTGTTTTTGAAGCATTGCAAACAAATTTCAAAGATGCTATTATTCAGACATGTTAGGGTTAGTTTATTTTGTAGGGGGGGGTGGGCGGGGCTTACAATACAACATGAACCACTGCTATTACTGTGGAGCTGTAACGACATCAACAAATAGTTGCACCTCAACTCGTCTCTCGCAGTTCGGTCTGGGACCTTCTCACTGCTGTTCAAAACCTCAAGACCAGAATATCAGCACCCCTCACCCCCCGCTCCCCATTTGTCACGACAAAAACCCCAACCATTTCAAAACGAGGTGCAATATAAGCCACAACAGACTGTAACCGTCCACGCTCCCGGCTGATGACCATAAGAGAACCACATTGAACTCCTATGTGACCTACGTGCAGCGAGCGCCACCCCCTGACTTACTGCCACTAATATAACCCCCCCCCCCCCCTCCTAGTGTGTGTGCGTGTGTGAGCTCATGAGAGTAGCGAGCTGGTCATTCACCTTAAGCACTTCTCAGCAGGCAACAAGTGTGTGAGTGCGGTTGTGTGTGTGCGTGTGTGTGTGTGTGTGTGTGTGTGTGTGTGTGTGTGTGTGTGTGTGTGTGTGTGTGTGTGTGTGTGTGTGCGTGCGTGCGTGTGTGTGTGTGTGTGTGTGTAGAAGGCATCCAACCAAAATGATGAAAGAAGCCTGTCTTTATCCCCCCCTCCTTTTTGACTGAAACGTGTATATGTGAAAGGCTGCTCTATTATAGCACTTAACCGGAGCCACACACCCCTCACTGTGCCCCCCCGCCCCCGGTGCAGCCCCCCCCATCCGACCTAAACTCACTCCCTTCAATGGCGGCTCAAGCAGAAGCAACACTGGCAAAAATCGAAAGTGACTGATTGCTAAGTGGCTGCAAACTTATGGATGTGAAGAGTTTTTCTTTTGTTTCAGTTTTCCTGTCCTGCTTTACTATCCCAGAATGAATATGGTAGCAAAGATGATCAGATTTATATATATATATATATATATACATATATGTATGTATGTATATATATATATATTATATTTTATTTTATTTTTTTGACGAAGCCTTGTTTTCTGGTGATGCGTGCCACCCCCACTTGCCAGTTGGCATCACGGCGTGGCCACTGAGTGCCTGCCTGCTGCAGGGTGCGGCGCTCTGCAAGCAGACCTCACCCCTGACTCCCGCCCCCCCTCACCACGACACATGCTGACATGGACTTCCCTCCTCTTCCTCCAGCTCCTTTGTGTTCGGTGTACTACTACTAATACTACTGCTGCTGCTGCCGCCCTCAGCAACCTCCACTTCCATTCTCGACATGGAGGCGTTTTTAAATGTTTTTTTTTTTTTGCCTATGTGCTTTTTTTGTTATGTTACTGTCGATGACACAGATATATCATGGCTTTATGCAGTGTTCAGCCCTCGCAACACCTCCTCAAAAGCGCCACTTCCTCCGTCCGTCCGAGACACTCCACACCGGTGCTTTTTTTGTTTCACCTCTGGGAGTACTTTGTTCCACCTCCACTGAGAAGCAGCCTTCCATTTCTATGCAAAAGATCCAGGAGGTGTGAACTCACAGCCATTGCCAGCCCACCCCTCCTATCTGCCAAACACCACCGCTCCCCCTCGTTCTCTCGCCACCTTTACTACCAAGGCAGCTTCCCGTCAAAACATCTCCCGCTGAGCTGGTAGGCGACACCTACTGCAGGCGCTCACGCTCGGGGAACTTCTTCTTCAGTCTTGTGCCAACTGACATCCAAATATCAATATTCATCACACGAGGAGGAGGAGGAGGCCAGGGACAAAGGAGGGTTGCTTTTCACCAACGGTTATTTGTGGACGAGGGAGAGTGCTGGTCCTTGTTTGTGTCTGTGCACTGTTTATGGGTCACATCGGGTACATCCTTTTTTTTTTTTTTTAAATACCAAAAAACTAGATTTTTTTTTCTTTTTTGTGTGTGAGAGCACCCCAAATCTGAGGTTCTCCAATCTTAAGGTGGCTCTAGCTGCCAACCACAAACAGGAACACATCACATGTTCGGTACCAAGTCTTAAAAATAATACTATTTTTGTTTTGTTTTAACGTGTGCACTCTATTCCAGAGTCACTCTTTCAAGACTTGTCATTGAACAAAACAATCACTAATGCCTGTGTTGTCGAGGACTTTACTACGTGCGTATATATGTTGGTTTTCTGTGCATTTACTCCACACTCAACTTGAATCAAGGAACTGGGCTAAAGCTGGAGGGACTCAGAGGGGCATGTTTAGATGACAACACTATTTTTGCTTTCTTTTTAGTAGTATCTCATACGGCAACGTTGTTAAAACTATTCTCATTGACGCAGCCTTTTCTTACTAAATGTATTTATTTCCATTTTGACAGAAAAAAAAGTACATGTATTAATTACACTCTAATATCTATAATTACATAATCATACAATTCAAACTTTTTTTGAGTTAAAATAAAAATATAAAATATTTGAGGTGCAAAAAAAAAAATCAATTCACATCCGAACTGCGATTCATATAAGACCCCATTTCAAATAAATTCAAAATTTTCAAAAATCCAATTCCAAAACAAAATCCATTTACTGTTATGGGCTGACCAAATGGCTCTCAAACTTTTTTTCACCAAGTACCACCTCAAATCAAATCAAAATCAAATCAACTTTATTTATAAAGCACATTTAAAATTTACCACAGGGGTAGCCAAAGTGCTGTACAATGGGCAGGTTAAAAGATGATACAAGTACCGAGCAAACACAACACAACACAAACAGAACACGATAAAAAACAAATAAATAAAATAAAATAAATAAAACATAAAAACAGGTTCACAGCAGGTGTATTATGGGACGCCATTGCAGGATGGGTATCACTCAGTGTTAAAAGCCATGGAATAAAAGTATGTTTTTAAGAGAGATTTAAAAACAGGAAGAGAGGAGGCTTGTCTAACACTCAGAGGTACACTACCGTTTAAAAGTTTGGGGTCACCCAAACAATTTTGTGGAATAGCCTTTATTTCTAAGAACAAGAATAGACTGTCGAGTTTCAGATGAAAGTTCTCTTTTTCTGGCCATTTTGAGCGTTTTATTGACCCCACAAATGTGACGCTCCAGAAACTCAATCTGCTCAAAGGAAGGTCAGTTTTGTAGCTTCTGTAACGAGCTAAACTGTTTTCAGATGTGTGAACATGATTGCACAAGGGTTTTCTAATCATCGATTAGCCTTCTGAGCCAATGAGCAAACACATTGTACCATTAGAACACTGGAGTGATAGTTGCTGGAAATGGGCCTCTATACACCTATGTAGATATTGCACCAAAAACCAGACATTTGCAGCTAGAATAGTCATTTACCACATTAGCAATGTATAGAGTGTATTTCTTTAAAGTTAAGACTAGTTTAAAGTTATCTTCATTGAAAAGTACAGTGCTTTTCCTTCAAAAATAAGGACATTTCAATGTGACCCCAAACTTTTGAACGGTAGTGTAGGTCGTTCCAGAGCTTGGGAGCAGCAGCGGCGAAAGCTCTGTCACCTCTAAGCTTCAGCCTTGTGTCAGGGACCGTTAGTAGCAGCTGATCGGCTGATCTTAGGGATCGGGTGGGGCAGTAAGGCTGAAGGAGGTCGGAGAGATATGAAAAAACTTGCCTCTCCAATACCAGCGTTAAAGTACAGTAGCGTAGTAGGCTTAAGTTTTCGTTAAAAATACGGCAGAGGTTTTATTTAACAAGTATGTTTAATATTTTGGCCACTGTAACATTACACACAGTTTGAACAGTAACACTGTGTTTGAATATGGGACAATAAAACATTGTACTAAATGGAGCCCGTGCGTACCACAGCTTGAGAATCCTGCTCTATGCGGTTGTTTAGGGCCACAACCACATGATCATTTCCTGGGCATTCATTTTCCTTTTATTTAAAAACCCAAAACCAGTAAAGTTGGCAAGTTGTGTAAATGGTAAATAAAGAGTCTATTCAATTGAATATAAGTTGAAAAGAATTTGCAAATCATTGTATTCTGTTTTTATTTACCATTTACACAACGTGCCAACTTCACTGGTTTTGGGTTTTGTAAAAATCGGTCAGTTCTATAAGTTAAGATAAACTAAATAATATGTAACACTACTTACAAAAATGCCAAATGGTTCAATCCTCCTGGTAGTAACAAGTCATCAAAGCTCACATATATGCAATCACACATAGTGCCAACATTTGGGAAGCAGGGTGAGGTGATAGAAGAAAGGTAAACATATGATACAACCAGCATTCCACACAAATTATGTTTAAGCTTCATTTTTCTCATAGTACATCATTGTGGTGCGTTCAAGGACCGTTGGTGAAAGTTTGAGACAGCAGCGTCAACCTCCAGTAGATAAGCTAACAATATAATAATGGTGTATTATTATCACCTAATGATCATCTCACATGGTGGCTATTCGCTACCTTACATTATGAAGTCAACGGTCTTAAAAAGCTAGTTTCAACCAAATTAAGTGCATTTGTGCATGTAAACATACTGAGTGTGTGAATGTGGGGCAGGGACATTAGCAATACTGTGATATTATTCAATAAGTAATATTAAAGACCACAAACAAAATCTTGTTTAGGGCCACAGAAAGCATTTAAACACCGGACAACACTAAAGTTATGTACCGTACCCCATGTTATGTCTCAAAAGTGTCTTTTTAATCATCTAATGCAGGGGTCCCCAAACCTTTTGACTCGTGGGGTGCATTGGGTTAAAAAAATTTGGCCGGGGGCCGGGCTGTATATATATATATATATATATATTGTCCGATAAATGCCTTCAAATGTAATATCTGAGATTATCGGTATCGTTTTTTTTATTATCGGTTTCGGTTTCGGTTTCTTTTTTTCTTTTTTTTCTTTTTTTTTTTTTTATTAAATCAACATAAAAACACAAGATACACTTACAATTAGTGCACCGACCCAAAAAACTTCCCTCCCCCATTTACACTCATTCACACAAAAGGGTTGTTTCTTTATGTTATTAATATTGTGGTTCCTACATTATATATCAATATATATCAATACAGTCTGCAAGGGATACAGTCCGTAAGCACACATGATTGTGCGTGCTGCTGGTCCACTAATAGTACTAACCTTTAACAGTTAATTTTACTCATTTTCATTAATTACTAGTTTCTATGTAACTGGTTTTATATTGTTTTACTTTCTTTTTTATTGAAGAAAATGTTTTTAATTTATTTATCTTATTTTATTTAATGCATTTTTTTCTAAAAAGGACCTTATCTTCACTATACCTGGTTGTCCAATTTAGGCATAATAATGTGTTAATTCCACGACTGTATATATCTGTCTTTTTAATCTGTTTTGACATTTAACATTGTCACGTTATCGATAGGAAAATGCATTTTTAGACAATATGATTTGCCTGAGCGGCTAGGAGACACCGAGAGTAACAAGCGGTAGAAAATGGATTAGAAAAGAAAGATTTTTTTATTTATTTTTTTAAACACTTTTTTTTTTAACTTGGGACTTCCCGTGAGCCGGATTTTGGATGCTGGGGGGCCCGCGGGCCATAGTTTGGGGACCCCTGATGTAATAGGTATACAGTATATTTATGTTGAGATTGGGACTCAACAAACAAGCATTAAAAAGCGTGTTATTTTTATGGAAACACAAAAAAAAACATTGGCATTTATGAATGGGGTTGTACGGTATACCGGTACTGATATAGTATTGCGGTACTAATGAATCAAAAATGGAATTATACTCTGTTTGAAAAGTACCCGTTCCTGGGCATGACGGCGTGTCGTTGCTGGTTTTATGAGCAGAGGAGCATGTTCGGCAGCGCACAATCACAGAGTACTTACAAGCAGACACAGACAGGGAGAATGAACGCATTTTGGCTTTGAAACTACAGATAAAGGTGTGGTTATGAGGTGCTTTTAGACATGGCTAGCGGCGAATGTCCATCCGCAGTCGGCAGTGTTTTAGCTACTTCAAAATCTAACAGCAAGCTAGCACCCCTGAATGTAAACAAATACACCTGACATCCACTGTAATGATACCAAGTACAGGAGCGTATCTAGTATAATTACATCTGTATTTTTTATCGTCACAAAATCTTTTTGCCTTTTTTTACAATTCATATTATGTTTATAAACTCAGGAAATATGTCCGTGGACACGTGAGGACTTTGAGTATGACCAATGTATGATCCTGTAACGACTTGGTATCGGATTGATACCCCAATTTGTGGTATCATCCAAAACTAATGTAAAGTAATCAAACAACAGAAGAATAAGTGATTATTACATTTTAACAGAAGTGTAGATAGAACATGTTAAAACGGAAAATAAGCAGATATTAACAGGCAAATTAAAAAGATTAATAATAATTTTTTATAGCTTTGACAAAATAATAGAATGATAAATATGTCAGCAGACTAATTAGGAGCCTTTGTTTGTTTACTTACTACTAAAAGACAAGTTGTCTGGTATGTTCACTATTTTATTTAAGGACAAAATTGCAATAAGGAACATATTTTTAATGTACCGTAAGATTTTTTTGTTAAAATAAAGCCAATAATGCCATTTTTTGTGGGCCCCCTTATATAGAAAAGTATCGAAATACATTTTGGTACCGGTACTAAAATATTGGTATGGGGACAACTCTATGAATGCACGTGATGTAGCCGGTACATTCGCCATTTTAGACAAAATCTTCAAAAATGTAGCACCCATTTTTAAGCCCCTGCAGTTTGTCCAATGCAGTTGATGTTGTCATTTTCAAATAAACCTTCTGTGTCGTTCTCAGCAGCAACATTTGAGCCCCGCCCCCTTTCCCCTTCCACATTGTGTCGGATGTCAAATGTATGTACCCCCCGTCCTTTTTTTGTTTTGTTTAAAACTGGAGCAAACACATGCGTCTCAATCACGGTTGACACAAAAAAGGAGTGGAATATGCACACGCCAGCTTCTCGGCGTCATGTGTGTGTGCAGAATGTGTGTTTATGTACAGTAAGTGTGTGTTTATGTCCATGCAACCTCCCTCTAACTAACATTGACAAGGTAATAAACATATCAGACGAATAGATAACAAAAAAATACTTGAATCCAAAAGAAGCGCCAATAATGTAATGTGAACACTTTTTTTTTTTGTTATTTTTTATCTCTTTGATATACTTTTGTTTCCAATTCAAAGCAATTGGGCGACTTTTTAAAAGGCAAAATGAACACCCGAGTGTTTGCACAAGGCTGCTGGTACTGTACACGTGTAAAATGTATGTTTGTGCGAATGTTTCCAATAACGTGTGCAGGCAAGTGTCGGCCATTTTTGTTATTTTTATTTTTTCAACTCAGTATTGTTGTGACTAATAGCCTCTAGAGCGTTGCACTGAGTGTCCTCATCCAGCGAAACCCAACGACATGACACAAGTACTGAGGGGGCAGACGGTGTACGTGTTTACTCAAGGACTTGTAGGGGGGGGGGGGGGACAAAAAGAAAGGAAAAAAAAAAGTGTTTTGTTTTCAAATGTAATGTTTATCTACCTTTAGTGGCTTTCATTGTGGACAATAATCCAAGGAAACATGGATCATTTGAGTATTGCACCATTTTGCGGACTATAAACATTAAAAAAAATAAGATGTGTATAAAAAAAGGAGTATTTGACAGACCTGTGGCCATAGTTTTGAGGGGTGAGAAGGACTTCTGCTGTCTGAGGGCAAAGGTCAAGACAGAGGGGCCTACTTTTTTTTTTTTTTTTTTCCCCTTTTCTTCTTTCATTCATTTCATTGTACATGCCAGGCCACTGACAGTTTACAAAACACTTTAGTTTCATTCTGGAGTTCGAAAAGAAAAGAAAAAAAATCAATGAATGGGAATGTTGTAGGGAGTATATATATATATATATGTATGTATGTATGTATATATGTTTATACAGTCGTGGTCAAAAGTGGACATACACTTGTAAAGAACATAATGTCATGGCAGTCTTGAGTTTCCAATCATTTCTACAACTCTTATTTTTGTTGTGATGGAGTGATAGGAGCACATACTTGTTGGTCCCAAAAAAACATTCATGAAGTTTGGTTCTTTTATGAATTTATTATGGGTCTACTGAAAATGTGAGCAAATCTGCTGGGTCAAAAGTATACATACATGATCAATTTTGGTGAGAAAAATAAACAATAAAATCCAATTAGCTTCAAATCCAATTACAAAACATGTATGTATGTGTATATATATATATATACCGGTATGTAAATATATACACTACCGTTCAAAAGTTTGGGGTCACCCAAACAATTTTGTGGAATAGCCTTCATTTCTAAGAACAAGAATAGTCTGTCGAGTTTCAGATGAAAGTTCTCTTCTTCTGGCCATTTTGAGCGTTTAATTGACCCCACAAATGTGATGCTCCAGAAACTCAATCTGCTCAAAGGGAGGTCAGTTTTGTAGCTTCTGTAACGAGCTAAACTGTTTTCAGATGTGTGAACATGATTGCAGAAGGGTTTTCTAATCATCAATTAGCCTTCTGAGCCAATGAGCAAACACATTGTACCATTAGAACACTGGAGTGATAGTTGCTGGGAATGGGCCTCTATACACCTATGTAGATATTGCACCAAAAACCAGACATTTGCAGCTAGAATAGTCATTTACCACATTAGCAATGTATAGAGTGTATTTCTTTAAAGTTAAGACTAGTTTAAAGTTATCTTCATTGAAAAGTACAGTGCTTTTCCTTCAAAAATAAGGACATTTCAATGTGACCCCAAACTTTTGAACGGTAGTGTATATATGTATATATTAGGGGTGTAACGGTACGTGTATTTGTATTGAACCGTTTCGGTACGGGGGTTTCGGTTCGGTTCGGAGGTGTACCGAACGAGTTTCCACACGAACATATTAAGTAGCCACTTGAGCTAAAGTCTTAGCAAGCTGCTCCGCTTCGTTCTGCCTCGGTTTCTGTCAGTCCTCTACACAGCACCCAGCATTGTCCCACACACACAACTATCTGATTGGCTACACGCAGAGCGGTAACAGCCAATCAGCAGTGCGTATTCAGAGCGCATGTAGTCAGTGCTTAGCGTTTAGCAGGTAAACATCAGGCAGCGGACTCTCTCCAAATGATAATAAACACCTCCCAGTCAACTACTAGTAACATCACTATGAGCCCGTTGACCTTCTAGAAACCTAAGCGGCAGCTCAGCTCGCTCGCAGTCCTGGCTTGAGGTGAAGGCTAATTAGCTTTTAGCGTAACGTTAGCTCATTTTGCTGTGTGTGTGTGTGTGTTACGGACAGCAAAGCCCTGTCTGTCTGTTATTTCACTTTACCTTTTTCTGTGTTGATTGAGCTGTGTTGAAGCAGCAAAAAAGGACATTAAGTTAAATGAAGAGTTTCTGTCTCTGATAGTTGATATAATAATGTAAGTGCATCATTAAGCCTACATGAACTCCATGGTGTTCAGGGATGAATAGTCTCTCCTTTTGCTATTGTACCATTTTTTCAGCTATAGTTACATTAATCATTAGTAATGCAGCAGCCTAGTTTTGAATGGCAGGGTCCCTGCTGTCACATGTTGATACAAATATAACATTTACATAATAAAAATCAACTTTCCCAAATGCTGTAATAAATGAAGCTTGATGAGTTGACTTGAAACGGTTTAATGTTGCACTTTTTATATGTAGAAGAAAAGTTTTGTCATTGTATTTAATCTGAGCAACAACTTGAGGCAGTTTCATGTTGATGAACGTGGGCAGAATTATTATAGTGTTCCCAATGTTAAAAGGATAAAGCCATTATTTACAAATTTGGTAAATAAATAACCAAAAAATTTATATTTTGTTTTCTTACTGTACCGAAAATGAACCGAACCGTGACCTCTAAACCGAGGTACGTACCGAACCGAAATTTTTGTGTACTGTTACACCCCTAGTATAAAAAACACTGAGGCTATTTCATCCCTACAAGCCTGTTTCGCAGGTTTCCCTGCTTTTCAGGGGATTTTAGGAGGGTGAGTCTTGCAGTGTTTTAGGAGCATATGTATATATTATAAAAAAATATGTGTTCAAGCCATCTTAATATGCAACCAGAAGGAGATTTTCTTACCTGTAACCTGTCACATTTTCAGTAGACCCATAATAAATTCATAAAAGAGGCAAACTTCATGAATGTTTTTTTGGGACCAACAAGTATGTGCTCCAATCACTCTATCACAACAAAAATAAGAGTTGTAGAAATGATTGGAAACTCAAGACAGCCATGACATTATGTTCTTTACAAGACTATGTGAACTTTTTGCCACGACTGTATGTATGTATATATGTATATATATTATTAAAAAAAAGAGTACAAATGCTTCCATTTTTCAAAGTGCAGCACTTCACAAAATGAAGATATCTTGTGCTACTTTAAGAACTCTGGGATCCAACAGTGTTGTCTCCTTCTGTGTTTATGTTGGACGATCTAAAGCCTGTCTGTTTTATGTTGATTCTATATATTTTTACTTTATAAGAAAAAAGAAAGAAAACAAAAACAAAAGACAATTGCTCACTATCTTGCACACACATGAAAACGTGGATCTCGTCTCAGGAAGGCCAGGGTTCCAGAGTACCAACTCCACATCATTTTAATGTACTTTTATTTTTTATTTTTATTATTATCGAGAATAATGTCAGCACTGAAAGTTATGGATTTGAAAAGGAGGAGCAAATACCTGACGTTTTCTAAATCCGTAGCAGTTACGTAATAACCAAATAATGGACTTTAAATGACTATGGAGTGCTTTATATATATATATACATATATATATATATATATACAAATCTATATATGAAAATTGCTTTACATTTCGAAACGAAAACAAATGTGGACTTTGATTGTTTAAATAATGGAAAAAAACAAACAAATGAGAGACCGTGAATAACATGATGCAAAATGCTGTTTGGTTTTTACCCTTTTTTGTGTCTTTTCTTACTGAGGTCCCATCCTGACTGAATCAGGAGAGTTGTGCATTATTCTCTTACCTTCTTTCTCTCTTTGTCACTCATGGAAAAAGATGATGTGTGTGTGTGTGTGTGTGTGTGTGTGTGTGTGTGTGTGTGTGTGTGTGTGTGTGTGTGTGTGTGTGTGTGTGTGTGTGTGTGTGTGTGTGTGTGTGTGTGTGTGTGTGTGTGTGTGTGTGTGTGTGTGTGTGTGTGTGTGTGTGGAGGATGTTTGTAAAAACAAAGGTTGTAAAGGAACATGAAACTATGCACAAGTGTTAAGAGGAGCAGAAGAAGGCAATGTCATGGCCTCCACTGACTGTGGCTGATCTATTGCAGGGGTTTTATGGGATGGAGGAGGCCATCCGATGGTTTTTTTTGGTTCTGTTTGTCCCGATTCCGATCGCGTTACATCGCCATGCTGTGTATTCCTAAAAAAAAAAATGTAAAGAAAAAAAACCAATGAGCGTCTCACTCTTTAGCACTGTGGGATTTCAGCCTGGTCACCCTGAAGGTTTTTAATTGTTTTTAATGATTTTTTTTTTTTTTTTGGGTGGGGGGGGGGGGGGGGTATCAGCGGGTGTTTGGAATTAGGGCTGCTTTTTTTTTCTTATTTTTTTTGCCTTTTCTTTATTTTTTTGGACTATTACAAAAAAAAAAATGTCTGTACTGAGATTTAAATGAAAAGTTAGTGGCTTGTAATGGTTTTATTTTCTTTCTCTCTCTCTCTCTCTGTGTATATCTTTCTCCTCATAGAATGTGATTGTTGAAAATGACATGCACCGTAACGACAAATGTTTTCATGAACTATGGAGCTTCTTTCAGATATGAATAAAATTGCAGTTTTTTTCTTGGCTGTTAAAAAAAAAGGAAAAGTCTTTCTTTTTGCATTCACGCCACAGAATCACATGACAAGTACGTTGATGGGAAACAATGCTTTAATCATGCAAAAGGCAAAGAAAATGAATTTTTGTTCTCCAAACATTTCTAAGGGCGGGCGGAATAGCTCGGTTGGTAGAGTGGCCGTGCCAGCAACTTGAGGGTTCCAGGTTCGATCCCCGCTTCCGCCATCCTAGTCGCTGCCGTCGTGTCCTTGGGCAAGACACTTTACCCACCTGCTCCCAGTGCCACCCACATTGCTTTAAATGTAACTTAGATATTGGGTTTCACTATGTAAAAGTGCTTTGAGTCACTAGAGAAAAAGCGCTATATAAATATAATTCACTATACAATCACAGGTGTCAAACTCGAGGTCTGAGGGCCAAATCTGGCCCACCAGGCATAACATCTTTTTATTTTCTTACCAAATGTATTTGTTCTTTCCATTTTGACAGAAAAAAAAGGTATATGTATTGATTGAACTTAAATATCTATAATTACATAGTCATACAATTCAAAAAAAATTTGGAGTTAAAAAGAAAATATAAAATATTTGAGGTGCACAAAAAAATCAATTCACATCCGAACTGCGATTCATATTAGACCCCAGTCCTAATCAATTCATGATTTTCTAAAATCCAACTACAAAACATGTATGTGTATGTATATATAAATATATATATGTATATATACATATATGTATATACATATACATACATATATATATACATATATATATATATATGTTAGGTCATAAAAAAACACAGAGGCTATATCATCCCTACAAGCCTGTTTCATAGGTTTTCCTGCTATGTTCCTTCTTTCCTAATAAAATCCCCTATATATATATATATACTACCGTTCAAAAGTTTGGGGTCACATTGAAATGTCCTTATTTTTGAAGGAAAAGCACTGTACTTTTCAATGAAGATAACTTTAAACTAGTCTTAACTTTAAAGAAATACACTCTATACATTGCTAATGTGGTAAATGACTATTCTAGCTGCAAATGTCTGGTTTTTGGTGCAATATCTACATAGGTGTATAGAGGCCCATTTCCAGCAACTTTCACTCCTGTGTTCTAATGGTACAATGTGTTTGCTCATTGGCTCAGAAGGCTAATTGATGATTAGAAAACCCTTGTGCAATCATGTTCACACTTCTGAAAACAGTTTAGCTCGTTACAGAAGCTACAAAACTGACCTTCCTTTGAGCAGATTGAGTTTCTGGAGCATCACATTTGTGGGGTCAATTAAACGCTCAAAATGGCCAGAAGAAGAGAACTTTCATCTGAAACTCGACAGTCTATTCTTGTTTTTAGAAATGATGGCTCAAACACAAAATTGTTTGGGTGACCCCAAACTTTTGAACAGTAGTGTACATATACGTATGTACATATACATACATGTATATACATACATATATATATATGTATGTATATATATATATATATATATATATATATATATATATATATATATATATATATATATATATATATATATATATATATATATATATATATATATATACGTATATACATATACATACATACATTTATATATATATATATATATATATATATTTATATATGTATGTATATGTATATATATATATATGTATATGTATACATATATATATATATATATATATATATATATATATATATATATATATATATACTGTACATTAGGTCAGGAAAAAACACAGAGGCTATATCATCCCTACAAGCCTGTTTCACAGGTTTCCCTGCTATGTTCCTTCTTTCCTAATAAAATCCCCTATATACATACATATATATTATATATGTATATAATATATATATATATATATATATATATATATATATATATATATATATATATATATATATATATATACATATATGCAAATATACATATATGTAAACATACGTTAAGTCAGGAAAAAACACAGAGGCTATATCATCCCTACAAGCCTGTTCCGCAGGTTTCCCTGCTCGTCATAGGGGATTTGAATCCCCTATGTTCCTTATATTCTAATAAAATCCCCTGAAGAGCAGGGAAACCTGCGAAACAGGCTTGTAGGGATGAAATATCCTCCGTGTTTTTTCCTGACCTAACGTATATTCTGCTCTACCCCTGTATTGAGCACTGTATAACGGATAAACCACAGAAACCTTGACTATATATATATATATATATATATATATATATATATATATATATATATATATATATATATATATATATATATATATATATATATATATATATATGTAAATATATGTAAATATACGTTAGGTCAGGAAAAAACACAGAGGCTATGCCAAATAACACATTGTGTTGAATCGGGAATGGATTCTGAATCGAAGGGTCACCTGAGGAATCGGATCAAATGGTTAGGTGCCCAAAGATTCACACTCCTAATAAATACCTGCTTGACTTATGATTTCAAAACAAATTATTCATAAAATTATAGACTGTAAAAATTTTGTAAGAATTTTACTGTATAAAAACTCTAGTACCGTTTTTCCATTTACTGTTATGGGCTGTAAAAAACAGTCAAATTTAAGTTAAAACTGTGGCAAATGAGCTGCCAGTTTTAATACTGCAAAATCTATATTTTTTTACAGTTTAAAAAAATATCAAATGCGTAGGTAAGTGTATAATAATATCATGTACTCATATATTCATTAATCCAGAGTAATGTCATGCAAACCGTTTTTTTGTTTTGTTTTATTCTCAATTGAAAAAAACATATAACAATTATAAAAAGGATTAGCATGTAAGAAATTAAATAATGTGTAGCTTGATACTTTTATGAGCTTTTTATTTCATTTTTCAAGTGTTGTCCCTCGCACATGTGTGTTATTTATTGTTGTTCTTCTTTCCTTATGTTTGTGTCTTACAATGCATTGTTATTGTATAAAATACACAGATATCTTTATTTTCATTGTTAAATGTCTGTGTTGAATAATAAAAGAAAACAAGTGGTGTAAATAATGACTTACTGACATGTCCTAAATGTACATTTATGAAAGTAAAGCCTACATTTTCTAACTAGCTTAATGGTTACATTTTTTTTTACAATTATCAATCAAATCTTGGAGAATGATCAAGTGTACAAAATCCCTTAAATTGATATCTCTGTTAAAAACATCTAAAATTATTGAGTTAGCCCTTTTTGTCTTTTTATTTTATTTTTTATTTGTAAAAATATTTTTTATTATTATTATTTACTAATATTTAATACTCTGTAAAATAATCTGTTCTTGCTTTTGTTTTATTTCCTTGTTGTTGAAAGTGCCTTGACTGTTGTGTGAATTATAAATGTATGTTTGTTGTTCAATAAAAAAATAAAATTAAAAAACTTACTGACATGTCCGAAATCTGGCGCGTATTTGACCCTCAAAGGCTGCCGTAGTCACAGGAAGTAAGGGCTAGTTGGTAAGTTATCTAGCTAGCGAACTAACACAGTTTAAGGCAATACTAAGACTAATATACAGGATATATTGTTAAGTCCTAAATTGTGTGCCACTTATTAGACTAACGAAACTAGAATTCAACCCTGAGTCAAACGCACTACGTGAGCTTTTGAGAGCCAACGGAGGAGCGGGAATAATATATGACAGCAAAAAAAATAATCGCAATGCACTCTGGGACTTGTAGTATCTCTGGTGAGTACGTCTAACTCTACAGAAAGAGTAGAATATGTTGTATGTTCAAATGTTTTATAGGCAATACTTAAACTATTGATTTTCTTAATTAAAAGTGCTCCGTTCAAGTTAAGTTAAAGTTAACTTTAATGTTTTATAGCCTCTACTTAAACTATTGATGTTCTTAAATGTGCTCCATTAAAGCTAAGTTAAAGTTAACTTTAACTTAACTTTAACTTTAATGTTTTGTAGGCTCTACTTAAACTATTGATGTTCTTAAAAGTGCTCCATTAAAGTTAAAGTTAACTTTAACTTTACCTTTACCTTTAACTTTAACTTAACTTTAACTTTAATGTTTTATGGGCTCTACTTAAACTATTGATGTTCTTAAAAGTGCTCCATTAAATTTCAAGTTAACTTTAACTTAAACTTGAACTTTAACTTAACTTTAATGTTTTATAGGCTCTACTTAAACTATTGATGTTCTTAAAAGAGCTCCATTAAAGTTAAGTTAAAGTTAACTTTAACTTAACTGTAACTGTAATATTTTATAGGCTCTACTTAAACTATTGATGTTCTTAAAAGTGCTCCATTAAAGTTAAAGTTAACTTTAACTTTAACTTTAACTTAACTTTAATGTTTTATAGGCGCTACTTAAACTATTGATGTTCTTAAAAGTGCTCCATTAAAGTTAAAGTTAACTTTAACTTTAACTTTAACTTAACTTTAATGTTTTATAGGCTCTACTTAAACTATTGATGTTCTTAAAAATGCTCCGTTAAAGTTAAAGTTAACTTTAACTTTAACTTAACTTTAATGTTTTATAGGCTCTACTTAAACTATTGATGTTCTTAAAAGTGCTCCATTAAAGTTAAGTTAACTTTAACTTTAACTTAACTTTAATGTTTTATAGGCCCTACTTAAACTATTGATGTTCTTAAAAGTGCTCCATTAAAGTTAAAGTTAACTTTAACTTTCACTTTAACTTAACTTTAATGTTTTATAGGCTCTACTTAAACTATTGATGTTCTTAAAAATGCTCCGTTAAAGTTAAAGTTAACTTTAACTTTAACTTAACTTTAATGTTTTATAGGCTCTACTTAAACTATTGATGTTCTTAAAAGTGCTCCATTAAAGTTAAAGTTAACTTTAACTTTAATATTTTATAGGCTCTTCTTAAACTATTGATGTTCTTAAAAGAGCTCCATTAAAGTTAAGTTAAATTTAACTTTAACTTAACTTTAATGTTTTATAGGCCCTACTTAAACTATTGATGTTCTTAAAAGTGCTCCATTAAAGTTAAGTTAACTTTAACTTTAACTTAACTTTAACTTTAATGTTTTATAGGCTCTACTTGAATTATTGATGTTCTTAAAAGTTAAAGTTAACTTTAACTTTAACGTTTATAGGCTCTACTTAGACTATTGATGTTCTTAAAAGTGCTCCATTAAAGTTAAGTTAAAGTTAACTTTAACTTAACTTTAACTTTAATGTTTTATAGGCTCTACTTGAACTATTGATGTTCTTAAAAGTGCTCCATTAAAGTTCAAGTTAACTTGAACTTTAATGTTTTATAGGCTCTTCTTAAACTATTGATGTTCTTAAAAGTGCTCCATTAAAGTTAAAGTTAGTTAACTTTAACTTTAACTTTAACTTTAATGTTTTATAGGCTCTACTTAAACTTTTGATGTTCTTAAAAGTGCTCCATTAAAGTTAAAGTTAACTTTAACTTTAACTTTAATGTTTTATAGGCTCTTCTTAAACTATTGATGTTCTTAAAAGTGCTCCATTAAAGTTAAAGTTAGTTAACTTTAACTTTAACTTTAACTTTAATGTTTTATAGGCTCTACTTAAACTTTTGATGTTCTTAAAAGTGCTCCATTAAAGTTAAAGTTAACTTTAACTTTAATGTTTTATAGGCTCTTCTTAAACTATTGATGTTCTTAAAAGTGCTCCATTAAAGTTAAAGTTAGTTAACTTTAACTTTAATGTTTTATAGGCTCTACTTAAACTATTGATGTTCTTAAAAGTGCTCCATTGAAGTTCAAGTTAACTTTAACTTTAACTTTAATGTTTTATAGGCTCTACTTAAACTATTGATGTTCTTAAAAATGCTCCATTAAAGTTAAAGTTAACTTTAACTTTAACTTAACTTTAATTTTAATGTTTTGTAGGCGCTACTTAAACTATTGATGTTCTTAAGAGTGCTCCATTAAAGTTAAAGTTAACTTTAACTTTAACTTAACTTTAATGTTTTATAGGCTCTACTTAAACTATTGATGTTCTTAAAAGTGCTCCATTAAAGTTAAAGTTAACTTTAACTTGAATGTTTTATAGGCTCTATTTAGACTATAGATGTTGTTAAAAGAGCTCCATTAAAGTTAAGTTAAAGTTAACTTTAACTTAACTTTAACTTTAATGTTTTATAGGCTCTACTTGAACTATTGATGTTCTTAAAAGTGCTCCATTAAAGTTCAAGTTAACTTGAACTTTAATGTTTTATAGGCTCTTCTTAAACTATTGATGTTCTTAAAAGTGCTCCATTAAAGTTAAAGTTAGTTAACTTTAACTTTAACTTTAACTTTAATGTTTTATAGGCTCTACTTAAACTTTTGATGTTCTTAAAAGTGCTCCATTAAAGTTAAAGTTAACTTTAACTTTAACTTTAATGTTTTATAGGCTCTTCTTAAACTATTGATGTTCTTAAAAGTGCTCCATTAAAGTTAAAGTTAGTTAACTTTAACTTTAACTTTAACTTTAATGTTTTATAGGCTCTACTTAAACTTTTGATGTTCTTAAAAGTGCTCCATTAAAGTTAAAGTTAACTTTAACTTTAATGTTTTATAGGCTCTTCTTAAACTATTGATGTTCTTAAAAGTGCTCCATTAAAGTTAAAGTTAGTTAACTTTAACTTTAATGTTTTATAGGCTCTACTTAAACTATTGATGTTCTTAAAAGTGCTCCATTGAAGTTAAAGTTAACTTTAACTTTAACTTTAATGTTTTATAGGCTCTACTTAAACTATTGATGTTCTTAAAAATGCTCCATTAAAGTTAAAGTTAACTTTAACTTTAACTTAACTTTAATTTTAATGTTTTGTAGGCGCTACTTAAACTATTGATGTTCTTAAGAGTGCTCCATTAAAGTTAAAGTTAACTTTAACTTTAACTTAACTTTAATGTTTTATAGGCTCTACTTAAACTATTGATGTTCTTAAAAGTGCTCCATTAAAGTTAAAGTTAACTTTAACTTGAATGTTTTATAGGCTCTATTTCGACTATAGATGTTGTTAAAAGAGCTCCATTAAGGGGGTCTCCACTGAGCCACCTTCACTCAGGCTTTCAGGGCGATGTGTCTGGGGCAAGCGTAGGCGTTGTCATGTGTTTGTTTCATGTTGGCATACAATGGAGAGGTGACCTCCTCCAGGTGTGAGGGCACTTCCTGCTTATTCATTATTCCGGAATGTTGCTGCTTCCTGCTCATTTCCTCATAGACTGGAGCAGCAGCTGGTGCACTGGGATGTTGCCTCGTCTTTACCTGCACACAAAATATTGCAACTTGTGAGCCGTCTTGCACGGGAGTCCAGTTGACTTTCTTCTTTGAGTGTGATCCACTCACACATCTTTCCACGGCGAGCCACAGGAGCACAATGGAAAGGAGGCAGGTCACTGAAAAGATGGCCGTGATCAGAAGGGGGTAGCTGGAAGAGCACTGGCACTTCCTCCCTGCAAAAATACACCACCCAGTTAAACCCGAGCATTTTGAAGGAAGAGCAACACTGCGAGACTTAAGTTCTGTGAGCATTTAAAGGACTAACTCCTACATTTTCTTGGGGTTTTTGCCACCACAACAGGGATGAAGTGATGATAACCATAGAACAGGAATGTGTTCCGCATAAGCCTGATTTTAGTTTCTCGAATTAGTGATTGTACTGTTTAAAATTTAAAAAAAGGATGACTCCCTATGGGTTTATATATATGTATATATATTTTTTTCTTTTTAATTATTATTTATTATATGTTTATTTTATTTTATTTCTGATTATTATTAATAATATATATATATTTTTTTTTACTTTATCTTTATTTAATTGATTTATCTATGATAACCATAGAACAGGAATGTGTTCCGCATAAGCCTGATTTTAGTTTCTCGAATTAGTGATTGTACTGTTTAAAATTTAAAAAAAGGATGACTCCCTATGGGTTTTAATATATGTATATATATTTTTTTCTTTTTAATTATTATTTATTATATGTTTATTTTATTTTATTTCTGATTATTATTAATAATAATTATTTTTATTTTTTTTACTTTATCTTTATTTAATTGATTTATCTATGATAACCATAGAACAGGAATGTGTTCCGCATAAGCCTGATTTTTGTTTCTCGAATTAGTGATTGTACGGCTTAAAAAAAAGAAAGAAAAAAGGATGACTCCCAATGGGTCTATACTAGGGGTGTGGGAAAAAATTGATTCGAATTCGAATCGCGATTCTCACGTTGTGCAATTCAGAATCGATTCTCATTTTTTAAAAATCTATTTATTTTTTTATTTTTATTATTATTATTATTTTTATTTTTATTTTTTTTAATTAATCAATCCAACAAAACAATACACAGCAATACCATAACAATGCAATCCAATTCCAAAACCAAACCCGACCCAGCAACACTCAGAACTGCAATAAACAGAGCAATTGAGAGGAGACACAAACACGACACAGAACAAACCAAAAGTAGTGAAACAAAAATGAATATTATCAACAACAGTATCAATATTAGTTACAATTTCAACATAACAGTGATTAAAAATCCCTCCTTGACATTATCATTAGACATTTAACTTCATGAGATGCGATACAAGTGTAAGCCACTGTGACACTATTGTTCATTTTTTGTATTATTTTTTTAATTAATGTTTGTAATGATAATATCAATGAGGGATTTTTAATCACTGCTATGTTGAAATTGTTACTAATATTGATACTGTTGTTGATAATATTCATTTTTGTCTCACTACTTTTGGATTGTTCCGTGTCATGTTTGTGTCTCCTCTCAATTGCTCTCAATTGCTCTGTTTATTGCTATTCTGAATGTTGCTGGGTCGGGTTTTGTTTTGAAATTGTATTGCATTATTATGGTATTGTTGTGTATTGTTTTCATTAAAAAAAAAAAAAAAAAATTTAAATTGAACTTCTTTTTTTTTTTTTAATTTAAAAAAAAATATTAAAAAATACAAAACGTTTTTGAATCAAGAATCGTGTTGAATTGAAAAAAAATCGATTCTGAATCGAATCGTGACCCCAAGAATCGATTTTGAATCGAATCGTGGGACACCCAAAGATTCCCAGCCCTAGTCTATATATATATATTTTTTTTTAATTATTATTATTTATCTGTTTATATTCTTTTATTTTATTTCTGATTATTAGTAATATTTTTTTTTTCTTTTTTCTTTATGTGTTCCGCATAAGCCTGATTTTAGTTTCTCGAATTAGTGATTTACTGTTTAAAAAAAAGGATGACTCCCTATGGGTCTATATATATATATTTTTTTTTTTTTTCTTTTTAATTATTATTTATTATCTGTTTATATTATTTTTGTTTTCCTGCTGTTTCTTTCTTTTTGGGGGGGGGGGGGTGGCATTTTGACATTTAGGGCAGACAAAAAATATATGATGTATGTAAATATGATGTAATGGATAGGAATGTCTGATGCTGGATGTCCATAAAAATTAAATTAAAAATTAAAAAAAGAGAACAGGAATGCATTGCAACATGGAAAGAGCGTACACAAGACATCCTATGTGTCAAAGTCAAGGCCTGCGGGAATTATCTATGGTGATGATATTTGATTAGTATTAGAAGCGGCCCGCAGGCCACGGCCGCCTGCTGCTGTTTTGCACGCACCAATACTCCATCAATGTTGGCGCTAGGAATTTTCCCATCAAGTCATAAAAATGGGGTCCCACAGAAAGTTTTTGGGGTACCACTTTTTTGTAAGCGTTTTGAAAACAAATGATAAATGTATGCATTATCCTGTCATATCTCACAGTCTGTATTGTGTTTTGGAAAAAGGTTGTCAAGAACAATACTTGAGTCATAAAAAAAAACATTGGTATACATACCGGTATGTAAATGTATTCAGTTATAAACATTCATTCCCTTTCTTCTGTCCTTCGTGGATCTAAACTTTACAGCTGCTGGTAGTTTTTTCTATATTTGTATTTACTAAGTTGTAGGTGTATTTATTTCAGTATAAAAGTGTCAAAAGTGTTTTGCTTCGGTCATGAAATGATGATAATGGTGTGCCAGGGCATTCATGCATTATTTATTTAACGCTTAAATCTCAACTTCAGATCTATCCCTCAATTCTAAGTTGTTTTTTATTTAACGTTGTTATTTTGTTTGTTTGTTTTCTGCCCTTTTTGTCAAAGAAAACAATGTTTTTTTTATGGCAAACACACAAAATATGCAAAATCTTCCACCAAAAATATTTTTCTTAGTGGAATATTTGAACCTTGGATAGGTCAATAATTCACAATAACATTGATTTTGATTCAATATTATGTTTTGAGCAATGACAGTTTGAAAGAAAAAAAAACCCAGCTTTGTTTTATTAGTCATCATCTTAAAAGATGATGTAAAATTAACTGTTAAAGGTTAGTACTATTAGTGGACCAGCAGCACGCACAATCATGTGTGCTTACGGACTGTATCCCTTGCAGACTGTATTGATATATATTGATATATAATGTAGGAACTAGAAATATTAATAACAGAAAGAAACAATGTGTGAATGAGTGTGAATGGGGAAGGGACGTTTTTTTGGTTGGTGCACTAATTGTAAGTGTATCTTGTGTTTTTTATGTTGATTTAATTAAAAAAAAAAACAAAAAAAAAACGATACCGATAATAAAAAAAACGATACCGATAATTTCCGATATTACATTTTAACGCATATATCGGCCGATAATATCGGCAGACCGATATTATCGGACATCTCTAGTTGTAAGTGTATCTTGTGTTTTTTATGTTGATTTAATAAAAAAAATTTAAAAAACTATTAATATTACTACAAATTTGGATGCTAAAACATATCTAAGGGTCTTCACACAAGGCATGATGGGTACTCTATCGGCAACTCTCCACCAATGCTCCGATATACTGTAGTTCATTTTTTGAATTATACATTTATTTATTTTTTTATAAAATAAAGCTAATTATTAGGAATCGATTGACCGCCGATCAGAATCGGCTGATTTTATTGAAAAAGTATGTGGTTGCCATTAGGGATGTCCGATAATGGCTTTTTGCCGATATCCGATATGCCGATATTGTCCAACTCTTTAATTACCGATACCGATATCAACCGATATATACAGTCGTGGAATTAACACATTATTATGCCTAATTTGGACAACCAGGTATGGTGAAGATAAGGTACTTTTTAAAAAAATTAATCAAATAAAATAAGGTAAATAAATTAAAAACATTTTCTTGAATAAAAAAGAAAGTAAAACAATATAAAAACAGTTACATAGAAACTAGTAATGAATGAAAATTTGTAAAATTAACTGTTAAAGGTTAGTACTATTAGTGGACCAGCAGCACGCACAATCATGTGTGCTTACGGACTGTATCCCTTGCAGACTGTATTGATATATATTGATATATAATGTAGGAACCAGAATATTAATAACAGAAAGAAACAACCCGTTTGTGTGAATGAGTGTAAATGGGGTGGGTTGGTGCACTAATTGTACGTGTATCTTGTGTTTTTTATGTGGATTTAATAAAAAAAAAAAAAAAAACCAACAACAAAAAACGATACTGATAATAAAAAACCGATACCGATAATTTCCGATATTACATTTTAACGCATTTATCGGCCGCAGACCGATATTATCGGACATCTCTAGTTGCCATTAATGAATGCCTTTTCATGTCAATCATACACAGATCCTCTGTAGTTGACAACCTATTTATTTTTAGTCCATCGGCTAAAAAGCTATCAGCTAATTTTGTGCCTCCATAAACAGTGCGGGGCCCCTCCCCGAAGTTAATGATAACTTCACTTTGGACACGCAATAAAAAAAATATCTGACAATTGAAAAAAAATAAAATAAAATTAAATAAAATAAAAAACAACACATTATTATGCCTAATTTTGTTGTGATGCCCCGCTGGATGCATTAAACAATGTAACAAGGTTTTCCAAAATAAATCAACAAAAAATGCCAACATGGCACTGCCATATTTATTATTGAAGTCGTATTTTTTTTTTTTAACATGCCTCAAAACAGCAGCTTGGAATTTGGGACATGCTCTCCCTGAGAGTGCATGAGGAAGTTGAGGTGGGCGGGGTTGAGGTGGTGGGGTGTAGATTGTAGTGTCCCGGAAGAGTTAGTGCTGCAAGGGGTTCTGGGTATTTGTTGTGTTGTGTTTACGTTGTGTCACGGTGCGGATGTTCTCCCGAAATGTGTTTGTCATTCTTGTTTGGTGTGGGTTCACAGTGTGGCGCATATTTGTAACAGTGTTAAAGTTGTTTGTACGGCCACCCTCAGTGTGACCTGTATGGCTGTTGACCAAGTATGCCTTGCATTCACTTGTGTGTGTGAAAAGCCGTAGATATTATGTGATTGGGCCGGCACGCAAAGGCAGTGCCTTTAAGGTTTATTGGCGCTCTGTACTTCTCCCTACGTCCGTGTACCACTCCGTACAGCTGTGTTTTAAAAAGTCATATATTGTACTTTTTGAAACCGATACCAATAATCTCC